>NC_088879.1:18157193-18495032 GCF_032884065.1 Artemia franciscana | reverse complement strand
AGAACATCTTGGACATGCTTACAGCTTAATTGACTACTCTCGCCCTCTTGATCTATATAGCGGTTGCTTACTAGGAAGTTCTATCTAGCTTGGAAAGATTTGAGAAAAAAATCTTGGAAAGATTTCTATCTAGCTTGGAAAGATCCTCTGATGCTCTTTGTGTTCCAATGCTTCTCAAATTTTCCCCTCTTTTTCTGAGATCTGATCTTGAAGGGAGAGGGGCTAGCGTTAGGGGGGATTAGTTTAGTTTACCACTTATTAGAGTTTTGGCTATTTCTAATTATCACGAGCAGTAGAGTT
This sequence comes from Artemia franciscana, assembly GCF_032884065.1. Lineage (NCBI taxonomy): Eukaryota > Metazoa > Arthropoda > Branchiopoda > Anostraca > Artemiidae > Artemia > Artemia franciscana. The sequence continues at coordinate 18,494,732 of NC_088879.1, read as the reverse complement.
GCATTAAAATTTACTTTCTTTTAAAAATTTGTTTGTGGGCCATCACCATTGGTGAGTGTTGTAATCGTCGTTGCTCAGCCGCTAAAGTCGCCTATCCTACTTGGCTTCAAGTTTAACTAATGGTAGATCTTGTATAGAAGATTTTTTCATCAGTTGTTACTTTTAACTTAAGCTAAAGCATAACTATCCGTTGTTCTATCACTTCGTAAAAAAACAGGACTCCACAGCCTTAGTCCCCAGTGGCCATTTTTCTCTTTTGTTCTTCCTTTTATTACTCTGTTTACTCTGGTTTTGCTGCAGATCTCTTCTCTCTCTTTATCTGGGCTCATTTATTTTTAACCATTTGAAGACTAATTTTGATAGTAATGCCAAAAAAATCGAGAGAAGTCCGATTTATATTCAAAATGTGTGCGTATTTTCCGAACCTGACACATAAGGAATTAAAAGTTGCTTGTCCGAGAGCTAAAGATGATGAGCTAAAATGGCTGGAATGCGATATGAAGATAAGAAAAACTTTACATTAATCATAAACTTTTTAGGTAGCTTCGATTGAAATACTTACTTTCTTATTATTACTTTTTCGCATGCTTACCAATGGTCCGCGTAGAGCCGGTACAGATCTCCTGATCTCTGTTTTCAGTTGGGAGTGCAATGCGTGGGTGGGGTCAAATCATCCGATGCTTCGCGTGTTTTCCTCCCAGATTTCTCACGGTACGCATTTGGAGTTTGGCCTACTCTAGCTGAGCTTACGGAGTCCCACCACTGACCCCCACTCCAAACCAAATTATCAGCGACACCAGAACTCGAAACCCTGTCCTTACGGACACAAGATTACTCTTCAATTTAGAGCTAAATTTGAATTGGAAGGTAGAAGTGAGGAGATAAAGTGGCTGAAAAGTGGATGTTGGCTTAGGCAAGAGAAGGGGGAGTTAATTTTAGTTAAGTTTTATAACTTTAGTAAATCGAAGTTTCAGTGTAATTTCAAATGTGATTTATAAAAGTTAAGAGTAAAAAGGTTTTAACACAACATAAAACACATTCAATTTTAGGTAAAATTAATATTTAGGTAAATATAAGGTTCGGGCTTGGTGGCAAAATTTAACTTTAGAGCTAAAAACAAAGAGCTGCAATGCCTGAAAAGCGATATTTAGTCCCTGGCACAAAAAGAAGGAGCGGGGACTCTATTTTAAAAGACTTTACAATATAAGTAAATATAATGTTGGACTTGGAAATTCGGATTTAAAGCTAAAAGTAAGCTGCTAAAATTTCCAAAAAACAGTATATTGCCCTAGGTTAAAAAACTAGGTTTAATTTGAGCGAAAAATTTTAATTTTAGTAGATATAAGGTTGAGTTTATGTCAAAATCTAAATTTAGAACTAAAATATCTGGAGATATCTTGCGCGTGATAAAAGGGGTTTGGTTTTAGATAATCGACCCACTGGGGTCGATTCACGGAAATTGGGGGGGCGGTCAATTTATTTTTCAAAATTTGGTAGGGGGCAAATTTCGCATTTTTCAGTTTATCAAATGAAAGGCATTTTCAATGGAAATTCGGCCAAAAAAGGTATTTTTCAAAATCTAGGACTTGAGAAAAAGGGGGCAATTGGTACTTCTGTCTGAAAGGTGATACGGTATGTTGCCTAAGGCTAGAATTGATATGTTTAATTTTAATGTTAATTCACAATTTTACTCAAATCTAAGGTTCAAGTTTAGCTATATTAGTTGAAGCTAGAATTTATCTCTAAACGGATTCATAATCCAAGGCTAAAAATATTGGTTCGTATAGAGACTATCAAACCTCACCTTGTTCTATATTATAGAAATTGAGGAAACTGAAGCCGAAAAAGCAGCCAGACTGGAAATGATCAATGCACTACGAATGAGGAAGGAGTCTCTTGAACTAAAGCTAAAAGAAAAGCTAGAAAAGCTGAAGAAGTAGTGTTTAAAAGAAGCAGAGATAACTGGAGGAATGCCACCAGAATTGCCACTTAATCCTGGTGAAACTGTTCAACAAATTCGGTGGAGGATTGGCACTGCTTTAGCTATACACGAGAATCTCATTATGAAAGCCAAAGCGAAAGAAGTGAGTTAAAATCGCATCTATATTTACTCTAGGGAGTTGATATTTATATATATATATATATATATATATATATATATATATATATATATATATATATATATATATATATATATATATATATATATATATATATATATATATTATATATATATATATATATATATATATATATATATATATATATATATATATATATATATATATATATATATATATATATATATATATAATTATATATTTCAATATAGAATTAAGAATTGATTATTCGACCGATAAAAGTTATCGATTTCTGCTTCTGTTCAATATAGAAGGGATTTTCAACCCTTCAAATATAGGGATTAATTTTAGAACAAATAGATCAGAATGTTACCCCCAATTCTTAATAAAGTATCCTAAATGTTTTGTCCACTGCTTTTTTAAAAATATATTACACATTTTCTCTGTGTTCTCATTATCCGATATAGCATGCGTTAAATTGCCTTCAATGTGTATCATTTATTTTGGTATTTGTTTGTAAGGATAAGAAGTCAGGAGAATGCTGGTCCACTTATATAATGATTGGGAACGGTAATGAACTCCTTATTACGATTTCGATATTATTGGGAATTTTTGTTTTATTTTTTTACTGAAACTTCTTGTAGTTGTAGTTCACCAAACCATGATTAAGTTCCAAAACTGCACTTAATCTTAGTGAACTCTTTTTGCGTCAAGGATATCAGATGCACTGGCACTGAAAACGTTGATTATAAGGGAGAAAGATTTGGAATATTCATCAAGACAGTAATTTTTTATTTGGTCAGTATGATTTTCCAAATGCTCTTTCATCAAGTCATATGATTCATCAATGTAAACTTCTCTTTTTGCTTCTTCAACAAATTCGAAAAGTTCTGGGAACATGTAAAATGTCCTTTAGTCAAGCATAGTGATGCAGAGTTCCAACTTTATTTAAAAAAAAATGGTTTCTTGCAAGATTATCGTATTCACCTTAGATTGTGATCCCGTAGAAATACCATCAGATATCTCAAAAATGTTGACCAGGTATGCCAATTTGCACTCAACGTAAACTCATCTATAAACAAGGCTCCTTGTATTTTGAGACACGAAAAGAATTCGTAACTTTCTCCTCAATTCAAAAAATCTCTTCAACACCTGCTCTCTCAAGAGACACCTAACCACAGTATAAATATTTATATATATACGAACGGTAGTGAAAAGTTTCTCCAACAATGACACATATTTCATTGCCTGCAATCTGGGAAATTCCAAGACCGTCAGAGAATTCTTTCCCATAAGCTCGTCGTGCCGCCCTAAACGTTTGTCATTGCGCGTGTGCGAAGGCGGAGTCTTGAAGAGTGTTTTAGCTTCTGTGATTTTAAATGTGTTTCAATAACCTTTAATGGAAAGTATGGGACTTTTCGTTTCTGTTCATATAAGAACACTTCTAATAGCCTTGATTTGACGGCATTTACAGCTTTAGTCACTCGGTTACGCACTTCTTTGAGTGACTCAAGCAGGGTTGTGGCAAGTAATGCTTGTATGTGACTCATCTCAGCCCAAAATACTTCTGGAGTCACTTCAACTGACGAATGGAAGCCAGCTTTGGAGCCAAGCATTAAAGGTGCCTCGTCAGTACATACTCCGCACAATTTTTCTCACTCGGTCGAATTTTTTTTTGAAGAAGACATCAATTAAGTTGCTGCTGATGATAAAAACTGTTGCTAGTGTGTTACTCACCTCTTAAAGAGGTGAGGTGAGGTAAATTTAAATAGCTGTTCAAAAAGTTAATATATATTTATATTGTAAAGTTCATATTCATGGAAACTCAGATTTAAAGCTAAAACTAAGCAGCTAAAATTTCGCAAAAGCACTATTTTGCAGTAGGTTAAAATACTAGGTTGAATTTGAGTAAAAATTTTTAATTTTGGTAGATCTAAGGTTCAGCTTGTGTCAAAATCTAAACTTAAAACTAAATTATCTGACGATATCTTGCGCATGGTAAAAGGGATTTGGCTTTAGCTAATCGACCCACTAGGGTCGAGTCACGGAAATTTGGGAGGGGGGGGGGGGTAAATTTGTTTTTCAAATTTTGGTGGGCGCAAATTTCATGTTTTGCGGTAAAAAAATTTGTGTTTTGTGGTGACTGAGAGATGGTAAGAACTGTTGCTAGTGTGTTACTCTCTTTGTAAAAAAAATTTATATAGCTGTTTACTATGTTTTTCATTCTAGTATTGACATTCAGCTCAAAATCGACTGGTGACCTTGTGGCATTAGTACCGAAACCCCATTCAGGGTTGCGATCCACAGACTGGGAGCCAGTGACTTAGATCCATTATTTTAAAAACTTGTTTATTAATGCTTTCTTACAGGACGAAGCTATAACTTCCCTGGAGCTTCAAGTTGAGCTACAGAAGAAAATTACAGCTGCTGCTTTACGACTCTCGGAAGAATCATCAACACGTCGAGGAGTCAGACGACAATGGAAACAGACTTACCTTCAAGCCGTCACTAATCTGAACAGCCGTGAGTGTCAATTGAGAAATCTGAAAATAGGTAGATGTGTTATCATTCGAGAGGATGATGGGAGAAAGAAAAAGGAGAGACCAATGAGTGATGATGAAGGGGGGTTTCTGAGGCAAGGTAAGGGACTGTTCAATTAATTTCAACTAAAAAAATGTTTGAGAATTAACTGTCACGGTTGTCACTTCTATATTTCGTTGCCTACATTATCAAGTACTTACTTAGCTAGAAATACTGATAAAATTACATAGAGGATGCTTCATTTATGCTTTAGATTTCTTTTGAACAGAATGCACATTACTAGGTATTTTAACAGCCCAAGAAATGGTGGTGATTGGGGGGTTGGTTTTTAGGGGCCTGAAAATGGGTGAATAATTTTTTTCCAGATTAGTTGTATTTTGAGCGATCTCTTATGAATCGATAGTTATGCCAGAAAGCTCCCCAAGAGTGTACTCTAGAAACGAAATGGAAAGACACTATGAGCACCTGATACCTCAAATTATTTACAGTATTTACATGATGTTTGAAGGGATGGAGTTAAAACTCTTAGGGAGTATCGGAAAAGGAGAGGAGGTCGAGTGTACTTCAAATCTTGTCTTGGAAAGGGGAGCAGAGGAAAATTGAAAGACACTACTATATCCAGTTTATCGAAATACCCGATCTGCAATATATTAGGAAGACATTTGGAGATGCAGTTGAAACTTTCGGGTTCCTTTGGGCAAAGAAAGGGGGGAGTGAGGCATGGGAAATTCAACTTAGTATTGGAGTAGTGTGAGGGATGAACAATTTTTGTCTGCGATCTAGACAACAGTAACGTTTTGCACTTTAAGCTACTATGAGATTTATAAACTATGTACGATTAAGTAACGAGATAAATCAAAAGATTTAATGTGATGCATGGTTGTCAAAATAGCTTATATTCAGTGTATTAGGCACAGCTGAGGTATGAATTTAAAACTTTTAGAGAATGTTATGGTGAGAGGGAGTGAATGAAATTAAAGAAATCCGTGTCCATTCAGGCTATTAAAGTGGTGAATCTGCAATATCTCAAGATCAGCTAACTGTATTATGTTGAAACTTTCGGAGTATGTTGAGAAGGGTATTTGTCTCAGTCAAAAGACAGTTAATGTATCCACGCTTTGTCGAAATTGTACATCTGAAGTGTCTCAGGAATGGCTTGGGACTCAAAAAGTAATAGGCTAAGCACGACTTCGTTGTTTAGTTTATGCGAGTATTAGCTGTTTTTTAAACAATTAGTTCAATGAACTCATTCAAACTATTTTTTCAGGGAAGTTGCACGAAAAACCACCACCAACGTCACTCATTTCAGTTGGGCCTTTGATGTCAATACTTAGTCAGGTCATAGTTACACTAGCTACGACCTACACTTCCCTTGAACTTACCAAATCACAGCCATGGTATTATCCATACAACAACACTGAGGACTTTGGTGCAGATTCCCATACAGAAAACCTTTTTACACAAATTTTATTCTTCTTCTGCAAACTATTCTACAGCTATCTGTATCTGCCTACTTGACTGTATACCCAGCTGTGTTTGTGCAGAATTTCATGGAATTGAAACCTCCTCCAGAGGTTTGGCTTAGAGGGATACTGCTCGTTATTGGATTTTGTGCCATGGTTTTGTCTCTATTAGCCGAAATTTATTTTGTTGAATTTTTTATATGTACAGTCTTTACGAATTGGTTGGATAAGTTGTGCGGAAAGAAACTTAAAAACTACAGAAAAATTATCGAAGAAGTAGATAGCGATATAAACTGGAATCCAAATAAATTTTTAAATTCGAACAGAACGATCAAAGTAAGAAAAGAAAGATATAGTAGAAATGAGTTTGAGCTCAATTCTTTAAATGAGCCGTAGCTCAAGACTCATACGTACGCATAGGAAAGTCGTTTACAGCTAAATCATTATGATCAGATATGCTCAAAATGTTATGTTTTGCATAAAAGAAGGATTTCAGATTAAATATGAAAGTACCAGACAGTTTTAAAGCATCAATTTTTTTCTAAGGGATTGATTACCCTATTACGGTTTGTTGTTATTTTTTATATAGACAGCTACAGATCACATACTTTCATTTCATATTAACTTAAAATAAAATCCAGCATTGTTGTGTTTTAAATGGGGCCAGTTAAGGGAGGTGGGGGGTCTCTAATTTTTTTACTCATTGGAAAAATCGAGTCCTTCCCATAGCTGTTGAAAATTCATTTTTTGTTTTTTAGAGAAAATAAAAATGAATTCCCTCCCCTCCTCCCTCTACATTTTTGTGAATTGCCGCCACTGACTTTTATCCTATTATTGCCTGTGTCATAGAAAATATTCATTAATTCTGTTTTTGTTATACATAGTTTTACATTATATTCTAATTTTTAATATATTTTTGACGCTTTACCTCGTTTTTCCCCTGATTATTATTCTTTTGTATTTAGAAATTCCTCTCACATCTATAAAATAAAACAACAATTAGTAATTGCTATGGTGGAGTTGGTATTATAGAATGATGGCAGGGTAAAAAAATCTAATCGACGTTGGGAAAGGAATCTAATATGTAGGCTATTTAGTGTGTATTTTTCAGTGTTTAGTAATCAAACTAATTGGTAATCATATTAAATTGTTAACTAAACTAATTAGTAATTATATTGTTTTTCAGAGAAAGGAAGCAGTCATCCTTTAAATCAAGGATTTTAATCAGGGTTTTATCCTACATGTTTAAGATTTTTAATCGTTTAAATCAAGAGATTAAATTTTTAAGTCAAAAGTTTTATTCCCCCCCCCCTCGTCCTTCTTAGAAAAAGAATGTCTAAACGCACGGTTGCTATTTTCCTTCGTTATAAATTTAGGAGTGCCATTTATATAAGGAGTATCCAAACTCACTTACAAAAAGATTGGATTCTAGACCAGGTATAGATAAAAGGTTCTGAATTTTAACAAGCCTCATTATTTCAAAAAATCTCATTATAAAGCAGTAGTAGTGTTGCATCAGTAGTAGTACTAACAGAAATAGTAGGAGTGTTGACTAAAGTATGTTTAACATTCCCCTCAACGCCTCACTCTTTAGGCTAAATTTTGACTCTTTCTTACAACTCTACTTTTTAAAACAATAAAAAACTTTAGTGTAAAGGAGGCAACAGCCCCTGTCATATACTGAATGATCACAGTTATAATGTCGCTCCTTACTTTCAGTCGAATTTTTTTTTTTTTATTATATTTAAAGTGTCTAATGGTCAAATTGACAATAATACTCTTCTTTCTTTTGATTTCAAGGTCGATGAAAGATTCTATCTATATTGAGCTTTAAAATTGTTTTTACTTTATACCAAAAATTGCGAATGTATAATGAAAATATAGATGAAAAACACTTGATTCAGTAGAGTTCACTGCCTACTTTGATTTCGTAATAAACTTGAGCTAAATCAAATACTAGGTCCGATTGAATGGAAAAATTTTCTCTTTGCTCTGCACAATTTTCGGGTTCAGCCAGTTTCATTTTAACTTTTGTGAAGCAAGCATCCCATCAGGTAAGTTTTTGTTATTGATTTATGAGAGTTCTCTCACTTCTTTGTAAAGTCAGTTTTACTTCTACCTATGAAGTTCTTGTAAATTTATGACAGTTCATATTATTGACTTACTAATAAAGTGCATTTTTTATACTCTTTACAAATATAGTAATCGCTTTGATGGCAAATTCAAATTTAAGGACTTTCTGAGCTCTTGAAAATGACGAATTTTCAATTAAAGTATGAATTATTAGTCGTTTTCCGACAAAATAATGCTATGTTTTCTCAGCGCTGTTTTCTCTGTCGTTTTTGACAAAATAATACTACGTTTTTTCATTTTCGAAATTATTTATAATATGGTTAGCTTTAGTTAGGTTATGCTAGGTCAAAAAGTACTTAAATTTGAATTTGCAATAGAAGAGATTAATAGATTTGTAAAGAGCATGAAAAAGGCATCGAATGGTAAGTTCACTTTTTGTTAAGTCAATAATACGAACTGTCATAAATTTACCGAAGTTCTTATCATATGCTGAAATAGTCTTAGCTATGACGAAAAATATTAAATTCAAATAGGGCTTAAACTGGTAGTGAGTTTTACTGTTAGCATATATAAACTATGAGATATTTAATTTGTAGGACGAAGAATGTTTTTACTAACTAGATTAACATATTTTCTTCTATTATTACAGTCTACACTTTTTAAAATCATTGCGAATAATAATTTGGCAAATTATTATCTCACTCTCAATGCTACTACCAGACGAAGAATGTACTTGTATTTTAGAATGATCATAAAATTAGCATAAAAATCACTTGATTTTTGAAAAAGATTATAAAACGCAAAAATTGTAATTTAGCCCTAATAAAAGTTATTTCATATTGTTATTCCATAATATAAGCTACTTAACACAAATATATATTTTTTTGATTAGTAAGCTATAAATAATCCATTAATAAGACTTAAGTTGATATTTCTGAAGACCCCAAATTAATCTCGGTAAACAGGGAGCAGTTAAACTTACTGACCTAGGAATAAGTGGAACATACCGATCAATACTTGTTTTATGTTCTTTCTCGCTATAATAACCGTTTTAGTTGCAAATTCAATTTTAAGCCACTTACTGACTCTCAAAGACGGCCCTACTCTTTTCTCGTGGCTACCCTAGCCCTTTCTGACCCTACCTTTTTATCTTATTTTAGTTACCGCTTATATACCACTTTTAGAGTCACTCTGGTTAAAACCGATTTACCCGTAAATTGAAGCGATGCTGACGAAATCCAATATCAGAAAACGCATAAGAAATATATAACTTGAGCTATATATTTTCACATGAGGGCGGGGGGGGAGTAAGGTTGGAGAATAGCAGAGCTACAATTGAAATGTATTAACTACAATTATTCTGCATAAGATGAACTATATGTTGTTTCTAATCGCTTTATATAACTAAAAATAAAAGATAAAAGTATCATCTTTGAGGGTCATTACATAAAAAAATAGTGTTTTTAAATAAAAGTAAGGAGCAACATTAAAACTTAAAACGGAGAGAAATTACTCCGTATATGAAATGGGTTGTCCCCTCTGCAATACCTCGCATTTTACGGTAAAGCTTTTAATTGTTTTAAAAATCAGAATTGTGGCAAAGAGTCAAACTTTAGCGTAAAGAGCGAGGGACTGCAGAGGGGACAACCCATTTCATATACGGAGTAATTTCTGTTCGTTTTAAGTTTTAATGTCGCTCTGTACTTTCAGTTAAAAAAAACTAGTTTTCTTATGAAATTTCTGAAGGTTTCTTAATTAATGCATGTTTGATTCTGGCTCTCCACACATAAATTATTAAAATGAAATTTGCATATTAATTCCTTTTTTGGCTAAATGGTTTTCCCTTAGTTTTGATCAGACGATTTTGAGAAATAAGGGGTGGGGAAAGCCTAGTTGCCCTGCAATTTTTCGGTTACATAAAAAGGCAACCATAAATTTTAATTTATAATGAATGATTTTATTAGTAAAAAATATACGTAACTTAAGAATTAGCTTACGTAACAAACTTTTATATTCTTAAATTTTATTATGTATGTGAGGGCGTTTGTCCCAACATAGGCCAACACAGGCATTATAGTTGTCCTTCCCAACCTCAGGACCCTTGTAGATATATCATCTACTCCTGGACACGAGTTACCCTTCATCTTTTTCAACTGATCCCAAATTTCTTCATCAGATACAGGCCTAATTAAACTGTAATCATTCTGCCTTAAAGGGTAATTCACCCTCCCTAACTCACTATCATTTGACCCATTCAAATCATTCGTCCTGACATGTTCTGACTCCCTCTTTTCAAAATAATCTGGCCACGTCTCAACTGGCGGGACATCTCCTCTTATTCCCAGGCCCTGGATTGAACATTTAACTACCAACCAAAACTCTCTAGGGTTTTTCATACTGTAAGCTCTCTTAATTTCTTCATTAATCTCCTTCTGCCTCTCTCTCTTTTTAAGTTTTTTAACCCTATCATAATTTGACCTTACTTTCCTATATTCAGATAGCCTGCAGAAGTTTAATTCCTGATCTGATGGGCCTGTTGCTTTAAGTAGCCTAAAACTCCTAATAACCTCTTCCCTTTTCTGCCTACATTCCTCATCGAAAAAACCCTCATCTTTTTCGGCCGTCCGTCTTCTATCCTGCACTAAAGGCTTGATGCTCTCATAGATTCAAAAAAAAATGCCTAAAATTTATTCACCGGTAGAATGTGCCAAAATTTAAATGAATAGCTTGTATTGTAATAATAAAAATTCTATTTCTATCAAGGGAACCAATTCACAAATGTATAGGAGGGGGAAGAATGTATTTCTTTTTTTCTTTGAAAATAAAAATACAAAAAACAAGCATTTTTGAAACCTCTTGTAGAGGGTGGGGGGCGCAAAGTTTCTTTAGTGTGTATCGATAAAAACAGCGTATCGAACAATATTTTAAGGTACAAAGTATTTATTTCTTTATTGAATCGTGTTAATTGAAAATGGCAATTAGGTGTGAAAAATAAGATTGCCCAAAAGTGCATATCAGAGCAACGCATAGCGTTGCCTGTAGTAGAGGCATAAGCCTTCAACGTATTATTGGTTTATTTTTCCTTAGAGCGGCTTGAAGTGGAAATGGTGGTCCTAGTAACTTCAGTGGAGGCTCATTTGATTCTAAATAAAAATTTTAGTATCCTTTTTAAGAGTCAAAAGTAATTGGAGGGCAACCTGCCCCCGTATACTCCAAGGACATATGGAAAATCTGATATTTTGTTAAAAATAGTAGAAGGGCCAATAAATATACCCTTGGGGGTATCGTAATCCCCACAGATACGAGGACAAGGGCCGTAAACAATGTAACCTGTCAATAGTTTTGATCCATATATTTTATAATGAAAAAGTGGTCTTGTGTAATATCTCAGAAACGGCTAAGGATATTAAGTTGAAACTTTTAGGGAAAGTTAAGTGGGGGGGGGGTGAAGTAAATAAGAGACACTATGTTCATCCATAGTGCTTCGTTTTGAAGGAATGGTTGGGGAAACTTAGGACAGGGCTCATTTGATTGAAAATGTTCTAGTGCCCTTTTTAACAAAGAAAAAGGATCGGAGGGGCACCATCCCTCTCTTTTGTCCCTTAATCCTAACCATCCCCTTACCCTCTTAAGGCGTCCTATGAAATTTTGGGATTGACATTTTGTTATAATTGGTCAACAGATCCAAGACATATGTCTTTGAAAACGTTACCCATCTATTATGACTGGCTTGTAATAGTCCTGATAAGTCTAACGCTTGGATTTGCTTTGGAGACTACTAGCACAGAATATCTGATTTATGACATTATCTATAGTGATTGCCTGGTCTTTACTGCTGGTACACATTGGAAGTGGTATGGGAGATAATGTCAAGTTTTTCTTCATTCTAAGTTGGTCTGTGTATTAGTGTGACCAAGGGGAATGACATTACATTTTGAAATATCAAAGGAGTGAAGTCATCTATCTCACCATACCTGCAGACAATCATGGTCAGATTGTATGCATCATCTGTCATAGATACCCAATAGTTTTGAGTCATTGCTGTAGAGGGTTAGGTGGTTGCAGACTTCAAATACCATATCATTTATATGGAGAAGCAATGATGGTCCAAGGATGGTTCTCTGAGGAACATTACTGCAGATTTCAAAAGGTTGTAACATTTGTGTTCTACCAACCAGGAAGTCCATTAACCAAAACCTTGTCTCAAATTAACTCTCTTATCTAGTCTAAACATAAAGAATGGCTAATAAAATGTCTTTAAGTTCTCCCCACAAGGAAAATTCTTCAGATATGAGACAAGATTGTTTACCACTGAACTTTTCTTATGCTTAGTTGATACCAAAATAAGGAAGAATATTCAAAAGTTGGGGATACAAATGACTTCCACATAAAGAGTAAGTTCTTGGGATGAAATTTTTAAAATGTCTTTTTTATAAATGATTTCTGGTGAATTGTCTTAAGAACTTTTTCTGAATTTTGTCTGTGCAATAAATTTTAAACTAGTTAAATATGACAACTATATATCTGATTTAATCAATACTCAAAATAATATGGCGATCAATTTGATAATTAAACTTGGGAGACAATTTACACAAATCTAAAATTACCCAGAAAATACTCCTTGGGTGCTGAGCCCTGTGCTGATTGATAAAAACAATGCTGAAGGGATCCATAACTTTTGATTTCTGTCTACTAGAATCAGGTTGAACAGGATATAACAACCCCCCCCCCCCAAACTGGAGTTAAGTTTTTTGCCAGGGAGGGTGGATGACTTGGCTACACCATCAGTGCTGTAAATATTACATTAGTGCCCAAAAATATTACAATTTAAGCTTGTTTAGCTGCCTGGGGTGCTTCCCCCTCTAGCCCTCTCCCCCCTGTCACACACCCTGAAATGAAAATGTTGCATACATAATTAAACATGCAATTCTGGGTGTATTGACTACTTGAAAACATTTTAATTTCTTGGAACAGTCAAATCATTACAGAGGAATCAATGAGATGGCAAATTATTCATAAACAAATAAAATAGTATTGGACTGATACTTCTACACTGAAGAATGGCCTTTAATATAGATTCATGTGTCCATAAAGTATTCCTCAGCTATAATTTATTTGACCTTTGAGCTAGAAAAAATTGCTTGGTCAAGCAAATATACTTTCTTGTGCTAATTATTATAACTATTATTTTAGGTTTCTTTGCCATTCTTGCCATTTACCTCATTTTTGGTTATGCTGCCCAACTAGTCTGTAATGTTATTGCCTTTGTTTATCCAGCTTATGCATCAGTTAAAGCACTAGAATCATACAGGAAAGATGATGATACTCGATGGTTAACTTACTGGGTTGTCTTTGCCCTTTTTAGCACTGCTGAGTTTTTTACTGACATTCTTCTATCCTGGTTTCCATTTTATTGGCTTGCCAAGGTAAGACTTTATTCCTTTTTTTATATACTATTTTACATTTTGGTTAATTTTATTGGTTTATTTTTTTTTTTTGCATTATTTTGTTCAACTTTTTTAGTGTTTTATGATGAAACTTGGCCAAAGAAAAGCAGAATCTTAGAAACAGATAAATAGTCATGACACAAGATGAAGTAAACTGAAGTTTATCAGGGGAAAAACTTTTTTGTCTTCAAAAATTTCTCCACCTGTTTTGCTTTGCACAACAGTGACCTGCATAGTCAGTAACTTAATTGTTATTTCTACTAAAGAAGGCTATAACACTCATTTGGTGTTAGAGATAGCAAAATTCTAAAAAATGTGGCTTCCTCACATACCTTTGAACTATTCAAATTGAATAATTTATTCAAAAATTGAAATTTATATATATAAATATAAATATAAACATATATATATATATATATATATATATATATATATATATATATATATATATATATATATATATATATATATATATATATATATATATATATATATATATATATATATATATATATATATATATATATATATATATATATATATATATATATATATATATATAGGAGCGACATTAAAACTTAAAACGAACAGAAATTACTCCGTATATGAAATGGGTTGTCCCCTCCGCAATCCCTCGCTCTTTACGCTAAAGTTTGACTCTTTGCCACAATTCTACTTTTTAAAACAATTAAAAACTTTAGCGCAAAGAGCGAGGGATTGCGGAGGGGACAACCCATTTCATATACGGAGTAATTTCTGTTCGTTTTAAGTTTTAATGTCGCTCCTTACTTTCAGCTAAAAAAATTAGTTTTATTTATATTTAATTTATAGCCTCAAGATCAACTTCAGCTATTTTACAAATTTGGATACCACCAAAAAACATGCTTTAATAATCGAGAATGTCGGGTTGGGTTTTGCCAACTATTTTTAACCGGTTATGGTTTCTATTTTTCTATCTGGCAGACTTCTCTGGTAATACTACGTCATGAAATAGTTTCGATCATGTTCTGATCGAACATGAGATCAGATCAGAACAAATAGTTCTGATCATGCTGCAAGTAAATGTAATCCTTAGTGACGGACAAACAATTGCTTTATTGTAAGTAAATAAGTAAGGAATGACAAATTTCATTCCCTATATGCTTCCAAAGGGCTAAACAAAATCATACTGGTCAATAAACATGAATTAAAAAAATAATTCTACTTTTGCTCAACGTGAATCATTGTAAGAACCTTATAAAAGAAATAAATGCTTCATTTGAGTAATTCTTTGCTATAGTTTATTCTAACAATACTCTAAATGACGAAAAAATCAGCCAACCGAAACCTGGTTTCTATTTTTCTATCTGGCAGACTTATCTGGTAATACTACGTCATGAAATAGTTTTTGCGTAAACCTCAAGTCTAGTCAATATATGTATTTCTTTGCACGATCAAGACCAAAATGATTGCAGTTGCTACCACGCATGATTAAACCAAAAAGATTGTCAACCCTATAAATGCTTTCTACATTAAACAAATTACTACCATCTAGTGACAATCGCCCTATTATTTGGTTGACCATTCAAGTGAATTTGCTGAAATGATTGTGTCAAATAAGGCAATATGGTATTATTAAATGTCCATGTGTCTTTAGTTATTCGTGGGTGTCGGCACGAAAGTGTTCCAGAGGAAAGAGAATAAGCTTCCAGAAAGCAGGAGGGGGTGAGATTCGAGCTGATGCCTCAAATTCTCCAAATTTTTTCTTTTCTTTTTTTCTTGTGTTTCTATGTAATTTAGCAGTTGTTTTTGTTGATGTGAGCCCCCCTCTTTAACATGGTTGGCCCCTTTCAAGCCAAATCGTACGGATTTGTCTGCCGAACAACTCCCTTCAGTGAAAATTTAGGTCAAAATTGGGTCTTTCCGTATTAGCCAGTACACACGGAGAAGTTTGCTGAGTGTAAGATATAAGATAATCGGCTTCGTAACCACAAAAACAAATGAGGGTGACAGAATGCATTGGACTTGTATAATTTGGGCAATATATTTGCACATTTGGGGGGCTAGGGGTAAGGTTTGGTTAATTTACCTCCCCCCCTCTAATATGAAAATATATATCCCAAATTATGCTATTATAAAAAAAAACTAAAGCAATATATTTTCATTATATTTTAGTATATATCATTAGGATTAACCTAACTTCACTTATCGAGCGTGTACTGGCCAATACGTAAGTGCCCAAAGTTGTATTATTCCGTATTAACCCCTGTCCAAGGCAAAAAACTTTCATAAACCGATTTCTTCTGTCTATAGCAGCTTTCTTACAACCAAACACTGTGCATTTTAATTTATATTTTGGGGTGAGGGTTCAAATCTAGAACCATTCCCCTGAATACAGCCGAGCTAACTGTCTAGGTGTTCTAATGGGTAAGTGTGACTCACGTCTGGATTTTTCCGGGGAAAAATCCTAGCCTCTTTTTGATTTTTCGTTTTTTTAGTAGTGTTTTTAGCAAAAACGTTGAGTTTGTTGCTGTGAATTTATAAATATCAGATTAAGAAGCGGAAAATTGACCAGCATATGGTTTCCTAGCGGAACTAAATTCAATAATAAGGTTTTGTGTGAAATTGAATATTACATATAAATTATCTTGTTGTTCCTCACAATGAGTTTTAGCAAATTTTTTACTTTGCATATTCAAATTGTCCGTTTTAGCTATATTTGTGGCACAAAAATAATTGCATCTGACTTAGAGATTTCACCGGTGTCCTCATAATTTCCTATAGTTTACTATTTATTTTTCTATTTACTATTTATATTTCTTATTTATTATTTATTATTATATTACTATGTTACATATTACTTATATATTTATATTTGTATTTATTTATTATTAATTTTTATTAATTTTTTAATTATTTTATTAATTATATTTATATATATATTTATATTATATTTATAATTATATATTTATATATTTACTTATATGAAAAATTACTTATACATTTCTCATTTATTATTTTTACTATTTATATTTATTTTTCGTTTACTATTTATATTTTTTTCTATAGTTTACTTATAATTTCGTTTGCTGAGAGCGGTTTTGCCGAAAATAACAGTTTTTGTCGAAACTGAGTTACAAACGCTACGTTGTGTAAAAAAAAAGAAGATATCTTTCGAATGGTCTAATTGACATTGCAAGATTTCAGCGCTCTAGGTACAGCCGATTCTAAGATACAAATGTAAAAAAATATCTAACTCGTTTTTCTCGGAATTTTGGGAGAAACAGATTCAGCAAAACAGATTCGGAAGCGCTGGCTTGTGTAAAAAGATTTTAATCTTTTAATATTTTTTTTTACTATGTCGAACATCATATATGTTGCACGAATCATGGTTGTCCCAGTAGGGCAACCTAGCAGAAAACAAACCATGGCCCGTATTAACCAAAAATAAAAAAAAAACGTTTAAAAAAAGGTGTCTAGTGAAAAAAAATAACCATTTGTTGCTGATTGAGGAATTGTAGTTTGACCATTATTTCAATTAGTCGGAGTAGTAAAATGCCATTTTGAAAATTAATTTATGGAAATTTCGAAAAATAGCCTGAAACTCTTCGAAGATGGCACGACATGAAAAGTACACCAATGGAATAGCCATTGCCCAAAAGCCTTTTCAGGCAACTTGTAGCCCCCCCCCGAACAACAAGAAAAAGTAATTTTTGTATATATATATATATATATATATATATATATATACATATACTGATATGTTCTTTTTTTCTTGCTTCTTTTTTTCTTCACTGCTTGCGAGGCACTGGAACATCATAGAGAGCTATTTAAGGTTTCATTTTGAAATGAAATTGCTTTATCAGCGTGTTTTTTCTTAAGTAGTGTATTTTGAGTCTTGGAAATTAAAAATTTTAAGATTGTGATTTTCCCATGTTTTCTTCTATCGTGCATTTAAATTACCCATATTTTGCGTGTTTTCTTTGTCCCATATTTTGTGCAAATTTTTCTAAGAAGATTGATTTGACAGAACACAATTTATATTGAATGTGGAATCCCACTTAATTTTTTTTTTCAATTGAAGAAACTTGTATAATTATAATGAGAGCTAATAGCATTTGGCAAACACAAAGTTCATCAATATTTGATCAAGTCCGTGCACAGATTAAGGGTTGTACAAAGGCGGGTGCGTAAGAAAGAGGAATTAGGGCTTCGGTACCATGCCCTTAAATATTAAGATTTTTCTTTTCTTTTACATTTTCTAATGTTTTACGTTTATTTTCGAAGTTCTTGGCCTCTGTCCAAACAAATTTCTTGGAACTTCTCAGTCAAAGTTCCCCTCTCGTGAAAATTACGGCCTGACACATACCCACAGGAAAAACTTCTAAAAACACTTCGTTCTGCCTACACTAGGTTTTTATAATCAAAATTGTGCATTTTCGTTTAATTTTTGGGTTTTGGAGGCGAGGGTTTAAAGTTACCCAGGATTTGGCCCTGTAGTCTACCAAGTTTTCCCAGTCAAGAATTAAGCCTGCCTTGCAAGAGAAAAAATTACAGCTCTTTGTTCGATTTTTAACTATATTCTTGATAATATTAAGCATGCATTACTTACAATCAATCCAAGTAGAAACTTTGATTTATGCACAGTCATATATTTAGCTTTGTTTTAGTTTTTTTTTGCTGTGAATTTATGAATATTGGATTAAGTAATGAATAAATGACCACCATATGGTTTCCTAGCGGAACTAAGTTTAGTAGTAATGTTATGCGTGAAATTGAACAAGAGATACAAATTATCTGGTTGTTTATCATAATGAAGAATAACTATTTTCACCATGAACATTTAAATTGATAGTTGAAGTCGCTTTTATGGCGTTCATGCAATTTCCTTTAGCCTACTAGATCTTTGGGATTTTCCCAATATATCATTATAAGTTTTTTTACTATTTGCCTCTTTTTTTATTGTAATCATCAAACATGTTATTTAATTGGATATAACAATTCTGAAAAACTGCCAGAGTTCACTACAACGTGAAGCTAAATCGAAATAAAAACTAGTTATATGGCATTGAAATGGTCTGCATCGAGAACTTTTAACCAAGGAATTACAGTCCCTCATCTTAAAGTATAGTCATATTTTTGCATGGGTGGCGTTGTATATTGTTTTGTTGCTTTTTCTTCGTCTGCTCGAAAATCGGACTTCAAAAAGGGCCCAATTAACATTTCTATTTTGAATGGCTTGAAACTTGCATCCCAACTTGCTGGGCCAAGGGGACTCTAATACACAAACCATTTTTCTGCTCGCTTTTAATATATTTGTGGAAACTGTTATCTGTAAATTTTTCGTTCAAGACAACCCCAGGGTACCTTAAACAAGGAAAAAGGAAATATTGGTTCACCAGAAGGTAGGACTTGAAAAAGAGCAAACAATTTTTCACGAATGGTGTTGGCCTGTAAGCCTTGGCCTGGCTTGGCCTGGACCAAGAATACTTTTATTTACTTGCAATTGCTGCACATTCAAGACGCACCCAGACTCATCGTGGTGATCAACAGACGACGATATGTATCGTTCCAGAGGCTTCACTCAAGAGTGGTAAGCTCCACGATTTCTAGACACAGATGGTCCCAGCGACGGCCGCATTTTTGAAACCTTTCAATTGGGTCAAGATTGGACTTAACTGTCGTGGATTTTCTTTTGGCCTCCTGTTCTCTTCTTCCCTGCTGGTATTGGTAGATATTTTTAACACTTATTGGTTAAATAGTCATTTGATCTGCGTGTTGTGTGGTATAACCATTTTATAGTCTTAATTGCTTGGCAATATCAGTGACACGTGACAATCTCTAAATCTTATCCTAACTTCGTAGTTCGATATTCTATTTTAGAGATTGAGGCCTATGTAGGCGGGCGTGCCTGTCTAAAAGCTAACAAACAAGTATTGGTCTAATAAGAGAGCCATATTACTCCCTTCGTTTACCAGTGCCATTTATTCCAACACTTGGAAGACTAGATTCTATGACTATCTTAGTTCTATGACTATCTACCTTAGTTCTTTCCTAGGAATGGCGTGTGGACGGAAGATAGATAGACTTATCTATTAACAAATGAACTGAAATCATTTTTATACAGTCTTAATAAGGGCTTATGCCAGATTTGCCTCTGACTCGATCGGACTATCTGTCTTGGCTTTTTCTACAATTAGCCATGGCTTGATGCCCACAACTACTTGATTTTAATATAATGCTGGCATTTGTGGTTGAATATGTTCAAGTTCAACCCTTCGAATGCTTTTAGTGACCTCATCTCACATTCATAGAAGAGAACAGAGATAACCGTTGATTCATATACTCCGAATATTGTGCGAAGGTAGATTTTGCTCTACTTCCAGAAAGCTTTCTTTAATTGAAGAAAGACCTCAATTCTAAGGATATGTGGCTCCAAATGTTTTGAGGGTTCACTAGTAAAGTTCATCTTCGAGCTGAGGCATTTGAAAGCTTGAAGTTTGTCACTCTGCCTACCGTTTAGGGTCGCAAGGCATCTATCCCAGCAGTTGGCATTGCCAGCAAATTTTTAGGTTGGGGGACTGACCCTCCAAAGATGGGACCTAGAAAAGGGCAAGAACATTTTTTGGCTGATTTGGAAATTATATCCTTAAGTTCTTTGGCAAAGTGGGTCTCTAGTTTATAAAAATACTGAAATAAATCCGAAAATCTGAAAATGGGGCCTGAAAATAAAAAAAAAGACTTTTCTGGCCGGCTTGAAGGGACATCTCCAACTCCCTTGGCAAAATTGAACCTATTGTACAAAAAAAAATCATTCAAAAAGAAGACTTCTTTCCCAATCAATATAAAGCTATTATCCTTAAGTCCTTGGACAAAGGGGCTAATTAATTCTAATAAAGGTCGAACAAGAGATATTTGTATTTGGAGAATGTGATTTATCGTAAAATAAATTTAAATTTTGAACGAGACTTGAGTAGAATAAGGGGTAGATTAACGTTAGCCTGATTCGTAATTTTGTCAGCGAGGACATCCCACAAGTTAAATTGCATTACCAAGGGGTTTAGTATAAGAAGTAGGATAAGTGGGTGAGGTGTGTGGAGGTAGTTCTAGGGGAAGAAATGACGGAGAATTCAGGAAAGTAAAAGCGAAAACTGAGGATTCATTATTATTAATTTCCATGTCAATAAAGGGATATTCGCTGGAAAGAGGGGCATTAATTCACGCAGAGATGGGGGGAGGAGGAATTGGTTTTGATTAAAAATTGAGATAGAAAAATACTTTTGCAAACATAGAGGGGTGGGGGGGTATTTTAAAACTGAAAATACGCAAAATTTCAAAATTTAGAAGGAGCAACTTCCCCTCCCCTTCTGCTCCCTGTCGTCTATTTAGTGCCCCTGACTTGAAATGTCGTTAAAAATTTTAAATACAAGGCTTAGTATTTGTATGATAAACCCCCTACCGCTCAAGTTGCTCATTCATTGACGCATTATAGAACCGTTTTTTTTTTCGTTAGTTTCTTTCAGCTTAGCGTGAGACAGTGCAAAGATAAATGAAAAAATAGATGGAAAATATATAATTTGAGCTATATATTTGGGCATTAGGAGGGGGTGGGAGTAAAGTATTTGGACAGTGTGAAGTTAGAAAACAGTTTTTACTACATAATATGCAGAATAATTGTACCTAACACATTGGGCATGCAAACCTGCCATACTTTACACCCATCCCCCTAATGTGCAAATATATAGCCCAAATTTATTTCTAAAATATTATGTTTTTTATCTTACTTTGGTATATTTTATTAGGATTGAGAGTCAGAGAAACATATTAGAAGAATATTAGGTTGGGGGTATATCATACAAGTATCCAAGGCTTTTTTGACCTTCCGAACTTCTTGAACAGGCATGTAATCAAAGTATTTTCATTTATAAGGTAGATTTTCACTGCAGCTATTAACCTACATAACAAGAAACTATATAACAGTAAATAATTAAATAGACTATATAAGTATATATAACAATTATAATAACTATATAAACTATATAACAAGAAACAGAAAAGTGCCAGGTAAGGTTTCTTGCTGCAAGCCTAAACTAAACTAGTGAAAAAATAAAGTTACATTGTGCTGTTTGTATCTGGCATAAATGAAAATCGTTTTTATAGCTTTGCCAAAGTTTAAAAGCGAAGGATGACTGGGTATCCTTCGTAACAATTGGGGGTATGTCAGACGCCAGCAGTCAGGGTACAACCCATTCAGTTCGCCTTGAAGAACAGTTAGCCTTTTCTGATTGGGTGAATTCAAACGTTGGAGAGGATTTAGATTTGAAGCATTTACTGCCGATTAAGGACGACGGAAAATCTCTTTATGACACAGTTAAAGATGGTATTTTGTTGTGGTAAGTTTTATACAAAGTTTTTTTAAGTAAGACGAACCTCGGCAATTTCATTTCTCTTGAATTACTTTAATTTTTCATGAATCGTAGCCTTATAATTCAAGTATCTCACCTTTAAGAACTTGCATAAATCGCATTTAAACTACTACAGATGGAGAAGGTTCTGCATTCGTGAATTCCGTGTATTTTGATAGCAACACCTATCACTTAGATTCTAACGGTGTACATCATTTCCTTTGGGAATCTAGGGAGGGGTTCGCGTTTTTTCGAGCTTGTCAAATATTTTACCTTATTTTCTCTGTAGGATAACTTTAGGATAATAATAAGGTATAAGGTAGAAAGTGAAGTTGCAACTTGTTCAGTTTGGCATCAGGAGTTGAGTAGGGTTGTATGCTTCCTGTTCATATGGATTATTGTGATGGCCTTCCTAAGGAACGCCGTAAGACCTATGGGCAAACATGGTATCAAACCCATAAAGGTTTAAAAAGGAGTACATATCCTCGACTTAGATTATGCAGCGCATTCGAATGTCCTCGATTTGAACGTTAGTGACAAGAATGTATCTTTTTACGGGACTTAGATTAGTCCCGTCGCTTACATAGGATTAAATGAGGATAAAGGCTATGACAAAATCGATATAGTGGATTTTACTAAAATCGACTTTGAAAAGGATTGATTCGGATTGTATTAATAGTGCAGACTTAGATTATATTTGATTGTATATTAGGGTTGTATTAATAGTGCAGACTAAGATTGTGCAGCGAATTCGAATGTCCTCGGTCTGAACGTTAGTGACCAGAATGTATCTTTTTATGGGACTTAAATTAGCCCCGTTGCTTACGTTAGGATTAAATGAGGATAAAGGCTATGGCAAAATCGAAATAGTGAATCTTGTCAAAATCGATTTTGAAAAGGATTGAATCGAGTTGTAGTAGTAGTGCAGACTTAGATTATATTAGATTGTATATTAAAGTTGTATTAATAGTGCAGATTTAGATTGTATTAGATTGTATATTAGGGTTGTATTAATAATGCCTTATTAGATTGTGCACGGATTCGAATGTCCTCGGTCTGAACGTTAGTGACAAGAATGTATCTCTTTTTTACGGGACTTGAAACAGTCCCGTCGCTTACATTAGGATTAAATGTGGATAAAGTCTATGACAAAATCGATATAGTGGATCTTATCAAAATCGATTTTTAAAAAGGATCGATTCGGGTTGTATTAATAGTAAAGATGGTGAATGGAGTAATGATGTAGAAAAGCTATGGCAAAGGGTTTCTTTTCATAGTTAATAAAATTTGGAATATTGAGAAAAAAAATATTGAGAGAATCGATTTTACCAAAATCGATTTTGAGAAGGATTGATTCGGGTTGTAATAATAGTGCAGACTTAGATTATATTAGATTGTATATTAGGGTTGTGTTAAGAATGCAGACTTAGATTGTGCAGCGGCTTCGAACGTCCTCTCTCTGAACGTTAATGACAAGAATGTATCTTTTACGGGACATAAATTAGTCCCGTCACTCACATTAGGATTAAATGAGGATAAAGGCTATGACAAAATCGATATAGTGAATTTTATGAAAGTCGATTTCGAAAAGGATTGATTCGGGTTGTAGGCTATTAATAGTAAAGATTGTGGATAGAGTGACGATGTAGAAAAGCTAAGGCAAAGGGTTTCTTTTCACAGTTAAGAAAGTTTGGAATAATGAGAAAATATTTCTTTGAACTAAGAATATAATAATGGAAATTACGGTCGTGGCGGCGGGAGGGTGTTGCTCAGAAATGTTTGCACTTAAGTTCCAGAAAATGTGCTAGATGTTCTCAGAGGAATTTACACGGATAGCTTCTGGCACTCGTTGGGGTGGCTCATTTAAGAAACGTAATAAACATATTAAATAACAAAACAAAATATATTTAAAAAGTTTTCACCTTTTCATTTAATAAATAAAAAGAAATAGAACTTTAAGGAATAAATATCAGCATATGTATATTGAACTGACAATCCACGACAAATTATGTTCTAATCTTAAGGAAGCAAGGGGGTTGTCAAGCCCTACTTATGCTAATTTTTGCCCGTTTTGAGTTTGACTCGGTTACTTACTGTAATTGTTGTTCGTTTATTTATTGATGATCATTTGTGGTGATTGCTGATACGCTTTTACTATAACCTGGGGACATATGCTGCCTTTCGGTGTACCTCACTGCTTCATAACGAATAGGTTTGCAGAGTGACTGGGGCTAATAGTGCAAAAAGTCTTAGGCAAATAGTGCAAAAAGATATGAAACAACATTTTGACCCACTTATCATTTTTCCCTAAGTGCCACATTTTAAGGACCTTTGCTCTCTAACCCTAATACTTTGAAATTTCATCTCCCTAAGCCGTTAACGAGATATTGTAGATGTGCTATTTTGGTCCCCCCCCCCCTGGATACGCATATTGTCTTTCAATTTATGTCTGCCCTCTCCTCCAAGTCATATTTGATGCCCACTCCTCCCCTAATTCCTTAATAGGTTTAGCTCGATTCTCACAGCTATTCCCAAAATGTTTTAGATCGTGTTTTTTGAAAACTCAGGTGCCCATAACGTCTTTTTGCTTAACTTAGGTATTCGTGTTGTTTCAGGATTATACTCTTGGGAAACTCTATAAATCTTTGAATAGCAAACAATCCTAAGTTCCATGTGCATCAGTCTACCAAGACCAAACCTGCCCACCTTCTCTATTAAAATCCATTTGTGAACAATGAGTAATTTGCATAAAATATGACGAAGGTTGCAGGGCTGTGGAGGTCGTGTTAAATTTTGAGACATACTGTTCCATACGAGGGGGTCGGAAAAATGCGGTGGACGCGCATGGGTCTTTACTTAGTCAACGCTACTGCGTAGCGTCCCAATAAGGTCAATCATTTGCTATGTTGGCTAATATTCTCCGGCACTGATAAACTTTTTGACACCTATTTTGAAAATTATTACAATTTGTTCGCAATTTTAATTTGTACATACAGAAGAGTTGTTTTGAGGGTGGCGGGGAGGGGTGGATTCAGGGAGACGAAACATAGGCAAAGTTTACGAAATGATGTGCCAAATAGTAATAATTTTCTTGATTCTCAGTAATAATACAAATTATTTCAAATGATTGAAACTACAAATCATAACATGTATAATCTGCTAGACGGCATAGTTTTAATGATATTATCAAGATCTCTTCTCACCGGTTTAATTATTGGGTGGGTTAGTGGAACTCATTCAACAGCTACATTTATGGTCTGATACGTCGGTGCTCCATCCTACCTCTGCCAGGGAAAAAGGTCTACATTTTTTTTCATCCAAAGTCATAAGAAGAGCCCATTGGGTATCAATTAAATTCAGTGGAGTTTATCTGCCAGGCCTTCAATTGCGCTTTTAGATGATACGAATCCAGTCTGGTAAGGATCGTCAAAGTTGTCAAAGTTATAATCGTCAAAGTTAAAAATCATCATAGTTATAATTGTCTTGGACCTTTTCGCTCATTGGGCCATGAAAACTTTGAATTTTAGGGGTATAATGGATGAAAATGTGTCCATAAAGATAATCAATTGTCTTTTTTTTCAAAGGGGTTGCAAAAATAATGCTATATCTTGTCAAAGTTTTACGAAAATTAATTCTAGGTGGTAATGCTACTTAGAATCCAGTATAGTTATATGCCTTTATATATTCTTGACGTACTGGAATTCTTCCATTCTTCTAAAACTTTAAAACAGTGACTGTAATACAACATTTCTGGAACATATTTTACTAAGTCTCTGACAACACTGAACCTAAATAAGATATTCTGGCACTTATTGTTTAGTATTGGTTCTCATTCAAAATATACACGTAGAAAAATCTAGTTTTACAATACGTACGTATTTTTGATCACTCATTAAAACTGAGCCAGCCCCTGTTCAGATACTGAAACGGACCCGTATATGACGATTGTGACACCAGTGTTTGTCCAATGACAAACATAGTGGAGTGGTATTTAAGCTCTCATGAACTTTCGAAATCAGACTATACGGAAACAAATTCAACAAGTCTGAGGACCACATGGCCCAGGTCCCACTGAAATTATCACTTGTGATTCATATGGTATAGCCTGTAATTCCATAGCTGACCTCAGGCTGCATTTGTCCAAGGGAAAAAAATCAGAGGGGTGCTCGCTACCCTCCGCCCTAATTAGTACCTAATTAGTACCTTCGGTCTGGCCTTAGGTAGCATTTATCCAATGACAAACTTCTATTGTATAATAAAAATCTGAGTAGAATGGAAACACGACCCCCTCCCCAATTGACACTACTGCTAGTCTTCAGAATGGCCTTAAGCAGTATTTGCCGAATATCATACGCCGATTATATAAAAAGGCGGATTCAATTAGCTATAAGAAAGGAAATATATTTAGAAAAAATATATTTGAATTAATGCAGGAAATCTTGTTCCATATATTCAAAATGACTTGGATGATTTTTAAATTGAATGTAATGGCGTATTATTTTGCAACTATGGAAACTCCCTTTGGCTCAAATCCAATTTCTGTTTTCTTTGATGGATTCTGTTGCTTTTAAATTTTTTTTTATCCTTGAAGAAAAAAGTAAGATTAAAGAGGTCTGACAAACAAAAAAAGGGATTAATGTCCTATAATTAATTTAAAAAAAAAACAAAGTTTTTCCGAGGGAAGTAAAGAGCGAAGTTGAAACTTAAAACTAACAAAAATTATTACTTCTCAGCCTATGTAACATATATCAATAAAACTAGTTCAATCAAATCAACTGGTGATATTTCCTTATGTTTGTGGGATTACAGAAAACTAGCACTTTACTGAAAACACAAAACAATATAGGAGTTTTGGTACAGTAAATTTAAACCATTTAAGAACACTTTTTATCAATATAAAAGTAAAACATTTTTAGATTGTTTTATGTTTTTTGTTGTTGTATTTGGCATATTGTTTGTAGCTTAATTATGTAGCTTAACAAGGGGGATTGGAGGAACATAGGGGGATATTCTCGCAAACCACCAGTTAAGGGTCTTTGACCATAAATTATCACAATGATGATATCGTTTTATACTTCCATTCTTTTCTACTTCAGAAGTGACACAAAAGCGTGGTTTTTAATGATATATCACACTTACGGATGGTAGAACTGATAAAAAAAAAGTCACGTAAATATGAGCAATAGTTTTCTAAGGAGTCATTAAACGTCACTCTAAATAATTCTGGTAGGCCACTAACCAAAGAAGGGAAAAAAAAGAGACGCATCAGTGCTACCCGGATGCAAAAAAAGTGATTTTCCCTCGTGTGCAAGATGGAGTACTGTAATTGTCCTATTATACATTTTCGGCCATGTTAATTCCAATGGTACATTTTTTATTTCGATCTGACACCATTTTCAAGGGGTTTCAAGCTCTTTTTCGAAATCACTACAAGTTTATTGTCGTGATACAATTTTACTTTTGAGATTAACCGAAACAATAGTTACCATTCCTGATTCAGTGTGAGATGGCAATTTTTTCATTCGGCAGTTTTTTTTAAAAAACGCGGTCTTTGAACTCCTTGTAACTATCGCTTGTGATTTGCTCTTTACTGGATTGTAGCTACTGCTGCAACCATGATTTCTTGATAGAAAAGCGTATTTGTGTAAACCCATCACATTGCTCCTTATTTTTGAAGAGATCACCTTTTCTAAACCTGATTCTTTAAAAACTCATTTGTGAGATTTTCACAAATGTTAACCATTAAAGAAAATGAAAAGTTAAATTTCACTTGATTGGTTCTCTTGCGTGAAAATTTAAGTCAAACAGTTCGTGGTAAAGAACTGTAGTAAGGAGCGACCCGGCTCAATAGTAACCGAAACTCTAAAAATGGGACTTTGATGCCAATAGTTACATCAAAAGAATCGCATTTTAATGCTGATTTTAAATATATAAGTTTCATCAAGTTAACAGCTTGAGAAAATTTGCCTCATTTTAGAAAATAGGGGAAACATCCCCTAAAAGTCATACAATCTTAACGAAAATTTCACCATCAGATTCAGCGTATCAGAGAACCCTATGGTGGAAGTTTCAAGCTCCCGAACTGTTTGATTAAATGGGAAGCAGTGTCTCTAGGAGCGCAGCATCTCCCAGCAGCATTAAAAACATTTAAAACGGACAGCATTAACTTATAATATGTGGATTTTGACTGAAGGTTTTGACTTCAGAATGGTTCTTTTTTTTTTTTTTTTTTTGTTATTAGGATTATACGTCTATGAAGAATAGACTTAACTGGTTTTTCTTTTACGTAGGCCTTGTAATTATACCTGCCGTGCTCTCTTGACAAAGTTATTATTATTCATTCTACTTTTTTAGGAACTAAGGGGAGTCACCTAAAATCAGTAAATGGGTCGCGGTGTCCCACGGTTCTTGAGCTGCCAACCCCTGGCTTAGAATTTATTTGAATATAGATAAGTTTTCAAAAATAAATATGCATATGATCTCCTTAGCTTATTCCAGTTAGTTCAAGTTCATAAAACTTGTTACTTTGCTTAGCAGAGTTTCATCAGAATATAATACATCAAACACATTGAAAAGCACATTGAGAAAAGCAAATAGGCCTACATAAATAAGTTGAATGAAATTAAAATTTAAACTTACCCTTTTAATTGTGACTTTTATTTCCAGGGTTCAGCTTATCATTCAAGCAAGTTCAGTCCATTTCGCCTTATTTCAGGTTATGTCAAGTAAGTTGAGTTTATAGATAAGTATTTAAACACAACTACCGGGCATAATCTAAAGGCCGCTTAATAGAAATTTAGTTTAATTTAAATATATTTTTCAAAACCACGGGGGAGGGGCAGTTTCTTTTCAGTTTTCAATGATGATACTAAATTATTTGTTAATATACACTCCAAGATACCTTGCTAGTTTGGAATGTTTTTCCTTTCCCATTTTTCCCTTTCGGCTGAGACAGTTTACTTCCTGGCGGCTTTCCACGACTTGTCAAGAAGGTGAGACTTGCTAAACTTAGAAGACTACTACTAGATTACTACTCGTGAAGCTGAGACCAGTACACATGAAAAGGAGATGCTTGCTTCACAAAAAGGAGAAGAAACTCACAAACAAAACACAGCAGTATTTTTTTTTGAATTAGTATTTTTTGCTGCAAAAATAAATTGATTATACTTTTATTTGTCCTTTTAATCTAGTTTTTATATTTCAGATATAGACTTCTATAGGTCCAGATTGAATGAGCACTTAGCTATCAGGAATTTCAAATGGAAATTCGGTTTACTTCGGTTTAATTCGGGTATGTTTAGTCTCTTGTCTAGTTGGTTTAAGCGATATAAATTTTTTTCAAGGGGTAGATTTTTCTTTTCTGTGGTAGAAAAGTTGATAACTTGTAAAAGTTGAAGTTTTGTATCTTTGCAATTGGAGGGGATAGAAGACATCCAGTCTGCAGTTTAGGTTGTGCTATGGCCAGAACAAATGTCTTGGAATTTTCAAGTTTCGATAGGAATAATATTTTGGAAAAATTGTTAAGCTGCTCTGAAGGAAGATAAGAAACAGGGATAGAACGTCACAGATGTTGCAACTGCAGAACAACAGCTCTTTGATTGCTCCCGAACTCTTTCTCCTCGCACAAAGATCCATTTTAATTTAGTCTTGGAAAGCATATTGAAATTAGGGTCGTTTCAAAGTTACTGATTACGTCTAACAGACAACCCATGTGTGTGACGTGACGCTAAAGCCTCGTTAACGTTTTTGCATAGTTTTTTTTTGAATGGAGACACAGACATGCAAGGAAATCGATTTAAGATGCAAGGAGTAACTGTGTATTCCTTTACTAGGTTGCAATACTTAGGAGAGACAAAACAAATTTCAAAACCGTAACACCCTACTAACGTAATGATTCTTCCTTTTATAACGATTCTTTTCCGCAGTTTATTACTTTTTTTCGGCAAAAATTATTTTACTTATTGGCTCTCTATGAAGCACAATTTATTGAGTACCACTTTTTTTCCTTTTCCCTAAATGTCTGAATTCATGTAGAGCCCAAGGTATGGGGTAAAGGGTGTGGCAAGTGGATATATATTGTAATACGAATACAACAAGAACTTGATTTCTGGATTTATTTCTTAGAAAATAGTAGTAACCTAAAAAGATACTTGATTACTTAAGACTGTCCTTAATTTTGCACTATCTTACTTTTACAACTGGAAATGCTAGGATTCTAGAAATCTCTGACTTTTAGAGATGGAATCCTACATGGGAATCACAATTTGATAATTTTAAAAATTTGCTCAAATGATAAAAACGATAAACCAAAGTTATCTTTGGGTTTTAAGATATTTTGAGCAATTAAAAGAATATGTTGAGAGTATTTATTTGAGTTTTATGGAATATTTTGTTGATTTAACTTAAACTATTCGATCTACCAACCAGTTGGAATTTCTTTGAGACTTGCAAAACTCGTATACATAAGGGGCATGGAATTTATGTTGTATTTCTGTTTCTACTAGCGTTTTAAGCAAATTTTAAAAAGAAATTACTTGGGGATTACTAAGGGGATTTCTGATATTTAGGGATACCTAAATATCACTCAAATACCGGTTTTTATTATGTAAACAGGAATTTCTCGCATCATGAATAAGTGTCAAATCGACATACAAAAAAGTCACTAAAAAATGCAACGAATGGCATTCTGTGAGAACCGTGGGCCAACAGCTCTTGCAGCCACAAGTAGTCTCACTACCCGTCTCAAGTATACGTGTTTGAAGTTGCAAATAGTTGCTGTCTCAAGTAGTCATAGCAGCAGCCACAGTAGTAGTAAACAGGGGATTTTTTATGGATGGGGGTCTAGGGGACACTTGCCCCCAATAATGAGGAGAAAAAAATATTATATATCCCATGCCCCTTGATAATCCAGATACAGACGCCTCTTGTCCCCCAATAAGAAATACTGTTTATTCACCTCTGGTAGTAATAATATTGGTCATGAAAGTATAAAGTCAATGCCCTGCCACTCCGAAAATATTACTATAATACCTATTTGATAACCAGGATGCACCAAGCGTCTTTCGATCTAGTTTAATATCCCCCTCAGCATTTCCCAAAAGATTCATCTTTATACTCTTACTTAGTCTTTTATGAGACACTCAAAATTAAACACACCCCCTCTCCATTTTTACAATGATATCTACTTTTAAAGAATTGGCACATTAAAACTTAAAACGAACAGAAATTACTCCGTATATGAAAAGGGCTGTTCCCTCCTCAACGCATATTGGAATATGATATCTTCAGAGGCTATTTTGACATGACAAACACCCCGCTCTTTACGCTAAAGTTTTTTAATGTTTTAAAAAGAAGAGTTGATAGAAAGAGTCAAACTTTAGCGTAATGAGTGGGGCGTTGGTGAGGAAGCAGCCCCTTTCATATACGAAGCAATTTCTGTTCGTTTTAAGTTTTAATGTCGCTCCTTACTTTCAGTTCAAAAAACGTGTTTTTTATTTATTTAATAACATGTTAAATCGACACATTTTTTATAGTATAGACAGTATAGTTACATTTGGCACAAAAAAAGAAAATTAACATGAAACAGTTTTTGTTAAACATTCCAATGATAACTTTGAAGCAAAATTTACTGGTTTACTCTATTTGAAAAATATATATTCATGTTCATCCGTATATTATTGAATCATTTTTTTATTTTGGTTTGATTTGGTTTCAAATGAATCAAATTTTTACGATGATTTTAGATATATAAGTTTCATCAAGTTCAGTCTTACTCATCAAAAGTTACGAGCCTGCGAAAATTTGTTTTATTTTCAAAAAAAAGAGGGAAACGCCCCCTAAGAGTCACAGAATGAAAAAAGTCACTTAATGAAAATCACACCACCAGATTCAACGAATCAGAGAACCCTATTGTAGAAATTTCAAGCTCCTATCAACAACAAGAGCTAAGAGCTCATATGGCACTTGTGACGAGGCCAGAAGAGCCAAGAGCTCATAAGCTATGAGCTCTAACAAAATTCTAAGAATCAAAAGATTGATTTAAAATGAAAATCACAGGCTTAATACCGGTCGGGATTTATAACATAAAGATACTCCAATTTTCACGTTTTCCAAGAATTTCGGTTTCCTCCTCCTGCTCCCCCTAATGTCACAGGATCTGGTCGGAATTTAAAATAAGAGCTCTAAAGCACAAGATCCTTCTAAACATCAAATTTCTTTAAGATCTGGTCATCCGTTCGTAAGTTACAAATACCTTATTTTTTTCTAATTTTTCCGAATTATTACCCCCCCCCCCCCCTCCGCAACTCCACCAAAGAAAGCGGATCTGATCCGGTTATGTTAGTCACGTATCTTGGACTTGTTTTTATTCTTCTCACCCAGTTTTCTGATCTCTCCGATTTAAGTATTTTCTAAGATTTCCGCCCCCCCCCAATGACACTGGATCCGGTTGGGATTTAAAATAAGAGATCTGAGCTACGAGATCATTCTAAATATGAAGTTTCATGAAGATCCGATCACTCCTTCGTAAGTTAAAATACGCCATTTTTTCTTTTTTTCAGAATTAACCCTCCCCCCAACTCCTCCAAATAGAGCAGATCCGTTCTGATTATACCAATCATATATCTAGGATTTCTGCTTATTTTTCCCACCAAGGTTCATCCCGATCCCTCCACTCTAAGCGTTTTCCAAGATTTTAGGTTCCCCCCAACTCCGTTCCCCCCGCAATGTCACCAGATCCGGTCGGGATTTAAACTAAGAGCTCTAAGACACGATATCCTTCCAAACTTTTAGTTTCATTAGGATCCGATCACTTCTTCGTAAGTTAAAAATACCTCATTTTTTATTTTTCAGAATCAACCCCCCCCCCCCTCCAACTCCCCCAAACAGAGAAGATCCGTTCCGGATATGTCAGTGACGTATCTAGGACTTCTGCTTATTTTTACCATCAAGTTTCATCCCGATCCCTCCGCTCTAAGCGTTTTCCAAGAATTTAGGTTCCCCCCTCAAACTCCCCCAATGTCAGCAGATCTGATCGGGATTTAAAATAAGAGCTTTGAGACATTATATCCTTCCAAAAATCAAATTTCACTAAGATCCCCTCTCCCGTTCGTAAGTTAAAAATACTTCATTTTTTCTATTTTTTCCAAATTAACCGGCCTCCCACTCCCCCCAGATGGTGAAATCGGAAAAATAACTATTTCTAATTTAATCTTATTCAGTCTCTGATACACATGCCAAATTTCATCGTCCTAGCTTACCTGGAAGTGCCTAAAGTAGCAAAACCAGGACAGACCGACAGACCGACAAAATTTGCGATCGCTATATCTCATTTCGTTAATATCGAGTCCCGAAAAAATGTGGAATTTTGTATTTTTGCCAGGAGACAGGTCACGGATGCATGTTTATTTATTTTTTTTCTAAGGGGTGATCGTATCGATCCAGATGTTCTAGAATGTCGTGAGAAGGCTTGTTCAAACCGAAATTAAAAGTTCTAGTGTCCTTTTCATGTGATCAAAAAACTAGAGGACAACTAGCTCCCCTCCCACGCTCATTTTTCCCAAAGTCATCGGATGAAAATTTCAATATAGCCATTTTGTTCAGTATAGTCAAAAAATCTACAAAAATGTGGAATTTTGTATTTTTGTGGAGAAGACAGATCACGGAAGCATGTTTTTTTTGTAATTGTATTTTCCCAAGGGGTGATCGCGTCGACCCAGTGGTCCTAGAATGTCGCGAGAGGGCTCATCCTAACGGAAATTAAAATTTCGAGTGCCTTTTTTTAGTGATTAAAAACTGAAGTGCATCTAGGACCCCTCCCACGTTCATTGTGATTTTGGGGTCATTCTTAAAGAATTGTAACAAAATTCAAGTTTTAGTGAACCCAAGTTTTAGTGAAAATTCAAGCGAACCCCTTCATTTACATAGTAAAAATATAGAAATATAGAAGTTCGTTACGTGAGTTAATTCATAAGTTACGCATATTTATTACTAATAAAAACTTTCGTTAAAAAAACTAAAGTTTTAGTTGTCTTTTTAAGTAGCTAAAAATTGAAGGGCATCTAGGCCTCCTCGCCCACCCCTTCGCCCAGAAAAATAAGAAATATTTAAAATGGACAGCTTCAATTTATAAAATGTGGATTTTGACTATAGATTTAGCTTCGGGACGGTTCTTTTGTTTTAATATTTTTTATTGTATGGATAAATAACATCTATGGGACGATTTTACGTCTATGAAGAATAGAATAAACTAGTTTTTATTTTACATAGCCCCCCCCCCCGCAACTCCACCAAAGAAAGCGGATCTGGTCCGGTTTTGTCAGTCACGTGTCTTGGACTTGTTTTTATTCTTCCCACCCAGTTTCATCCTGATCTCTCCGATTTAAAGATTTTCTAAGATCTTCCCCACCCCCTTAATGACGCTGGATCCGGTTGGGATTTAAAATAAGAGATCTGAGCTACGAGGTCCTTCCAAATATGAAGTTTCATGAAGATCTGATCACTCCTTTGTAAGTTAAAATACGCCATTTTTTTCTTTTTTTTCAGAATTAACCCTCCCCCCAACTCCCCCGAATAGAGCGGATCCGTTCCGATTATACAACTCACATATCTAGGAACTCTGCTTATTTTTCCCACCAAGTTTCATCCCGATCCCTCCACTCTAAGCATTTTCCAATATTTTAGGTTCCCTCCCAACTTCCCCCCGCAATGTAACCAGAGCCGGTCAGGATTTAAATATAAGAGCTCTAAGACACGATATCCTTCCAAACTTTTAATTTCATTAAGATCCGATCATTTCTTCGTAAGTTAAAAATACCCCATTTTTCAATTTTTCAGAATTAACCCCCCCCCCAAACTCCCCCAAACAGTGCATATCCGTTCCGGTTATGTCAATTACGTATCTGGGACTTCTGCTTATTTTTACCAACAAGTTTCATCCAATCCCTTTGCTCTAAGTGTTTGCCAAGATTTTAGGTTACCCCCTCAAACTCCCCCCAATGTCACCGGATCTGATCGGAATTTTAAGTAAAAGCTCTGAGATATGATATCCTCCCAAACATCAAATTTCATTAAGATCCCATCACCCGTTCTTAAGTTAAAAATACTTAATTTTTTCTATTTTTTCCAAACTAACCGGCCTCCCACTCCCCTCCAGATGGTCAAATCGGAAAAACGACTATTTCTAATTTAATCTGGTCCAGTCTCTGATAATCCTGCCAAATTTCATCGTCTTAGCTTACCTGGAAGTGCCTAAAGTAGTGAAACCGGGACAAACCAACAGACAGACCGACAGACAGACAGAATTTGCGATCGCTCTATGTCACTTGGTTAATACCGAGTGCAATAAAAATGTGGAATTTTGTATTTTTGTTGAAAAGATAGATCACGGAAGCATGTTTTTATTTTTTACTTTTTTTCCAAAGAGGTGATCGCATCGACCCAGTGGTCCTAGAATGTCGCGAGAGGGCTCATCCTAACGGAAATTAAAATTTCGAGGGCTTTTTTTAAGTGATTACAAACTGAAGTGCATCTAGGCCCCCTCCCAGGCTCATTGTGATTTTGGGGTCATTCTTAAAGAATTGTAACAAGAATCAAGTTTTAGTGTAAAGAGCGAGGTATTGACGAGGGGGCGAACCCCCTCATTTACGTAAAAAAACGTTCGTTAAAAAAATTAAAAGTTTTTCTTCTTAATCATTAGAATAATGAGGTATAGATCTGAATACAGATTGTTTTTCCCATGGACAATTATATTTTGCATGTTCAAGAGTCGGTAAACCTGACAATCTATTTATATGCACAAACAATGGGGCAGCCGAGAATGTTGAATATTCGCAAGTTTTACGTAGTATATATATATATATATATATATATATATATATATATATATATATATATATATATATATATATATATATATATATATATATATATATATATATATATATATATTTATCTATATTCACAGGTGGGACACAGGGACACAACTACAATGGCGCGTATGGCGCGTAACAACTTACGTGCGCGGGGAGTCTTGGGGGCACCCAAGCCCCCCGCGCGCGTAAGTCGTTACGCGCCTTATTAGTTACACGCCATTGTAGTTGTGCCCGTGTCCAACCTGTGAATATATATATATATGCTAGCTGTTGGGGTGGCGCGAAGCGCCACCCCAACATCTAGTTGGTGGGGGCACTTCGCGCCCCCCGAGCCCCCCCCCTGCGCGCGTAATTCGTTACGTGCCATATTAGTTAGGCGCCATTGTAGTTGTGTTCCTGTGTCCCACCTGATATATATATATATATATATATATATATATATATATATATATATATATATATATATATATATATATATATATATATATATATATATATATATATATATATATATATATATATATATATATATATATATATATATATATATATATATATATATATATATATATATATATATATATATATATATATGTTTTTAACTACGTAAAACTTGCGAATATACAACATTCTTCGATGTCCCATTGTCTGTGCATATAAATAGATTGTCAGGTTTACCGACTCTTAAACATGCAACATATGACTGTCCATGGGAAAAACAATCCGTATTCAGATCTATACCTCATCATACGTGGATGCAGATTTATTGATATTTCCAAATAGTTTTTGCAAAATGGGAGCCTCGCAATGTTATAAAGATATCCCAAGGGGTAACAAATTGGCAATATATAAAACAAAGGTTTTAGGACTGCGAGTGGTTGCTCGCAAATCACGTTTGAATATTAAAAAAGGCACTTGAACTCTCAATTTCTGATAGAATGAGAATCCTCTAATATTTCTACGACCAAAAGGGGGAGGATCGGATTAGGGAGAGGTAGTTTTCTTTATGGAGGAAAAACATGTAGCTTTCCTTCTTAAACATGTGACACCAAACAACTTAAAAAGTTGTATCTTTCCTTTTGAAGGAAAAACATGTAACTTTCCTTCTAAAACATGCGGCAACAAATAGCTTAAGAAGTCGTAGCTTTCCTTTTGAAAGAAAAACAATTAGCTTTCCTTCTAAAACATTGGGCGCAAACAGGTTAGAAAGTTGTAGTTTTCCTTTTGAAGGAAAAACAGTTAACTTTCCTTCTAAAACGTGAGGCGCAAACAGCTTAAGAAGTTGTAGCTTTCCTTTTGAAATAAAAACATGTTGCTTTCCTTCTAAAACATGTCCCACCAAATACCTTAAGAAGTTGTAGCTTTCCTTTTGAAGGAATAATAGGCAGATTTCCTTCTAAAACATGTGGTACCAAACACTTTAAGAAGTTGTAGCTATTGAAGTTGTGTCTTAGGGAATCATCATATTGTTAATGTTCGAAGCTTTTAAGGACACAAAGTGTTATCAACTTTAGCAAATTAGTTTTAATTATTTTATTTTCACGGTTTAACATTGCAACACTGACAAAAATATGAATTTTTGGGCAACACTGCCCAAAACAGTTATGATTTATAAACAACTAAAAGAATTTTTTTGAAAATTGAGATTTTCAGCAATGAAAATTTAACGTGAGTTGTGGGGACAAAATAGTTTTTTGATGACCTTGGTAATTGGAAATTCGTCAAGTGCATATGCACCTGACAGAATATCCTCAGAAGAGCCAAAAACCCGTAAGACTGGTAGTTTCACAATATACCCAATTAGATATTTCTAACAGATGAGTATATTCAGAAACGTCCGAAACGTATTGACCGAATTACAGATTACCCAGAATTCAGCGTCAACCCTAAGGAGCTTGCAAGCATAAGCAACACTTTAGAATAGTACTTAAGTTTCTGAGCTACTACTAATAAGTTCACTTGACAGCCTGCATACACATAACGTATTTCAATTAAGCTCAAGAGCCTCCTAAGCATTCCCTAAAATGTCTACTTAACACCATTAGCCCAAGTATTAAAAGTATTAAAAAGTATTTAAGTATTAAAGGTAGCAGTAGTAGTGTATAGTATATATTTTAATTCATTCCATACACCTCTCAGTATACTCTGAAAGTTTCAACCTTATACTCTTAAGTTTTCCTTGGGATATAGCTGTTACGACCTTTTAATAACCTGAATCGACATACTGCGTTTCCATTTAGTTTAGCCACATTCTCCTCAACATTCACTGAAACTTGCACCGTAATACCCTTAGGTTCAGCAGTACTTCAAATGGTAGTGCACCTTTTGGTTCGTTCAACATTCCCCTCAACATGCTCCGAAAGTTTCAACCTAATACTCCAAGCTGTTTCAGGGATATAGCTGTTAATCTCCTTTTAATAATTTGAATCGACATAGTACGTTTCGATTTAGTTTGGCATCCTCCTAAGCATTCCCATAAAGGTTCACCGTAATACCTTTAGCTTCAGTAAGACTACTAGTAGTAGTCTTAGTAATAGTAGTGGTTATAGTGATAGTTGTGGTAGCAGTATTAGCAGTAGTACAAGTAGTAGTAGTAATAGTAGTGTCCACATAGTGCGTTTGGTTAATTCAACCTCCCCCTTAATAATCCCTAAGACTTTTGGCAACCTGCAAGCACAGATCGTGTATTGATTTAGTTCAATATCCCCCTAAATATTGCCTAAAAGTTTCATCTTCATACTCTCAGCTTCAGTAGCAGTTGTCATAGCCGTAATAGTAGTGGCAGTAGTAGCGTGATAACACAACCTTTTGGTTAATCGTTATCCTCCTTAACATTCCCTGAAACTCCCAACTTCATGCTCTAAGTCACTCCCTGAAATGTCAAATTCTTCCTGGAAAATTTCTGCTTGAAACTTTCCTCCCCTTGAAATTCCCCACGGAAAATTCCCCTCAGTAAATTTCCGTATATTTCCCAATAACAAATATTATATGTAAATAACGAGGAAATTGCATTGGACCTTTCAACTAATTGTTATTTGAGCTTTCAACTATTCTGATTCAAATGACTATCTTCGAATTATGAATGCATGTCTTTGGCAGAGAAAGACGTGGGAGGTGAGGGGTGGGGTAGTTTCCCTCCGACCTGTTTGATCACTTAAAAAACACTAGAAATTCTAATTTCCTTTTGAATGAACCCTTTCCCGATCTCCTAGGACCATCGGTCCGATTTGATCACCTCTAGAAAAAAATGTAATAATAATAAAAAATAAAACCCGCATCTGTTGTCTTTCATTTTTGAGAATAGACAAATTTTTTCAGGCTCATAGCTTCTGATGAGCCGCATAAAACGATAACTATTTAAGTAGATGAATTTGAATACCGAGGAGAAAAAAAAATTAGAGGCTCAGAAATGAAATCTTTCGCAAATAAGTATTATTTTTCTCTGCTCCTTAAGATGGTTTTGATAATATTAAGATTTATGGCCTTTTGAACCTGCAGTTGAATGCTATTTATGTCATGTTATTTTCCCCACCCTTCTTTGTTTCTTTTATCCGTGTTTTCTGTTTATTTTGTTCAGATAAGCACGTTTGCATGTTTTTCCCTGTCCATAGGATAGTACAGTCGTCTGACTCTACAAGTTTCAAACAGTTCGTGGTAACAAACTGTAGTAAGGAGCGACCCGGCTCAATAGTAACCAAAACTCTAAAACATGGAATTTTGATACCAATAGCTACATCAAAAGAATCGCATTTTAATGCTGGTTTTAAATATATAAGTTTGATCAAGTTTAGTCTTACCCATCAAAAGTTACGAGCCTGAGAATATTTGCGTTATTTTAGAAAATAGGGGGAAACGCCCCCTAAAAGTCATAGAATCTTAACGAAAATCACACCATCAGATTCAGCGTATCAGAGAACCCTACTGTAGAAGTTTCGAGCTCCTATCTGCAAAAATGTGGAATTTTGCATTTTTTGCCAGAAGGCAGATCACGGATGCGTGTTTATTTGTTTTTTTGTTTTTTTGTTTTGTTTTTTTTTCTTTTTCCCAGGGGTGATCGTATCGACCCAGTTGTCCTAGAATGTTGCAAGAGGGCTCATTCCAACGGAAATGAAAAGTTCTAGTGCCCTTTTTAAGTGACCAAAAAAATTGGATGGCACCTAGGCCCCTCCCACGCTAATTATTTTCCCAAAGTCAACGGATCAAAATTCTGAGATAGCCATTTTATTCAACGTAGTCAAAAACCTTATAACTATGTCTTTGGGGACGACTTACTCCCCCACAGTCCCCGTGGGAGGGGCAACAAGTTACAAACTTTGACCTGTGCTTACATATAGTAATGGTTATTGGGAAGTATACAGGCGTTTTCAGGAGGATTTTTTTGGTTTGGGGAGGGGTTAAGAAGAGGGGGATATGCTGGGGGAACTTTCCTTCGAGAATTTGTAATGGGAGAAGAAAATTTCCATGGAGGGAGAGCAGGATTTACTAGCATTATTTAAAAAAAAAAACAATTAAAAAATAAAAGTGAAAAAGCTTTTTCAGCTGAAAGTAAGGAACAGCAATAAAACTTAAAACAAATAGAAATTATTACCCATATGAGGGGCTCACCTCCTTCTAATACCTCGCTCTTTACGCTAAAGTATTTTCAGTAATTTCAACTACTTATTCTACGGCTTTTGTGATTCAGGGGGTCATTCTTAATGAATTGGGATAAAATTTAAGCTTTAGTGTAAAG
The DNA here is from genome assembly GCF_032884065.1 of Artemia franciscana. Lineage (NCBI taxonomy): Eukaryota > Metazoa > Arthropoda > Branchiopoda > Anostraca > Artemiidae > Artemia > Artemia franciscana. Next base: position 18,454,140 of record NC_088879.1, on the reverse strand, counting down.
AGCGAGGTACTGACGATGGGGCGAATCCCCTCATATATGTAATAAAAACATGAGAATACAAAAGTTCTTTACGTAAGCTAATTTATAAGTTACGTAAATCTTTTACCAATAAAAAGATTCGTAAAAAATTAAAAGTTCTAGTTGCCTTTTTAATTAACCAAAAAATCGGGGGGCAACTAGGCTTCGTCCCCCGCTCTTTTTTTCTCAAAATCATTCGATCAAAATTATGAGAAAGCCATTGAGCCAAAAAAAAAAAAAAATGCAAATTTCGTTTTGATTATTCCTCTGCGGAGAGCCAAAATCAAAACATGCATTGATTCAAAAACGTTCAGAAATTAAACAAAAAAAAAAAAGTTTTTTTAACTGAAAGTAAGGAGCGACATTAAAACTTAAAACGCACAGAAATTACTTCGTATATGAAAGAGGCTGCTTCCTCATCAACGCCCCGCTCTTTACGCTAAAGTTTGACTCTTTCTCTCAATTCTTCTTTTTAAAACAGTAAAAAACTTTAGCGTAAAGAGCGGGGCGTTGATGAGGAAGCAGCCTCTTTCATATACGAAGTAATTTCTGTGCGTTTTAAGTTTTAATGTCGCTCCTTACTTTCAGTTAAAAAAACTTGTTTTTTTTATTTAATACACTCAAAAGAAGGAAGAGGTGAGCTGGACAAATCTATAGATAGTTGTGGAGCTCCACCAGACGACGAAAAGTGAGTATCTCAAAAGTAAAAGGAGTGTAAGTTGTTATTCAGATTTTTATTCTTTTATTGCATAGCTCAAGAACGAGAATTTATTTGCAGAGTCTATCCTCTAGGCTAAAGAATTTATTAATAATAATAATTTTAATTGTGTATAATTTTATTTATTATTAATTATCATTTATAAGTAAATAATAATTATGTAATTACTATTTCATTTTCTTATTATTTTATTATATTATTATTTATATTATTTACAATGTATTTGTATTACTATTATATATTTATTGTATCATTTTGTTAGAAATTCATTACATTATATATTTATTTTATTATTTAATTGCAAATAAACTATTGTTTATTAATAAATCATTTATATGTGATTTTTAATTATAAATTTTGAAATATAATTTTTAATTGCTGCGAATTAAAAGAGCTTTTTTGCAATGTTGCATCTTCATCTGGATATGGATGACTTCGGGTTCGTATGTAACCTCATTCTCTTCTATACCGACGATGTTAACGCTATGATATTGCTAGGGCAGAATATGAGTATCACCCGCGGAGTCTCTGTGGGATCTAGCGGTGAAGTTTTTATAGTTCCATAACATCATTCCAGTGTCATGAGCAACGTTTTTTTTTTTTTTACAATCCCAGTATTCATGTCTGTACACAGAGCAGAGATTGGGGTAATCACCAACCCCCTGTCCTTACCCCTTAGTCTGGTCAAAAGGAAATATAATTTTGTAGTTTTGAGCACTCAACGGAAGAAACAACCGGAGGTAGAATTCCCTTCAAAACTTCCATTGACTTATAAGTATGTTTATAATAAAAAGAAGAACAGGGAGGAGGAATTCATAAGACTTATAAAATATAAATGACAGTGAAAGTGGAATATAATTGAGTCATAGGATAAGTGGAAATTTAGACGATTTGAGAATTTGAAAAAATTGGTAATTCTGTTTTTAATGAAAAGTATGCCCATCTGTAGTCATGCAGTGTATGCCAGTAGCCTAACGGGTGTCAAATTAAAAAAAGAAATAATAATAAAAAAAAATAAACGAGGGTGAAAAATCAGTTAAGAGTAAGCTAAAAATATATGATACCAAACAGCTTAAGAAGGCGCAGCTTTCCTTTGCAGTTATCTTTAGGAATCAACTAGTTGATGATGTTTGAATATGGACGAAAACCATGGTCAAATTTACAAATAACAGTTCAATAGGGACAAATCAGGGGTGTAATTTGCTGTGCAATGGGGGGCACAAACCCCTCCCAGACCTCATTTTGTCATCCAGACCCCAGTTTCCCCACCCTATCCCCCAGCCGAAATTTAGTTTCTTCAAAAATATTATAAAAACTTAGATCAGCCTGCATAATTTGAGTATCAACAGAAATGGGTCAGTTTTCTTTCGTTTATATTTACCTTTATGGTATTATAAAGCACCCTTATAGTAATATATAGTACCTTTATTGTACCAAATCGCTCATTTTTCAGTTTTTACGGTCATTTTCACTTGGTTTGGGAAAATTCCCTCCAAAATTGCCCCCCCTTAGTATTTTAGCGAAATTACGCCACTGGGACAAATCCTTTTATTAGACACTGAAAAAAAATCTGGATATTTCGGTCACATACGCAGTGGCCGTCTTTAGCAGATAAGCAGTTTATCTGCAGAGGACAGCTACTGAATATACGCCATGAAGAAAATCATTGTTTAGTATTTTTGTGAAGTACGCCAAAAACATAAACCATGCCCGGAAATTTAATTACCAATGAGGGCCGGAAAAGAGGGAGTGACGAGAGTTGGTAATTCAGCCAAAACAGCCTCTGATGCGATCAGACGCGATTAACGGCTTAAGTAAAAGATTAAAATATACGTTAATACGTTGCTTTGTCTTAAAATTGATCGGTCACTCTCGCTAACTCTCACTCACACTTCTTTTAGAAATACAGGAAGTCGTCGTCTTTAGCAGATAAGCAGTTTATCAGTTTGCCTGCAGAGGACGGCCACTGAATGTGCGCCATGAAAAAAATCGTTGTTTTAGTATTTTTCGTGAAGTACGCCAAAAACCTGATCCATACCCGGAAACTTAATTACCAATGAGGGCCGGAAGGGGGGGGGGGCAAGAGTTGAAGTTCAGGCAAAATAGCCTCCGATTAACCGCTTAAGTAAAATCGCTTACTTAAGTAAGCGATTAACCGCTTAGGTAAAAGATTAAAATATACGTTAATAGGTTGCTTTGTCTTAAAATTTATCGGTCACTCTCGCTCACTCTCACACACACTTCTTTTAGAAATACAGGAAGTTGTCGTGGGTTCCAAACTGGACTAATAAGTGTGTTTGTGTGGTTCTGCGCAAGTCAAACTCCGACGATGGCATTGTGGCAAATGGCTATATGTCAACATCAATTCTATCTCGACAGAAAACATTCGAAGGTAAACAGTTCCTATTTAATTTGCTTTTTTCTGTTTCCTACTCTTTTTCTTAGGTTATCATGCTCGATTTGTTTTACTTTATTGCAATATTTTTTGTTGTGACTTTTATTTTTCTAATTCTTTTCATTAAATAACGTGTGCTTGAGAGCGGGAGGAGGCGTTTTGATCCCCTAAAGGTTCTCCTTTAAATCCCATATCAAATTTACCCCCTTCCTTTTCCCCTAATGTTAGGTTCCCAGAAATGAATCAAGCGCGTATAGCCTATTGTATGTTAAACATTTCAAGGGACATTAATTTCTTGGAAGTGCTCTTCTACTCTTAAACATTGTGTTAACTTCTTTTCGTCTAAAAAAAACCAGGCGATTTTATCTCTGAATGAGAAAATTATACCTCAACTAGAAACATCACGGTAAGAACAAAATAAAAAATATAAGTGGATAGCTCAGGTACTTTCAGGGTCGAGCTAGGTAGCCATACTTTATACCCATATAGTACCCATACTTTCGATACCCAGTGATTTATATCATGCTTAGCGAAATTTTAGATTCAAATAGGAAAATAATGTATATTAATGTTTTTGAATAAGAAGCATTAAGGTTTAGGGCATCAATGTTTAGAACTAGAAAACGAACATTTGCTGAGATCGTCAGTGTCATGAAAACACGACTGAAATTTAAAAAAAAGACCTATTCATATTTGAATGTATGTAATATCCGTGGACTACAGCCTTTGTCTTCATCTTGTTTTTACGTACTACAACAGGAGTGGGCAACCCTTTTTCCGAATATGAAGAAAATTTTTTCAGGCTTGAAGCCCTTCATAAATACTACAACAGGAGTGGGCAAACATAGTGTAGATACTTGTTTGTTGTATCGTCTATAACACAGGCACCAATACCTTTCGGAAGTATCGTACGCTATCGAGTATTTCTACTCGATTCCTAAAGAATGTCGCCCTACTCTTTTGGTAGTTATGTATTGCAAGTAGATAGTATCAGCATTTTAATGAATTTATTAAGGTTCTTTTTGCCTGTTGTTTGTGTTTGAAAAACGAATTTTTATCGTAGGATTGCAGGGTATCTGTGATCGGCTGTTCGGATGTCACAAAATCCTAATCAGGTACCATAAGACCAACGGGCTTGTTTCTGAACTTGGAGAACTCTTTATTTAGACCAATCCATCAGTTTTTATTGGAAAACTTGTGATATTAGACTTATTTGGTTTCAACTGGCCTTTCCAGAAGTCCCAATATAAAATTAAGATCAATAGTGACCCTTACGAAGAAACTTGAAGTGATGAGGCTATTTTTGGTTTAATTCAAAATTCAAAAAAAAAGTTGAAAAGCACTTGTTTAATGTGTAAAGAGGTTAAAATGTAAAAAGTACTTGTTTGGTATGTTTAATATGTAACAGATACATATGTATTAACTAATGAACTAACCTCATTTTTAGACAATCCTAATAAGGGGTGATTAATGCCAGAATTGCCTCTAACTAATTGGACTATTTGTCTTGGCTTTTTCTATATTAGCCATGACTTGATGCCCACAACTATTCCATTTTAATTCAAAAATCAAACGAACTCTAAAAAATCAAAAAGACTATTATAAACGGGATAACAAAGAATTATGTGGTTTATTCTGATTCCAAATATTTAAAATCCATTCAGTTCAAAACGACCAGCTATTCAAATATATTAGCGTGGAAAAATGGGCACAGTTTTTAGTAGAGATCAACCTCTCTCCTCCCCAAAATGGGGTTATCTTGATAAAATTTTTCCTAAAAATTCTGAATATTTTACAGCGAACCTAAGAGCAAGGGTTTTCTGGATTTGGTTATTAGATAGTGTGACATGTTATGAAATTCATTAGTAACATAAATGACTAATTTTGATACAACTCATATGACAGTAATCGCTTAGCAAAAATTCTTCGCAAAAACCCTCGTTTTTTGTCTATTTTTTGTTTGTTTTTATAGTTTTGTTTTTTTAGGCGCAACAATTGACAACAAGGCCACTTTCAGAAATCGTCGCAGACCTGAGTAAATCCGTGAGCTCTTTATCAACTGGCAGTTCTCATTCAAGTTTATCTAGAGGGGATAGTACTAGCAGCTTAAAGTGCAATATAATAAAGGAGTATGTTGCTCATATGTTTATGTGCATTTTCTTTTTAATCCTTTGTACTAGCTTAAAATGAATTTGATGATGAAAAAATTCTTACTATGAGCAAATACAGGGTGACCCACACCACTATTGGCAATTCATCATAGCATCAAGCAATCTGTACCCAGATGATACTTCATTACTCTTTCTCATGAAGCTCCTATTACTCTTAAATTCTTTTTCATCCCTGTCCTCACCCCATTCTAGGACGTTTGTATTTGTTTGGCCTGATATGGATTACCAAACCTAATCACTTATCAGTAAAATATGACCTAACTCTCATAATTGTTCTTTCAGGATAGTCTTAGAAAGAAGAAATATCCCAGATAATCCTAGGATAGTTTTTTGGATAGCCCTAGAAAGATCAAACCAGTTTTTTTTTCATTGCTAAAACTATAATAATAGCAACTTATTTCTAACCCACTAATGCAAAAATGCATAACGTAGAGTATAAGTAGAAGAAAAACGAATTACGAAAAAAGCTCAAATTTAAAATATTGAATAAGTTTCAATTGGCTCACGTTAATATCCGACAGCCTTTTGCTTGCTACAGCTAACTCTTCTAAAAGCTTCATTTATTCCTAGTTTGTTTAACAGTACCAAGACTGAAGACAAAACAAAAATTTACAGAAACGGAAATAGTGAATACAATTAAAAGAAATATCTTTTTCATTCGAAAGTTTGTAAAACCCAAAGACGTATATAATTGAATAGTCACGAAAACGGTAATAATTTTACAGATCTTTACGCTTATATTCTGCTCTATTACCAACAATCTTTAAGTAACCAATCGTAATCTTCAGCCTAGAGTCAGAAACTAGCAGTAAATGGAAATAAGGTAAATTAGTAATTATATTAAAACTAAACCCCCAAAAAATAAGATAGAACGGGCGGATAAATTTTTACAAAAAAGAGGAGAAGAGAAGGAGGAACTGAAGGGAACAAATTCGCATTTATCAACATTCAGGTAAAGGCCAATATATACAAATGCTTTACTGATCTAACTTACTAATTTTGAAAGCCTCTTTATTATATCTGCTCATTACTAGATCGATACACTGGAATGAAACTATCCTACCTCCAAATGTGCTCCGATTGATACTTTCTTATGTCAAAAACCGATATTTTTTAAGAGAGCTTTTGGATTTTTTAAGATTGTTTTTTCAGTACTTCAAAAAGAGGCTATAGGGGAGACACCGAACTGTAGAGTTTCTCAAAGTTGATCAAAATCTATTGCTTGAAATTATTTCCAGTCAAAATACGGACTTGGAGCAATTTTATGATTGTAATCATAAATGGAAGAAAATTCCTAATAATTGTTAGGGTTTTCCTCCCCTTCTCCTTATTACCTTTCTGTAAACCCGCGTGTTTCATGAAGCAGAGTGCAAAGTTGTCTAAAATGTTTGAAAAAAAAAACAAAAAAAAACGTGTAAACCTTTTAACCAATTTGGGTAAAAGTTTGAGCTCCGTCTTGGTGGAGTGAAATTTCAGTATAAGCTCTCCAGCAAATATCACAGGGTTTACCGAGAAACTACCCTTATGACTACCATTATGCATAGAACATCTTGGACATGCTTACAGCTTAATTGACTACTCTCGCCCTCTTGATCTATATAGCGGTTGCTTACTAGGAAGTTCTATCTAGCTTGGAAAGATTTGAGAAAAAAATCTTGGAAAGATTTCTATCTAGCTTGGAAAGATCCTCTGATGCTCTTTGTGTTCCAATGCTTCTCAAATTTTCCCCTCTTTTTCTGAGATCTGATCTTGAAGGGAGAGGGGCTAGCGTTAGGGGGGATTAGTTTAGTTTACCACTTATTAGACTTTTGGCTATATCTAATTATCACGAGCAGTAGAGTTGCATTAAAATTTACTTTCTTTTAAAAATTTGTTTGTGGGCCATCACCATTGGTGAGTGTTGTAATCGTCGTTGCTCAGCCGCTAAAGTCGCCTATCCTACTTGGCTTCAAGTTTAACTAATGGTAGATCTTGTATAGAAGATTTTTTCATCAGTTGTTACTTTTAACTTAAGCTAAAGCATAACTATCCGTTGTTCTATCACTTCGTAAAAAAACAGGACTCCACAGCCTTAGTCCCGAGTGGCCATTTTTCTCTTTTGTTCTTCCTTTTATTACTCTGTTTACTCTGGTTTTGCTGTAGATCTCTTCTCTCTCTTTATCTGGGCTCATTTATTTTTAACCAATTGAAGACTAATTTTGATAGTAATGCCAAAAAAATCGAGAGAAGTCCGATTTATATTCAAAATGTGTGCGTATTTTCCGAACCTGACACATAAGGAATTAAAAGTTGCTTGTCCGAGAGCTAAAGATGATGAGCTAAAATGGCTGGAATGCGATATGAAGATAAGAAAAACTTTACATTAATCATAAAGTTTTTAGGTAGCTTCGATTGAAATACTTACTTTCTTATTATTACTTTTTCGCATGCTTACCAATGGTTCGCGTAGAGCCGGTACAGATCTGATTCTCTGTCTTCAATTGGGAGTGTAATGTGTGGGTGGGGTCAAATCATCCGATGCTTCGCGTGTTTTCCTCCCAGATTTCTCACGGTACGCATTTGGAGTTTTTGCCTACTCTGGCTGAGCTTACGGAGTCCCACCACTGACCCCCACTCCAAACCAAATTATCAGCGACACCAGAACTCGAAACCCTGTCCTTACGGACACAGGATTACTCTTCAATTTAGAGCTAAATTTGAATTGGAAGGTAGAAGTGAGGAGATAAAGTGACTGAAAAGCGGATGTTGTCTTAGGCAAGAGAAAGGGGAGTTAATTTTAGTTAAGTTTTATAATTTTAGTAAATCGAAGTTTCAGTGTAATTTCAAATGTGATTTATAAAAGTTAAGAGTAAAAAGGTTTGAACACAACATAAAACACGTTCAATTTTAGATAAAATTAATATTTAGGTAAATATAAGGTTCGGCCTTGGTGGCAAAATTTAACTTTAGAGCTAAAAACAAAGAGCTGCAATGCCTGAAAAGCGATATTTAGTCCCTGGCACAAAAAAAAGAGCGGGGACTCTGTTTTAAAAGAATTTACAATATAAGTAAATCTAATGTTGGACTTGGAAATTCAGATTTAAAGCTAAAACTAAGCTGCTAAAATTTCCCCAAAACAGTATATTGCCCTAGGTTAAAAAACTAGGTTTAATTTGAGCGAAAAATTTTAATTTTAGTAGATATAAGGTTGAGTTTATGTCAAAATCTAAATTTAGAACTAAAATATCTGGGGATATCTTGCGCATGATAAAAGGGGTTTGGCTTTAGCTAATCGACCCTCTGGGGTCGATTCACGGAAATTGGGGGGGGGGGATAAATTTATTTTTCAATTTCGGCGGAGGATAAATTTATTTTCGGCGGAGGATTGGCACTGCTTTCACTATACCCAAGAATCTCATTATGAAAGCCAAAGCGAAAGAAGTGAGTTAAAATCGCATCCATAGTTACTCCAGGGAGTTTTCTTTGGTTTCACCCCCTTGTGTCCTGGGAGAGTGACAAGGCATATACGTAGGGTGGAGGGAGCTCGTGTTCCAATCCGCTTAGATTTTCCTTTGGGGGGGGGAGGATTGGTTCGAAAATGCCTTTTTGGTATTTTCATTTAATAAATTAAAAAACGGCAAATTTGCCCCCTCCCAAATTTTGAAAAATACACTCCCCCCCACAATTTCCGTGAATTGACGCTAGTGGGTAGGTTAGCTAAAGGTAGGCCCTCCTCTTCACTAAATTTACGTTTTCGCTCTTAACTTAACCTTGAATTTTCTGAAACTACTAAAATATTGACACTTGGAAAAATCTTTACGTGCCAAGCATGCTAAAGCTCCAACAATTTATATTAAACCTCAATGTTTGGGGTATCTGTTTTAAGGTTTTCGAATTATTTTAATCTATTGTCAAAATATATTGAAATATTTGTGCAATTCCCAGTTTTTTTTCGTTTTTTCTTTTTTTTAGTTTTTTAGCTTTCTTTAGTTTTTTTTCTTTTTAGTTTTTATCTTTTTTATTTTTTTACGTTTTTTCTTTTTAGGTTTTTTCTTTTTTTAATTTTCTTAATTTTTTTTTTTTAGTTTTTTCTTTTTAGTTTTTTTTTAGTTTTTTACTATTTTTCTTTTTTCGAATTACTTTAATCCATTGTCAAAATATTTCGAAATATTTATGCAATTTCCAGTTTTTACATTCTAGTTTGTTTTCTTTTATATATATAGAGGATATAATCTGGCGTAACAGACATAGTGTAACAGACATAAAAGACAGACAACTTATTTATATATATATATGTATATATATATATATATATATATATATATATATATATATATATATATATATATATATATATATATATATATATATATATATATATATATATATATATATATATATATATATATATATATATATATATATATTTATTTTTGACCGATAAAAGTTATTGATTTCTGCCTCTGTTCAATATAGAAGGGATTTTCAACCCTTCAAATATACGGACTATTTTTAGAACAAATAGATCAGAATGTTACCCCCAATTCTTAATAAAGTATCCTAAATGTTTTGTCCACTGCTTTTTTAAAAATATACTACACATTTTCTCTGTGTTCTCATTATCCGATATAGCACCCGTTAAATTGCCTTCAATGTGTATCATTTATTTTGGTATTTGTTTGTAAGGATAAGAAGTCGGGAGAATGTTGGTCCACTTATATAATGATTGGGAACGGTAATGAACTCCTTATTACGATTTCGATATTATTGGTAATTTTTTTTAAATTTTTTTATTGAAACTTCTTGAAGTTGTAGTTCACCAAACCATGATTAAGTTCCAAAACTGCACTTTATCTTAGTGAACTCTTTTTGCGTCAGGGATATCAGATGCACTGGCACTGAAAACGTTGATTGTAAGGGAGAAAGATTTGGAATGTTCATCAAGACAGTAACTTCTTATTTGGACAGTATGATTTTCCAAAGGCTCTTTTATCAAGTCATATAAGTCATCAATGTAAACTTCTCTTTTTGCTTCTTCAACAAACTCGAAAAGTGCTGGGAATATGTAAAATGTCCTTTAGTCAAGTATGTTCCAACTTTACTTAAAAAAAATGGTTTCTTGCAAGATTATCGTATTCGCCTTAGATTGTAACCCCGTAGAAATACCATCAGATATCTCAAAAATGTTGACCAGGTATGCCAATTTGCACTCAACGAAAACTCATCTATAAACAAGGCTGCTTGTATTTTGAGACACGAAAAGAATTTTTAACTTTCCCCTCAATTCAAAAAATCTCTTCAACACCTGTTCTCTCAAAAGACACCTAACCACAGTATAAATATTTATATATACGAACGGTAGTGAAAAGTTTCTCCAAGAATGACACATATTTCATTGCGTGCAATCTGGGAAATTCCGAGACCGTCAGAGCATTTTTTCCCATAAGCTCGTCGTGCCGCCCTAAACGTTTGTCATTGCGCGTGTGCGAAGGTGGAGTCGTCTGTGGTTCTTTAGCTTCTGTGGTTTTAGATGTGTTTCAATAACCTTTAATGGAAAGTATGGGACTTTTCACTTCTGTTCGTATAAGAACACTTCTAATAGCCTTGATTTGATGGCATTTACAGCTTTAGTCACTCGGTTAAACACTTCTTTGAGTGACTCAGGCAGAGTTTTGGCAAGTAATGCTTGTCGGTGAATCATCTCAGTCCAAATTACTTCTGGGGTCACTTCAAGTGACGATTGGAAGCCAGCTTCGGAGCCGAGCATTAAAGGTGCCTCGTCAGTACATACTCCGCACAATTTCTCTCACTTGTTCGAATTTTTTTGAAGAAGAAGACATCAATTAAGTTGCTGCTGATGATAAAAACTGTTGCTAGTGTGTTACTCACCTTTTAAAGAGTTTAAATAGCTGTTCAAAAAGTTTATATATATTTATATTGTAAAGTTCATATTCATGGAAACTCAGATTTAAAGCTAAAACTATGCAGCTAAAATCTTGCAAAAACAGTATTTTGCAGTAGGTTAAAATACCAGGTTTAATTTGAGCAAAAATTTTTAATTTTGGTAGATCTAAGGTTCAGCTTGTGTCAAAATCTAAATTTAAAACTTAATCATCTGACGTTATCTTGCTAATGGTAAAAGGGATTTGGCTTTAGCTAATCGACCCACTAGGCTCTAATCACGGAAATTTGGACGTGGGGGGTGGGGTTTAAATTTGTTTTTCAAAATTTGGGTGGGCGCAAATTTCACGTTTTGCGGTAAAAAGTTTTGCGTTTTGTGGTGACTGAGAGATGGTAAGAATTTTTGCTAGTGTTTTACTCTCTTTGTAAAAAATTTATATAGCTGTTTACTTCTTTTTTCATTCTAGTATTGACATTCAGCTCAAAATCGACTGGTGACCTTGTGGCATTGGTACCGAAACCTCATTCGGGGTTGCGATCCACAGACTGGGAACCAGTGACTTAGATCCATTATTTTGAAAACTCGTCCATTATTTTAAAAACTTCTTTATTAATGCTTTCTTACAGGACGAAGCTATAACTTCCCTGGAGCTTCAAGTTGAGCTACAGAAGAAAATTACAGCTGCTGCTTTACGACTCTCGGAAGAATCATCAACACGTCGAGGAGTCAAACGACAAAGGAAACAGACTTACCTTCAAGCCGTCACTAAACTGAACAGCCTTGAGGGTCAATTGAGAGATTTGAAAATAGGTAGATGTGTTATCATTCGAGAGGATGGTGGGAGAAAGAAAAAGGCGAGACCAATGAGTGATGATGAAGGGGGGTTTCTGAGGCAAGGTAAGGGACTGTTCAATTAATTTCAACTAAAAAAATTGTTTGAGAATTAACTGTCACGGTTTTCACTTCTACATTTTGTTGCCTACATTATCAAGTACTTGCTTAGCTAGAAATACTGATAAAATTACATAGAGGATGCTTCATTTATGCTTTAGATTTCTTGTGAACAGAATGCACAGTATTGGGGGTAGTATGAGGGATGAATAATTTTTGTCTGCAATCTTGACAACAGTAACGTTTCGTACTTTAAGCTACTATGAGATTTATAAATTATGTACGATTAAGTAACGAGATAAATCAAAAGAATTAATGTGATGCATGGTTGTCAAAATAGCTTATATTCAGTGTCTTAGGCACAGCTGAGGGTAGGAATTTAAAACTTTTTGAGAATGTTGTGGTGAGAGGGAATGAATGAAATTAAAAAAAATCCGTGTCCATCCAGGCTATTAAAGTGGCGCATCTACAATATCTCAAGAACAGCTAACTGTACTACGTTGAAACTTTCGGAGTATGTTGAGAAGGGTATTTGTCTCAGTCAAAAGACAGTTAATGTATCCACGTTGTCGAAATTGTACATCTGATGTGTGTCAGGAATGGCTTGGGACTCAGTCGAGACTTTCAGGGAATATTGAAGGGTTTTTTGAACTAAATCAAATGACGCTATTTGCATTCTGGGGTTCTTAAAGGCATATCTGCAAAATCTCAGAAGCAGTTAAGGATATCAAATTTAAACTTTAAAAATAGGAGCTTAAACAGTTTTTGTCTCTAATTCAAGCAAAGTGACCGTTTTTTTTTCACAATTATGGCTTATGGGTCTTATTACTCATGCACGATAAATTAGTTAGATTAATCAGAAGACGCTATATACGCTCAAGTTTTCCAAATTATGCATCTGTAGTATCTCAAGACCGGCTTAGGATAAGTTGAAACTTTCAGTTAACTTCGAGAGGGAGGGGGTAAGTAGACATGAATATGGGAAAATGGCAGAGCTAAGTCAAAACACACTGTATCCACCCAATTTATCAAAACTATTTTTATACAATATCCCAAGAACGAAAATTTGCCATCTAAGTAGAAAATCTAAAGTTTTGATACCCTTTTTTAGAGTCCAGAGGGATTGTAGGACAACCAGACTACCTTCCGTTTTCTCATTTCTGTTTCCCATTTCCTTATAGACGAACAAAATCTAGTCAAGTAGTTCAAAAAAAAGTTTGATAGTTCAAAAAAAGAAAACTAAATAGCTGTATTGATCCAAGCTTGAAGCAAGCTGAAATAAACTCATATGATATTTCAAGCTTAAAAGGAACATAAATTACTATTCAGTGGATAAGTGAGATTGAAAGCGAACAGAAAGTACAGTGAACGATAAAGCAAACCTAAAAAAAAGAAAAATTATCAAACAGTTCGTGGTAACGAACTGTAGTAAGGAGCGACCCGGCTCAATAGTAACCAAAACTCTAAAAAATGGAATTTTGATACCAATAGCTACATCAAAAGAATCGCATTTTAATGCTGGTTTCAAATATATAAGTTTCATCAAGTTTAGTCCTACCCATCAAAAGTTACGAGCCTGAGAAAATTTGCGTTATTTTAGAAAATAGGGGGAAACGCCCCCTAAAAGTCATAGAATCTTAACGAAAATCACACCATCAGATTCAGCGTATCAGAGAACCCTACTGTAGAAGTTTCGAGCTCCTATCTACAAAAATGTGGAATTTTGCATTTTTTGCCAGAAGGCAGATCACGGATGCGTGTTTATTTGTTTTTTTGTTTTTTTGTTTTTTTTTTTCCCCAGGGGTGATCGTATCGACCCAGTTGTCCTAGAATGTTTCAAGAGGGCTCATTCTAACGGAAATGAAAAGTTCTAGTGCCCTTTTTAAGTGACCAAAAAAATTGGAGGGCACCTAGGCCCCCTCCCACGCTAATTATTTTCCCAAAGTCAACGGATCAAAATTCTGAGATAGCCATTTTATTCAGCGTAGTCGAAAAACCTTATAACTATGTCTTTGGGGAAGACTTACTCCCCCACAGTCCCCGTGGGAGGGGCAACAAGTTACAAACTTTGACCTGTGCTTACATATAGTAATGGTTATTGGGAAGTATACAGGCGTTTTCAGGAGGATTTTTTTGGTTTGGGGGAGGGGTTGAGAAGAGGGGGATATGCTGGGGGAACTTTCCTTCGAGAATTTGTAATGGGAGAAGAAAATTTCCATGAAGGGAGAGCAGGATTTACTAGCATTATTAAAAAAAAAAAAACAATTAAAAAATAAAAGTGAAAAAGCTTTTTCAGCTGGAAGTAAGGAACAGCAATAAAACTTAAAACAAACAGAAATTATTACCCATATGAGGGGCTCACCTCCTTCTAATACCTCGCTCTTTACGCTAAAGTATTTTCGGTAATTTCAACTACTTATTCTACGGCTTTTGTGATTCAGGGGGTCATTCTTAATGAATTGGGATAAAATTTAAGCTTTAGTGTAAAGAGCGAGGTACTGACGATGGGGCGAATCCCCTCATATATGTAATAAAAACATGAGAATACAAAAGTTCTTTACGTAAGCTAATTTATAAGTTACGTAAATCTTTTACCAATAAAAAGATTCGTAAAAAATTAAAAGTTCTAGTTGCCTTTTTAATTAACCAAAAAATCGGGGGGCAACTAGGCTTCGTCCCCCGCTCTTTTTTTCTCAAAATCATTCGATCAAAATTATGAGAAAGCCATTGAGCCAAAAAAAAAATATGCAAATTTCGTTTTGATCATTCCTCTGCGGAGAGCCAAAATCAAAACATGCATTGATTCAAAAACGTTCAGAAATTAAATAAAAAAAACAAGTTTTTTCAACTGAAAGTAAGGAGTGACATCAAAACTTAAAACGCACAGAAATTACTTCGTATATGAAAGAGGCTGCTTCCTCATCAACGCCCCGCTCTTTACGCTAAAGTTTTTTACTGTTTTAGAAAGAAGAATTGAGAGAAAGAGTCAAACTTTAGCGTAAAGAGCGGGGCGTTGATGAGGAAGCAGCCTCTTTCATATACGAAGTAATTTCTGTGCGTTTTAAGTTTTGATGTCACTCCTTACTTTCAGTTGAAAAAACTTGTTTTTTTTATTTAATATCAAACAGAACTGGTTCTAACACACCCTAAGTCTTCTGAAGGCCTGAGTGCTATCTGTGCTCCACTAGCGAAGTCATTTTTAAACACTATCTTGTACAACATTGATAAATCAAAAATTGCTGATACTTCCATGAATCATTATCATTATATATTAAACAATCAGTCTACTTTCAAAAGTACTTTTCAGTAACCAAAGTTATTATAGCTATTTTCTTTTTTTGTTATTGTTGTTCATGTTTTGACAAACAACAACACATTGTTAAAAATACTTTCAACGAAATGCAAGTCATAAGACATTCAAGCCATTTAGAGGCTTTGAGGAGGAGGGTAGGGAACAAGGAGCACTCCTTTTATTTTCTAACTACGATTAGCCTGAGATATCATTTTTGTTTTTGTGTTGTTAATCCTGTGAAAAAAATGGGGGGGCTCCACTTCTATTTGTGATAATTTCTGGTTTTCATGCTTGACTTAACTTGTCATCGTGTTTGTTGTTCATTTCTAGTTTGAAATGTTAAACATGTTTATTTCTACTCTTCTTTGGCTTAATATAGCTCTTTATTGTTCTTTGCAAAAATTCTTTTTTTTTAAAGTTTTTATTTAGGTAATCAAAATATATATTGACATTTTCCCGTTTGCATAAATCAGTGAAATCAGTCATTGACTGAAGCATGGTTTCGAATTCTACCCTACGGGAAGCTTCTTTCCTCAGTATATTTATCATTCCCACTTTATAGCCGCGCTCAAATGTATGTCTGATTGGATTTCTTCACCTGACCAAGTGTATAACGAGAATATGTTTGGCAAGATAGCCTTGTTAGATCTGTATATGAACGCTACATTACTGTACTGACTGAGACCAGCAACTAGTGGCACCAATTGGAAGATGGACAAGGGGGTCTTTTGCCTTCCCCCCTCCTTTTTCGAAAAGTCCGTTTTTTGGTATTTCCATCGAGAAATACATTTTTCTGGTATTGTCATTGAAAATTATCCGTTTTTGGTTCTTTTAGTGCTAACCCCTCCCTCCCAGGTTTTGAAATATATTTTCTAATTCTCAACATTTTCAGTGATTGGTGCTACTGTCGGTAACCATTAGCTCTCGAAAATACAAATATTACTTAAATAACTGTATGCTGTGCCTAGTTTACTATAATTCTAAGTTAAATAAATAAACTTAAACTTCGTAATTTTATATAAATTTTAATTAGGTTAGACAAATAATTTTTTTAAATAAATTAATAAACTTTAAATAAATAAATAAGCTTTAAATAAATAAATAAACAAATTAAGTGTTCCAAGTTAAATAAATTCCCAAGTAACATCTGACTTTCAGATGCCATTTATGGCGGAAAAACGCCTGTTTGCCCTGCAAGTTTTAGTTTGTAAGTAATGGCCCTATTGCTAAGAACAGAAATCGTTCTAATACTTTTGGTTCGTTTATTAATCAAATAAAGCCAGACATAAACTGAAACTGAACTTCACAGTCAGAGTGATGAGCTACAGAGTTCTATACGCCTAACCAATCTAAGTGATTACGCAAGCGAAAAACGTCACACAAATAAACACACTACCAACCATATATTAAGTCTGTTTTCTGGATGTGTTTTTTGCAATTCTCACCAAATGAAAAATTTAGAAAGCCTATTTCCATTATTTATTGGTAATATCTTCTTTAATTTCAGCGCAATTGATGGCTAATCAATCGTCACCTTTGCCTCCAAATAGCCCATTAGTGACTCTAATGCTACCTGTTCCGACTGGACAACAAAGAAATGCCAATACTGCTAAAGATGGCTCCTTGTCTCTTGTCATGGTTCGAAGCAAAAACCCCATTAGTGCTCCAAACAGCCCTATCAAGCAAAGGTTTGTGTCAAATACTGAAATGAGTAATTAATATCTATTAAGGAAGGGTTCTAAGGGTTTGATCTCACAAGGAATAAATGAAATATCATTTAAAGTGCATTTCGTGTGTTTTTAGGGCTGTATTTTCTGTTTTCAAATGGGTTAGCCTTGGGACGGGTCTCAAAAGGGTGAACCCTGCAGATCTCCCTTCGTATTTTAGATTATTCCCTACCAGAAACCACCCACCTATCCCTCTCTTTTACATTGTTAGAGACAGACTTGTATGAGCTAACTATGCCAGAGGAGCATTCATTGGCTTTTATCCCCAAAGATATATTTGTCTAAAAATCAATTGTTGTTACGATTTTTTCTTTTATTGTTTATAAATAATTGCAGTTACCAACACCATCAACTTGAACAATATAAATTTCGATTGTTTGATACCTCTTGAGAGTTTTTCACCGATTCAAGTCGGTCTGTTGATAGCCTTTTCAATCAATTCTATTATCTGGTCAAAGATGCCTTTGTTGATAATTGCTGTGTAACCTGATCTGCTAAAAGCTCCAAGCGTTTAATTCCTCCTACTCCTTGGATGACTGCAGCTCTTCTTAAGAGTACAAAAAGAAAGTCTTATTTTTGGAAGGCCTTCAAGTCCTCTAACTCTCATCACAGTCTTGAAAAAAATAAAAAATATAGAAATTTACTGAACTCCTTAATTCGTGAAGGCAAGTATATTTGTTACTCCAGATGTTTTCAAAATTCGGCAAGAATTTGAGAAAAACCTGGTAAATTCTAAATATAGATCTTCATCCCAATTCCCAAAGAAACAGCTTGCCAAATGATTTCTAGGAGGTCAGGTTCTAGGAATGGTCCTTCCAATTATCGACCAATTTCTCTTTTATCGGTCTTTAGTACAATTTTTGAAAAATGTATGTACTATAGAATTTTGTCGTTTCTTGATTAAAAACAAAAACAAAATTCCATTACAATCAGTTTGGTTTTCGCCCTAAACACTCCACAGAGCACGCTTGCATGGCCTTGCTGAAGTTAATTCACAAGGCACTTGATTAGGGTAGAATTCCAGCTCCAACTTTCCTTGATGTCAGAAAAGCGTTTGACAGCATATCACATACTATTCTACTATCAAAAATGGAACACATAAGGATACAGGGAAACAGTTATCATTGGTTTAAAAGGTCTATCAATATTGACCCTAAGCTTCTAGATTAATCTCGTGCTGATTTTGGCGTCTTTCAGGTCTTAGGACCTGTTTTATTCCTTATATTCATCAATGATCTTTTTATTGCTGCACCTGAAAAAATTAAACGAAGTTGCTGTTGTATTTGTGATCACAATTTTGTTCCACCTAGTGAGGCAGCTCAAGACCAAGCATTATTCGCATTTACAGACGACAGTACTCTTAGGTGTTCAGACATTTAGGTTCTTCCCTTATCAAGAAAGTGTATTCTGTTCAAGAAAGAAAATTTGCTTGGTTCAATGCAAATTGCCTTGTCCTAAATCTCGCTAAATTTAGTCTTCAAAGTTTTTCCAGATTAGGCACTTCTTGACCTTTAGTTCAACCTATTTCTACTACTCATGGTGATAAAACTGGTCCCCCTGATAGACATGTTCGATTCCTGGGGGTTTTATTGGATGAAAATCTTTCTTTTAAACACCATTGTGCCCTTGTGAAACTTAAGCTCTCCAGAAACCTAAGAGTTCTTCGAAAGCTTCGTAATTGTTTCCCTGCTTCAATAATAAAGATCCTCTTTCACTCCCTCATTCATCCTTGTATGTACTACTGTCCAACAGTATGGCTACCAACATTCTCTTCTTTTACCTTCCCTGTTTGCAAAATATATAACAGAGCAATTAAATTACTGTCTAAGGTGACAAGCCAGCTCAGTCTGAATTTATTGGATGTTCAATCCGAATTCATCTTTCTTTCCTCTTGTTTCATTTTTAAGCATTTTTGATGGACTCCTCCCTAACTTCTTTAAACAATTTTATCTTGTTAATTCTGAACTACGAAAAGGATCTTGACATTATTTTTCTCTCAGAGATAACATGGATATTTCCATTCATATAACCAAAACTATAAGATCTGATTTTAATCGATTTTTATATTGTGCCTCCGTATGAAACTCCCTACCAATTAAAATTTGGCCATGTCATTCTTATGGACAATTTAAAAAAGAGCTGACCGACCACCCCTTATGCCTAGAGAGTGAGTTCCCTCCTTTCTTCTCTATTTCCCTTCTATCTGTCCTTTTCGATTTGCTTAATTCATTTATTTTGATGGAAAAACAGTTTTTATTGTTGTTATATAATTATTTTTTTTGTCTTTTTTCTTCTTTTCGTCCTTGTGTTTGATTTTAGTGCAATTACTTAATGTTATGTTTAGTCTCCCACTTTCACAGGCCAAAGAGCCCTTGTGGGGGTCTTAAGTTTTATAATTTTTTCTCTGTTTCTTTTAAATAAATTGCTGATTATATATTTTAAAAACTAATTTATTATTATGTGAAACATTAACATCTAAATCTAATAAGTGGCCATAATTACCTTTCCCATTGCCAGATTTAAGAATTAATTCTGGTGGGTAAATCTTATTCGGAATCCAAATAAATTCTGCGCAATTTATTTATCATTTCTGAGGTAAAATCTATCTCATTTTGTCAAAATCTCCCTTTTCCGAGACCAATGTATAAAACAATATGAATATAAAGTAAAGACTCCTTAATTACATCGAGTCATAAATACAATTTAGAATGTAAAAACATTCTAATCTAGGCTACTCGTGAATAGACCAAAGGCCTTTTGCACGTTGAATTAATTGAAATATCCGCCGTTTTTTTCGGGGAGGGGGAGGGAGAGGGGCAAGGGAATCTGTCAATGTAAAGAGACAGCTTATGGAAACAATATAATAATAATTAGATCAAAATATCACTCTCTCTACACCACTTGGTACACAACTGCTACCACCCCTTTTTTAACAACGTATTTTTATTGACAAAATTCAGAAAAATTATTCCTCCCCCTATATTTTGGAAAATACACTTATTCACCTCCGTTAGAATTCTGTGAGTTCACACCACTACTTGTAAGATACTTTTAGCGCAGGCCTTTACAAGAAAAGACAACGTAGAGATACTTCCATTGTCAGTTTTTTTATTTAATAGTTCCATAACAGATGATATACAAATTCGCAGTCTATCGGTATATCATAATATTGTTTTAACCAAGTAATACTATCAAAACCAAATAGTAAACTGGAAATTTTCATCAAGTGATTGGATTTGAAATTTAGTATAAGGGAGCCCATTGATAACAAAACTGCAGAAATATTTTTGTCAGCCTCATAGGATATTTTTGCTGAGCTCTATACTGCAAAGATTATAGATTCTAAAAACTACTCCCATTACATCCTATTATGCATAGATTTTTTTTTTTTACAACAGCATCGCAAATTTTTATTTGAAAAAATTGCTACGTCTATGAAATTTCTTTTTGAAACTTTTAAAAAATCTCTAAAATAGCCTAGATTTCCAACTCGATGCTAAAGAATTCTGAAATAGTTCATTACGATGATACAGATCCCGATTGTTAAAACAAACAAGAAGTCCTTGTGCCTGGCACAAAGCAAAAGTCAAATGGCAGTGACAGTAATAGGACATCACAAAATAGACAAGATAACAGATGAAACATTTTGTAATGTGTTCTGGTTTAATCGAAGCACGTGCTTTAATGTCGGAAGACTAAAAATGTACCGTAACTTCTTTTTTTAAAACATTTTTTTCATTATCAAGGGGATATTCAAAAGATAATGCTTCACCAATAGATATTCCCAAATACTGTGTATTTTCCTTTTGTGAAAAAATTGGAAAATTGATAAAGATTGGGGAAAGGCAAATAAGCAGTCACACCATAATATATATCATATGAATATATATATATATATATATATATATATATATATATATATATATATATATATATATATATATATATATATATATATATATATAAATGTAATATCCGTTACATGACCGTTATTACCGTTACACGAGCTCAAAAAAATGAGGCTCTTTTTAAATTTTATTAAATTGCTTAAAATGTAAAAAACTGATGATTGTACAGATATTTCAATATATTTTGACAATGGATTAAAGCAATTCGAAAACCTTAAAACAGAAAACCAAAAGTTTGAGGTTTAGTAGAAATTGTTGAGGTTTAGAATGCTTGCTGCTCAAAGAAAATTTGTCAAAGTGTCAATTAACGTCAAAAAGAAATTATTATTAAATTGCTTAAAATGTAAAAAACCGGTGATTGCACAAATATTTCTATATATTTTGACATAGGATTAAAGCAATTCGAAAACCTTAAAACAGAAAACCAAACCAATTTACGTCACCAATTCGATCCAAAAATGACATAGCGTTGCCGAGACCCAGAACACAAGGGACAATGAGAATTCATATATAGAAGCCTGCCGCGTGCCATGCCGGGGCCCACGGGGATCGGTGGCAAAGCCGCCCGGACCCAGCACTGTCTGTGGTTAGAACACAAGGGACAATGATAATACATATATAGAAGCCCGCCGCGTGCAATGCCTGGGTGCCGAAGCCACCGGGACCCAGCACTGTCTGCAGTTAGAACACAAGGGACAATGAGAATCCACCCGCGGGGACCGGTGGCAAAGCCGCCGGGACCCTGAACTGTCTGTGGTTAGAACACAAGGGACAATGAGAATCCATATATAGAAGACTGCCGCATAGCATGCTGGGGCCCGACGACGAAGCCGCCGTGACCCACTCCCGTGCAGCGAAGCTGCCGTG
This sequence comes from Artemia franciscana, assembly GCF_032884065.1. NCBI lineage: Eukaryota > Metazoa > Arthropoda > Branchiopoda > Anostraca > Artemiidae > Artemia > Artemia franciscana. The sequence goes on along the minus strand of NC_088879.1, from coordinate 18,432,272 downwards.
ACCCAGCTTATATATATATATATATACATATATATATAATCCCACAATTTTAGAATAGATGTTGGTCTTAAAAACAGTGAAACATCAGGAGAATCTGGTAAATATCATAAAAGAACCATTTCTGTCTTAGGAATGATTTGGACTACAAAAATTCATGTTAAATAGAACTACAGATGGCATCACGAGAATAAATATCGCTAAAGATGTGGTTGATATAAGTAAGATTGTTTTTAATTAACTAAACGGTTCGTAGACCAAAGGTTTCTCATCTCTCGATAATTCCAAGGCAAAAATAGAATAAATAACCATGTTTCGCTCCCGATTTAGCCTCTTTCAATAGTTATCCCTACGTTCAAGAGACTTACAAATATATACCCAGATAGTCCCAATGCCCAGCATTTTCTTCCTATACCCTGAACAGGTGTGGGTTTCAATTATAAGTCCTTGTTCATGGCCAGATTAATTCTTAAGATATAAATATGAATTTCAATGGTAAAAAACTTGACTCTAACAAATATATAATACGGGTCATTATAAAATCAGTAGGAAGGTGTTTTTCCTCCTTTTCCTGTGTCACGAAGTTCATCCTTCTGTACTTTCATTAGGTAGGCTCTGTTTATGCTAGGACCTAGAAAAGGTATGTTAGATGAGTACAATCATACGGATATTACGAAAGAGAAGTAAGTGTCGTATTTTCAAATGTCGGACACTTTCGTAAAGAGTTCCTGTTTTATTAAAAAGTTTGTAAAATGTATAGTGCATAGATTGTTTTTCTGTTCACCGGTAATGTGTGAACAGTGTGAATAGTTGCTACTATCTATTATCCGTCCAGTAAATAGTAAAAAAAAGAAGAACACAAATCTGATAGGCTAGTATGTTAAATTAAGTGCAATGATAAGGATATTACTAAAGAGAAGAAAATATTGTATATTCTTCCATCTCTCTTTGCGGATCTGTAAGTCTTCGCAAGTTTAGTTTTTCTTTTTGATATTCTTATTTCTTTCTCTGTGGTTTTCTCTTTTTAAGAACAAAATTAAAGCTAAAAATTTTCCCTATGGATTGTTTTGCCATTTAAACAGTAAAAAAAAGGAAGAACACAAATCTGATAGACTCGTTTGTTAGAGTAAGAGCAATCATAAGGATATTACGAAAGAGAAGAAAATATCGCATATTCTTTTATCTCTCTTTGCGGATTGATAAGTCTACGCAAGTTTAGTTTTTCTTTTTGATATTCTTATTTCTTTCTCTGTGGTTTTCTCTTTTTAAGAACAAAATTAAAGCTAAAAATTTCCCCTATGGGTGGTTTTGCCACTTAAACAGTAAAAAAAGGAAGAACACAAATCTGATAGACTCGTTTGTTACAGTAAGAGCAATCATAAGGATATTACGAAAGAGAAGAGAATATTGTATATTCTTTTATCTCTCTTTGCGGGTCTACAAGTCCTCGCAAGTTTAGTTTTTCTTTTTAATATTCTTATTTCTTTCTCTGTGGTTTTCTCTTTTTAAGAACAAAATTAAAGCTAAAAATTTGCCACATTGGTGATTTTGCCATTTAAATAGTAAAAAAAAGGAAGAACACAAATTTGATAGACTCGTTCAAGGGCCTCTTTACACTTGTTCGATTCAGGTGTAGTTGTGGGCATAAATGGATGTTTTAGTCATTTATGCTAAGGCATGTCTCTGTTCACCTTCTTTATCCTTTCTCAGACTTGACCTAGTAATATTAGAATCCCTGGTCTAGTAATGGTTACATTGGTGGTGTTCGAATGGCACCGCCGTACTAAGGTATAACTCACTTGGTTACTTTCCCTGGAAACGACGAACAGACATTCATTGTTTCAAGAAAAAATGGCAAGTTATTGTCAAATATCGGCTTCTATCTGCAGCCGTATCTTCCATCTTCCTTTGAAAACACAGTGGTAACAAAAGTCACTGATGGTTGGTTAGGAAATATAATTTTCAAGCGATTTATCTTATTTATGAGAGGATATCTTGGACAAAATAGCCATTAAAACAATGTTGGATGTACGATAATTGAATTTCATCTTTAGTTCTACGATAAAATCAATTGTAGTAATGATTTGTTTTCTTTTTCATTCAGAGAGAGAGAGAGAGAGAGAAAGAGAGAGAGAGAGAGAGAGAGAGAGAGAGAGAGAGAGAGAGAGAGAGAGAGAGAGAGAGAGAGAGAGAGAGAGAGAGAGAGAGAGAGAGAGAGAGAGAGAGAGAGAGAGAGAGAGAGAGAGAGAGAGAGAAAGACAGACAGATACTAACAAAGAGACAGTGAGAGAAATTACTCGGGGCTGCGTTAAATACGGCATTAACGTTAACATCTCAGAAAAATAAATTTGAAGCAATATGGCATCGTTTTTTCTCTTAAAAAATACATTTAAAATAACATGAAGACAAGTTTAATAAATTTTATTGCACTTAATTATGTTCAGAAGCTTGAAAGCATTCACAGCCCCAGTAAAAGCTATCGAAACTTTGGAACTAGTCTGAGAATTGAAAAAAAACATGACTACATACCGATAAACGACAGCAAGACCGGCAAGAAAATAAGGCCATGAGCTGTACCGATAAGCACAATCAAAAGGTACATCCGGAAATAAAAAACTTGGAAGATCTGAGAAGTGGCAAAGGCAAGAACGATGATTCCACTCAGATCAGTTAAAGCAATGCCTGACAGTACCTGAAATAGAATTCGTGAAATAGACCACTCGATGCAAAAAATGGCAAGCTTTTTTTAAGTTATAGTTTCTGCGTCCGTAAGGACATAGATTTGAGTCCTGGTGTCGCTGTTTATTATAGACAGAGTCAAATAAGCTCTAAATGAGTAACCGGATAAATCTGGGAAAAATAAACAGGAAGGGTGTGAGAAAGCACAGAATGACTGGCACAGAAATTACAAACTCGCAAAATGATTATAATCATTAGATTATTTATTTAGAATTTTGCGCCCCTAAAATTTGTCTGCTAGGGATAAGCGCCCCCTCTCTAAAACCACCTCTGATAGTCACACTTGTGAAAGAAAACCGTTTATGGCCGACTCGTCTTTCAGTTATGCTTGTTAATAAACTACTGAAAATTATGCACGACTACAGCGCCTATTTAGTGTCCCGTTCACATTTTGTTGAGCTGAACAATGTTCAACTTTCAAGCATAAAATTTATGATAGACCAATTAGAATAAAGATTTAAGATACAATTTTTAGAAATTAGAACAAATGGAAGGTTGGAAAGAAAGTACGTGTAGGTGAATCAACAACAGATATAAGGACATAGGCCTAGTATTAGAAACCACTAACTGGGAACAGACTAGTGATAATACAATATTTTCAAACCACCTTCTTTTCACCTAAATTTTCTACTTTTGTAATACATTTGTGACGTTAAAATCAATAAAAATCATGTCATTCATAGATTTTTGGTTTTTATTGACAGATTTGACTATGGTGTGGTTTGGCCCTAAGATGGTGAATAAAAAAGAACTCGATGAGCTCAACGCTCCATATATCTTGGTTTTTGTTTTTTAAAAGTATGTAATAAATCTTTACAAAAAATAAGAAGCTGTTAGAGGATTTTTTTTAGATATACAACAGTTTTCTTGACCTTTTGACCAGGACCAGAAATAAGTATTAAGGGAAAATTCTCCTTTAAACAAGTCCGACAGGCTGTTTTTCTTTGATTCTTTTTGAAACATTTTCTCTTGTGATTCTTTTCTAAAGGTTTTCTCCTGCTGATGTACCATACCAGGAATAAGCGTGTGAAATTGTAGAGGGGCTTAAATAAGCATAATTTTTAACCGTAACTAAGAATCAGAGTAGAAATACAAATTAGTAGAGGCAGAGTCACTCATAGATCCAAAAAACATTAATAGTGCGACAAAAAGGTAAAATTAATTGAGATGGTTTGAAACTGTTATTTCTGCGGAGATCTAGCCTTTTGCAAAGAAAGTCTTAACAGTGTCCTTCAAAATAGTATATTTCGAATTTAGTGTTAAGACACTGAAATTCAGGAAAGTGGTAGCCATTTTCTCTTTCACAAAAATGCATAAGCCTTTGCTTGAAAAAAAAAACAACAACACAAAATAGAAGAAAATACAAATAATCTCAGAAAAGTTTAGCTTAATTAATTTAAAACAGGCAAACATGATCTTAAAAAAGGACTTGAAAGTTCAATAAAGAAAAAGTACCAAATAACCTAATGTTTCCACAATATTGTAGTGGAAATTGACAATTTATTTTGAATTGGATTAAGATATCTTAATTCTAGAAATTATGAGGTAGCCTTTCAGTTTAGGTATAAAAAGTCTACTGAGGATCAATCAAGTTCCAAAGGCATTATCCTAGGCGATGGTGCGCTGTGCTCATAAGTATGTTGTAAATAGCGTGTGTTACTGACAAACAGCGTGTTACAGACAAATTAGTAACGGAAAAGATTAGAAAAAACTGGAATTTCAAAGAGCGGTGTTAAAATTTAAAAAGGAAGTGAAACTAATCTAACAACTTAATCTAAAAAGTACATCCAATTGAAAGTGTAATTGAAAGTAATTGTAATTGAAATTGGTAATTGAAAATGTTTCATTTAAAAGGGGCTTTTCAAAATATTTAAACAGAGGATTTTACCATAAAGACAATAGAGTACTTTCGTTCCCGAAGAACTGTGTTGAAAAAGACTGGAAATTAGTCAAAAAGGTGGAGGATTAAAGGGCCCTTTAAACCCTTCCATACTTAGGATGATTTTTATCCATTTTAAGATTTAAAACCATTATTTTCGTTATAAAGAAGGGCTGAAAACTTTAACAAAATTATTGCACTGAAAGTGAATAAACAAAATAAATTGAATTGTGCAAATAAGGAAACAAAAATTTAGTAATTATAATTATTTATGCGTTTCCACTTGTATTTTTTTTTAGAGATAGAGGATAGGTTCCATAGTTTTGTTCTCATAATGAATATTTCTTTCATCGTGTTTCTCTGTTCTTCCCCCGTCTGTTCTGCGTAGTTCTATAGTTATGTATTTTCTTTAAACTATTTGTTTTTTATTATCTCTCCAATGCAGGCTTGTACGTTCTGTTTCGTTCATTGTGTTTAAAAACAAGGTTATAATTGCTGCTGCTATCACATCCTGGATTTTCGAAAGTACAAACTCATAAAATGTGTGTGTTAAGCGAGTGAAATGTTAGAAATAAGGAAGCTGAAGTCGAGTTTTATTCTAGAGCATTGAACTGCTAATGCTAAAATCTTACCGAAGTTCCAATATTAATTAGCACTTCTTTAGATCTTGCTAATCGAGTTTCCTCACGTGATATAGCAAAAGCTCGGACTGTATGAGCACAAAATTCGACCGATATTCCGACTGTCTGTAAAAAAAAAATATAAGGGATTAGTTGACTTAGGGCTCATAGACAATGTTAGCTTACAAAATAATGCACTGAAGATGGAATCTGAGAAGGATCAAAGAAACTAATCATCATAAATAATAATAAGAATAAATAAGAATAAGAATCATAAATAAGAATAGAAGTCGAAATTTTTTTTTGACGCGCTTCTCTGGATTTTTGGTAATTATGTTTGTATTCTCAAGTTATTTTTTTTCCCAAGTACAGTGTCTTACTTTACTTAATTGGTAAGAATATTCTGCTTCATATCACAATTTTTACTAATTATATTTTCTTCTCGTCCAACTTTACAAGACGACTGTGAAGTAGAGCAGGATTACGATTGTGAAGTAGATTCTTTATTTAATTTTTTTGCTAGAAGGAAAGAACTTAAATATTCTTTCTAGAGTCTAGATTAGTTCAATTCCGACATAAGTGGTAACTATAGTTTCTGCCTTCATTTGCAAAGAAAATAGGGTGGAGCATGGAGGTCAAAGAGTATTTTGAAATTATTACATTTACATATTACATATTACTATTACTATTACATATGAGTTTTTGAAAAGGGGGATAGGGCATTAGCAAAACAAAATAGACGAACACCAACGACGGTAAATGAACTTGTCTTCAACACTTTCACTTGCAAAATTTTCACCAAGCCGTTTAAGCAAAGTTGTGCTTTTAGAAGGAACAATAAACGGGACTGGGATAGAATGCTTTACTAGCTTTTTGAATAGTTTTCTCTTAACCTGACTAATTTTTAGTTTAGCAGCAGGGTATTTTTATAATATCTCGAGCCTAAGTTAACTTCCCATCCACTCTACGTTTAAGAAGTATTTCATAGTTAGGAATTGGAATACAAGCATTCCTATTTTCAATCTGAAGTCTGGGCCTTTTAAATGTATAGAGGATTAAGAAACCAACTGCTTTTAAACCAGACTCATCTGAATTTCCAGACAAATTTTACAGTACTAACCTTGAAATGGGAGCTAAAAAACATCTCTCCGGGGCATAATTCAGGGTCCGAGTTAATCCCTGAAAGTTTGACTCTCCTAGTGCAACTATTTTCCAAGATAGTAAAATGCAGCTAGAATTACACCACATCCAAAGTATAACCCATCTCTGCTTATTATAACAGTTGATGACTAGAAATTTCTATATAACCAGCCTATTTAGGCGTTAGGATGTGAATAGAAATAATATAATACATTTTCTACACCTGCAACAAACTTAAAATCGAGCCGCGTGTCGTACATCTTACGACGGCTCTATATTACATTTTCTTTAATTTATTTCTTTATTTATATAGGTGGCACGGTTTATGATCATCTGTCCTGATTGGCTATTTTGATATGCAATAAATTTGTTATCCACTGACAATCAAGTCTGTTGAACAGCATTTTCATCAGAATTTGCCTTACTGTTTTAAGAAGCTGGAACGCAAACATAGTAAAATGACCAAATTTTATGATAAGATCACCAAAATTTAGGTAAAATCACCAAAAAATCACTAGATCACCGAAAAATCACCAAACGAAAAAAAATTACTAAATTTGGTGATAAATCACCAACGGTGGCAACCCTGACTGAAAGTCTGTAACTATTGCTCTGCCATACTGGGAATTTCCCAGTCAGCACGCTATGATGTGTTTCATTTTTGGAGAAACTTTTCGCTGCTGTTCCTATTAATATTTACACTGTGGGAAATAAACTGGCTCAAATGAAACTTACAGTAACAAGATTAACTAATGAAAGGGCGTTGAGTTCAATGTTCCACCAGCACATAGCTCCAAACATATCAATGATGATCATTATAATGACAAGAAGAATAATGAAGGACGAGATAAAATCCATTCCCAATAAAAAGAAGGTTACAACAAAAATGGCTCCTATGGATACTCCAAGATTTGTCAAGACATCTGGCCACGTTGATAAATATTGCTCGTAGTATACATAAAAAATACTGAAAAAAGAAAAGTGTTAATAAATCTTATTTGCTCTGCTAAACGAATATACACAATATAAAATATACTTCCAAAACGAGCCAAAAACTGTGCCCGAGCACTAGTGTTATAGACTTTAGCCTAATAAAACTAAAAACTAATAAAAATAAATAAACCACAGAGTGAAAATTAGATTTATAAAAGAACTTGAGAACAGCCAAAATTAACTCATGTAAGAAAAATAAACTAAAAATTGAAAATTGATACTTAGCTATCGTTTTTTAGATTTTCCCAAGGAGTGGACTTCAAAGACTATTATCTTCTTTTGTCGAAGTTTTTTTTTTTTTTAATATCAAACTACACTGATTCTGATAAGTTTATTTATCCAAACAAAGTACTTTTTCTCTTAGAAATTTTTCAGCATTAATTCTTTTTTTCAATAAATGAATTTATTATTGCTTGCAAAACTGAATTGATTGTTGCTTCAAATATTATAAACATATGCTTCAGAAAGTATTATTTAGCTATCGGATTCCAAAATCTTGTAATAATTAGAATTTAAAAGAAACAACCATTGAAAGAAATACGTAACGTATTAAAATAGACAATTTTAATTGACGGTCACAAGCATATTTCGTGAAAGTCATATTTTTCTTGAAAGTTTGACTAGCGTATTTTTATGTCTTTTTTAGAACATAAAAGAATTTCCTTTTAAATATATCTTATTTACAATTAAACGTCAATATATAACCCATTAGAGGTATTTGAGGAAGGCAGCAGACTTACTCACGACACGACTGCCTGTCCATGGATTATTCTTTATGGTTGATTGTGTATGGCTATGCTGTTTGACCTGTGCAATTGTATGGATGAGTAGGGTTAAGGCCTCATTCAAGTACTGATCTATATTAATTACTAATGTAGGAAAACAGTCTTCCTTTTCTCCAATTGTCTTCCTTTTTTATGTGTTTGTGCTGTTGCATTGGTTATTTCTTTCTTCATTATATAAATAACACATGAAAAACAAAGTCACTCAACTAAATCTTCACGCCAGCCCATGAACTTGCAAAGGCAAGTTGTCCTAGGGGCGTGCCAGGAGTAGAGGAAAAAAAGAGAAAATTTTAGCACTAGCTATAAGTACAAATTAAATATACCAGAAATACTGATAATACAAAAAAATAGATATATATATATATATATATATATATATATATATATATATATATATATATATATATATATATATATATATATATATATATATATATATATATATATAAATCAAAATACACAATTTCTTGCTGAGTTGCTACTGGAGCCACCGTAACGACCCAAAAAAAACTATCCAAATAATTTACTAAATTCTTTCACACACTTCAAACAACATAAAAAGAAGAAAAAAAATGACGAGTAATAGCTTAGGACTCATTAATAGATACATTTTTTATTTGACTTTATTTCTAAATTTTTCAAACCATCTATATAATTAATTATCATATTATTACTAGTCCATAAATTTATAATAAAATACAAATAAAAGTGCCAAATAATAACTTATCGTAATTAGAATACATTTTTTCCTTAACTTTATTTCTAAATTCTTCAGACCTTGTTATGTCATTAATTGTCTTATCATTACCATTCCACAATTTTATTCCTCGATGAATGAAGGAGAGCTTAGACCTTGCAGTGATGGCAATCGGAGCAGATAGCGCCTTGCTTGTTCGAGTATTATAATTATGGTAATCAGATCTAACCTGAAACATGCCTGAGAAGCATAAAGATAAATTGTTATTGTTATACTTGAACAAAAATAACTGGTGATAAAAATCCCGCAAGCCAGCAGCCGGTGAAACTTTTTGTCTTTAATACGCATTATTTTGAAGAACTCAAATTGGTTTCTCTAGCGACGGAAATGTCCCTAACCATACCAAAGAACAATACAAAGATACGAATGTATTACAGAGAAATATAACAACCTTAAAATGAGATGCGGGATAAAGTGTGCGAGTTTTCTAAGGATTCTGATGTTCCGTGATAAAATCGCTGACATGTTCCCAACGTGTTTCCTAAACGACAAAGTTTCGGGTCATGGAATAATTCACTGGAATTGTTTTTGATATTAGACATGGTTGGACTTCGGTTATTTACAAAAATTAAGAATAATAGCGGTCCAAGAACAGAGCCCTGTGGAACTCCACGTGTAATAGGAAAGCTTGATGAACACTCTGAGTCAATCTGAATATACTGTAGCCGCTCTGCTAAGAATGGACGTAGAAAGTTAAGCCTAGGACCTCTTATACCATAAAACTCACACTTTAGAAGTTGGAGATCATGAAACACTGTGTCTAAAGCTTTAATTACCTAAAAATATTGCTAAAACCGTGAAACCTTCATCCAGTGCTTGATTGACTACGCTGCTTAAATAGGCAACCACTTGTTCTGTTGTGTAACCATGCCGAAATCTGAATTGGGTGGGATTTAACACATTACGACGCTATAAATATGTATAAAGACGAGCAGCAAAGCACTTCTCTAAAATACATGATAGCAAAGGAACAACAGAAATCGGCCTATAATTTCCTAAATTATTTGTCTCACCACCCTTATGAACAGGAGTCACACGAGCTACATTAAAACTAACCGAGAATTAATTAGGGACAAAAGTGGCTTCTGGATAAGTGGCAGAATAAATTTAACCACTCTTAATGATATGACATCACTAACAGAGGTATTAATTTTCATTTTTTGGAAGACCTGCTTCATCTCAATTAATGATGCAGGTGCTAAATACGCTGAAACCTCAGATCCCAAATGAAAAAGGCAGTCAAAAATGCTTGGATCATGTAACATCGGACAGATTCCTTCAATAACACGCTTTCCTACCGCTGAGAAGAAACTTCTGAATACCTCCGAGACATCATCAGCACTTTTGGGCATTTCACCTTCTTGGTTAACTATTTCAAGTGAGATCGTTTTCGTTGGCTGTTGAATTACTTCTTTAATCATGCGACATGTTTTTGCCGGACATACCCATACTTCGTCAAACTTCTTCGAGAAAAATTCCCTTTTTGCTTTCATTAATAATCGATTCAGAGCATTGCGGTAATTATTATATATTCTATCGTTTAAATCGCATTTATTATTGATGTTTTTTTTTGTAAAGTTGGTCTCTAATACGCATCAATTTTAGAAGGTCTGGAGTGACCCATGGCTTCTTCGGGGTTGTCTCACACCGTTCTTTTTTCCTTTGACAATGCTTTCCTATTTTACTTTGAGTAATGTGGTAAAACAAATTAAACCTTTTTTCATTATTAGATGCAATTGATAAAATATTACACCAATTCATTTGAGGTGAAACATCCTTATAACACAAGAGAACTGTTTTATTTACATAATGCCAAGAAAACTCATTCTTTAACCTACAACTATTTCCTAGAGGAATAACATGTCTAGAAAACACCAAAATGTCAGAAATATCATTAATAACAACACGGTTGGGAATCAGAGTTAACGTTAAAGAATTCGTCTATTAAGAGTTATTATCATTTCTTCCTTTTTTTGGGGAGGGGGACTGAATGCCTTGTAAAAACAAGATGATAAGATTTATCAAATTTAAAATTTTACTTTTCAGGTTAAAACAGCTATAACCCCATCAAAATAAATAAGGGTAAGTGCCAGTGCGGAGGTATTACTGTTGGACCTAATCGAGGATTGAAAGTCCTTAGGGGATTCATAGTCCCGTAGGCGCAAGAACACTTCAATGGATTTTGCTTGTTTTGATGGACTTAATTGGGCTATTTGAATTCTTCCTAGCTATGTTGTTTTATTGCAAGTTACTTCCCCAGAGTATTGTAATATTTATAGGCATGATTGGAGGTAATAGGTCTGATATTGGTTTTGCCCATCACCTCATCACATGTTAAATACCATGTAGTAATCACGATCCAAGATCCATAAAAATAACATCCATTCTTGTTATGGATGTCCTAACAACCTGTTGCTGTCTGTATCTGGCTTAAGCATTTTATGTAGTGTTGTTGATATCTTAGCATGAACTCTTGAATTCGTTTTCTTTGCAGAAACTCTCAAAGCTTTAATTATTTGAATAGTCTGATAACTGGGACATATTATAATGTTAAAAGACAGCTTCAGAATTCACATTTTTACAGAACAATTTAGGCAACTTGAACTTGACTAACTAGGAGTTTACAAGAATCATCTCCTTTGATTAGAAAACTTGAAGTAGGCTATACAGAATTTTTTCCTAGGGTAAAAGAAAGAACGAAAAAATCTCATGATGAAGAACAAAACAAACAGGACAACGGATAGTAGAAGGAAAAGATAAACTAAACGACGCGGATATTTCGCCCATATAAAACAAGGCGTTTTCAGCGCTAAATGTAGAAGAAACTATATAAAAGAACTAAAGATAAAATATTAAATAATATATGAAATATAAAATTAAAGTAAATAAAATCTAAAACTAAGAACAATTAAAAAAGAAACAAGGAACGAACCAATCTATATATACAATAATACTACTGCGATTAAGCACCATAGAGTATTTCTGAAAAAAGTTGCGAGTGACTTCACTGAACATATAAAATCAATCGAAGAAGCTTCTAGGGTAGGAAGGATAGACTATATGAGCACACAGCGCGGTTCGTGATGAATAAGGAAGTTTTCTAAGTCTAGTTTAAGTAGCAATGATGTTTTTATCAGGAGTGTCAATTTATTTACAAGCAAATTAAAAGATTAAGGCCCGAGAACCTTTCGGTTCGTTAGACCACCTTCAACCACAAACAAACACATCTTTCTAAATAAATAAAACCAAAAAACATTAACCCCCACCGACAGGCCAATATAATGCTCCAACATAATTCAGTTATGGCACTACTAAGTAGTGGCGGATCTAGACCAAAATCTTGGGAGAGGCCCAATGTCACATGAGCACCAATGAGCAAAATCTGGGGGGGGGGTAATGTGACAGAAGTGCCAATAATTGACCAAACTGACAAATTTATTCTAAAAATGAATGGAAAAAGAAAAAAAAACAGGGAAAGAGGGAGACAGAAAAAAATTTTTGGGCCCGGGGTCTCCCCAGCCCCCTCCTCTCCTTGGATCTGTCAGCGCTACTAAGACGAAAATTAAACAAAGTGGCAATTCAGAGTAGAGAAATCCCTCTAGTTTTCCTGGAAAACACTTCGGTCGTGCTCAGGCACAACCAAAGACGGTAAATTACTTAAAAAACTTAGCAAGAACATGAAGAACATGCCGATCAAACAACTGTGACCGGGTCGTTTCACTCCGTGGCCGCTGAAATACGTTTCTGTTTCTTCTGTTATAATTCAGTTATGGTCAGAACCTATTTTAACAACAAGCCAAAAACCCGGATTGGAACCTGATTCCATCGATTACGTTCAGCTTGTTGTCTGCCAGAACCGCCCACACGCGCAGTGGGGTAGTGGCCTAAAATTTCTGTACCAGTAGGCATCTGAATTTAATATTTTTATGGTACGAGGAGAAACATTTAAGTGCCACAAGGTATTGAGCGCATATGGATTGCTAAATTCTTGTTTCTAGTGGAACTACATTTGATATATAATTATATCGACTGCTGGAAAGCCCATTAGTTGAACATTTGATTTTATTGTAGTTTTATTTTGTACTAAGTACGCAAGAAAATGTTCGTAATAAAGGGCCATTTTCAGTAAAGCGCTAAAGACACGGTAGGTTTCAGACTTTTACAGCTAGGGAAGGAGGTAGTGGCCATACTGTTTTTTAAATCGATTTTTGTTCGTTTCAATCTTGATTCGCATGTTAGTTAAAGCTTTGTTCGTTTTGAGGTTTATTTATCCATTTATATCAGTACATGCTATATGTTTATTTGCTATGATTATTTGTTTAGTTTCTGTTCGTTTTGGGTTTCATTTATGCTACAATAGTAAAATATTTGTGTTCGTTTTAAGCTTGATTTGCATATTCAATTTAAGCTGTACTTGTTTTAAGATTTATTTATTCATCTATATCAATACAACAAAAGAATACACAGTAAAAAAAAAAAACAAAAAAAAAAAAACAGGAAGAACAGGAAGATAAGTCTCCAAACCAAGATTATAATATTGGATGCTACAGTGCTGATACTGGTCAAATATGGCTCTGAAGCATGGGTGCTCCGAAAAGCGGACGAAGATTTGCTAGATGTTTTCCAGAGAGATTGCCTACAGATTGTTCTGGGTATCCGGCTGACTGATCCTATTTCAGACAGTAAGCTGTACGAGTAGTGTGGTTCACTCCCGCTTTCTAGGGCAATAATTAGAGAAAGGTTGAAATGGCTAGGGCACATTCTGCGGACGAAGGATGGCAGATTTCCAAAGATTGTCCTTTTCGGTCAGCCATCTAGGGCTAAGCGGAAAGCAGGTCGTCCGCGGTTGGGGTGGGAGGATGTCATAAATAAATATTTAAAGGAAATGGAAGCTTCCTGGGAGGGTGTACAGAGGGAGGCTTTGAATAGATTGGGATGGAGGAGAAGTGTGCGTAGCTGTGTTGGCCTTAGACGGTTTGGTGCTGCCGCGAGTTATTATTATTATTATTATTATTATTAGTAGTAGTAGTAGTAGTAGTAGTAGTAATATTATAAATATTCTAATAACAAATACTAAATCATTGAAAACATCAGTGACGACTCGGAAGTATTACAGTTTCTGCCAATTTTTCATGATGAGATGTTCTGGCAGAATTATCCTGGGGCTATTTTCCACGTGTTTTGATTTCTGGGAAGCAATTTCCGCGGAATGGGGCATCTCTGGAGTGACCAAGAAACCGATTAGAGATTAAAGTTATATTTAAATGAAATAATACTAAAGAGAATTTTTCAGCCAAAATAGCCCGTAGTTTATTTTTTTTATCCCGAGGCTTAGCCTGAGTAATTTCAAATCTAGATTTTTATGGTAAGAATTTATTTTACCAAAGTTTATTTTTATATTATTCAATGTTTGGAAAAAAAAAATTGTGCAAAATACTCGTTAATTACAACTTTTGTTATTGAATTTTGGCAAAGCGAAGAGTCAATTAATTTGAGGTAAAAAAAAAAGATCGATGACATCGAAATCATTATAATAAATATAGAAAGTGAAAACATCGATATATCGTTTGATCAAATTATCGCCCGACACATACAATTTAAAGCGAAACATCTCATCACAAATTTATCTAATAACGGACTTGAAGCAAAACAGTATTTCGCTTTAGATACATAATCTAAATGCCAATTGGCATTCTGCTTCTGCATCGCCTCTGTCAACATAGCATTATTCAGCCATGCAAGGGAGGAATGTGATGTAGATTATGCGATTAAGATACAAAATATTTCTGGGGTTCTGACCATAGCTGAATTGTGAAGATCAATGGCAGCAATGAACATACTTTTAAAACATTCTGGGGCAAGCTTATTAATAATATCAAACAATATAATCAATTGATAAAAGAATATACCTGCGAGAGGAAGAACATTCAGTTTTAAATACAAATTTATGACTAAATCCCTGTCCATAACCTGCTAAAATATGAATGGAATTATTCTGCAAGGCTCCAAGGCTTTTTAAATGCAACTGAAAAGTTGAAGATCATGATGAACAACATTATTTGAGGTAACAATTGACAAGTTAAGAACACAAAAGTTGACAGAAAATCAGGTTAACTTTATCACTAAATCATTAACTTTATCAGCTAAAATATGAATGGAATTATTCTGCAAGGCTCCAAGGCTTTTTAAATGCAACTGAAAAGTTGAAGATCATGATGAACAACATTATTTGAGGTAACAATTGACAAGTTAAGAACACAAAAGTTGACAGAAAATCAGGTTAACTTTATCACCTGTACAATTTTTTAATTCGTGTCAATAAAACATTTGTTTTCATGTCGTATAATAATGGTATTAATTCTGCTACCTTTTTGTTAAAATTCAGAAAATTAATGACGCTTTTCTTGGGAAAAATTGTTTCAACGCCCTTCCATAATAATAAAAAAACACTTTAAATTCTGTTGCTCTTCGAAGAGTATCTGCAAAAACTCTTGCAGGTAAACAAGAAGCTGCAATTAATTGAACCTGAGCTCTTTTTGAGTTTCTTCATCCTCGTGTGTATTGACATCATTTACTCTGGCAATAGCAGGGCTGGCTTTGACTTGATAAACAGTCTTGGCAAGCCAGAGTTTGGAAGGCAATCAATCATATTGGCTGTCCAATCATAGCCGGCTTCTCAAAAATGATCCGCCTCCAAAAATGCTACTTTCAGGGTGAATAATGTCAATGAAGACGGAAATTGTATAGACATACTCAATCTGTCTACAAGTCGGTTGAAAACTTAGTCTTTAATTATATATGTAGACTGAAAAGGTAATATACACATACTGCATAGCAGTGGATATTATATTTATTTTAGCTTTTTATTTTACGAAATCAGAAGAGTGAAAATCATACAACGATGTTATCTATAATAACGGATAATAATGAAAAAAGGTGGGTTTAATCTGACAAAAGAATAGAGTTTTTCTATATAATATATATTCGAAAATTATACATTTTATGAAAATATCACTTTTTTGTAGCTTCAAGCGGGGAAAGACGCTCTACAAGCCTTTGAGATAACACAATAAAAATAATTTAAGAAGTTGTTTAGTCAAGATATTCTCGTTATTTACTAGTTTCATATTAGCAGCTAGCTTACGTGGTATACTTTTTTTTTTACAATTCATCAAGAAAAAAAGAAGGAAGAGAACAAACCTGTAGGGAAACACAGAATGAGGTCCGTTTGGGTCTCCGTCGTTCAGCATTAGCGTTATGTTGTCAGAAACAATTCGAGCTGCTTTCAAGGCACTGTAGAAATCTTCAGACGTTTTCAGAATTGTATGATAGGTATTGAAATAGCTTACAGCAACGTTAATATTGTCGTTGTCATTCCTAACGGTTCTCAGTGCCTATAATATATATATAGATATAAATAACTATGATTATCAAGATGACTACAAAGAACTAAGAAATAAAATATTTAATATTTAACAGTATTGGATTTTGGGAATCTTCGCTATTCAAGATTTTATTTCTCTGTAATTGTTTATTTTCAATGTTTTAAATGTAAAAAAAAAATTTATTATGTATTTTGTTTGATGATAATGAGTGAGACCTATAAAGATTAAGATTAGGATGGGTGTATTTGCCCTAAAATAACTCTTAAGAACCCCCCTCAACATGCCCTAAAAGTTTCAAATTTACACCCTCAGCCATTCCTTAAATATTACTGATACACATTCTGACAGCGATACTACATATAATGTGGTTTTATTTTCTTCAAAATCCTCCAAAATCTCCTGAAAGTTTCATATTAATAAACTTAGCCTTTTTGGAGACCCCGGATCAAACACACCCCTTTTATTGTTTGTACAGACAGGTGAGAAAGAAAATTTGCAATTTTGAGAGTGGAGAAGAAGTGCAAGTTAGAGATTGGATTCCTGGAATAAGTGTTCATCAAGAACAAGGTGGCAAGAAGTGACTTTCGTCGTCCTACCTTTAGCAGGGGTACATTGGAAACGATGACGTTAGTTTGATTGCTTAGCAACTAGCGAAAAGGACTGTAAAAAGAAAGACATAAAGCACGTACACGGTTTTGTGAGTAATGTAAACCAAATGACTTTGATTGTAAAATGGAGAAACACAGATTTCCACTGCAAAATCTCTTGTATCACATAGTTGTTTTCAGACTATTGATTGGTAGGGAATTATGGATACTTACCTTTTATATCGACTAAGATTATCAAGATAGGCAAAATAATAACAAGAGAGTTAAAAATATAAAAATGCAATCCCTAATTGATCACGAGTATTAATGTACAGTATTTTCAGAAACCACCAGCTATCATTCTAAATAGAGGGTAAAAAAATTAAAAAATAAGCAGACAGGAAACAAAGGCTAATAATGGACTTCGTAAAAATTATTGCTTTGAAAGATAAATTCCACCAACAGTGGCACTGAATTATAAATTAATATGTACTCTGATTCAAAATGGCAGTTGTAACATACACCTACAATACTGAGATACAATAGGCCTTTATTAAAATTTTAGTCTTCATAAGCATAGATAATTCATCAGCACGGAGATCACGGAGATCAGCACCACTGGTTTGAACCTTAAGGGTCTAATGCCGTCTTACCTACTTTTTTACTTACTTTTAGATAATTCATCCCTAGATATTGAAAAGACTGCAGAAAGTAGCTGGTAACAGCGTATAATATTCTCTTTTATATGACCTCTATTACAAGCAGTTTTCATCTATCATTTTACAAGCAATAGCATGCATGTACGGATAAATTTGTTTGGAGGGATGGTATTGTCGTATCAGAAAGGGGGAGCAACCCAAAAAAATGCAAGAAATAGTGAATCTGAAGGAGATACGAATTATAGAGAAAATCGTTAAATTTAAAAACGAGGGAGGTCAAGGTACCGATGGCCTTCACATGAATATGTTCTTTAGGCTTCTTAATTTGTATTGGTTAGTGCCTAAGGCCGTGCCTAGAGAGGACGGTTACCAGGTTTGACCCCCCCCTCCCCATCAATATTCAGACTGAGTAAAATTTAAAAAGAAGTTAGAGGAATACATTTGAAACATGCTTAGCAGGTACAGCGATTACATAATTTTATCGAAATTTTAGTAGGAGCACATTTGCAAGAAACATTCTAAAAAAAAAATATTCAGAAAACTTAACTCTTTAAAGAAACAAATAAAGCCATCATACTTGCAGATCCATTAAAAGTTGTCAAGTCAAAAAATTAAATAAAATGGTTAATTTCATGAAAGACTTACACTAGCGTACGCGGCCTTTCCTCCTTTAGGGCAAGATTCTCCTGGAATATCTTCAAGAAAAAATTCTAGGTAATTATCAAAAGCTGCTTGGTCAGGCCACCGAGCTTCAGACCCATTAATGATTGAATGAGTTACGTCACATTTCATGCAAGCAAACGGTGCTGAAAGAGAAATTTTTTTACGGGGTAATTCTGATGTGAAAAGGTAACGATTGTTGCCCTAATTTGTGTACTTAAATTTTTACAACAGAGAAAAAATTTCCATAATTCTAAGAAGAGGGTGAAAAAAAAAACATGAAGGGGTAAGACCAGACTAAAATATTGACCATTGAATTTCTTATATTTATCTTGAATTCCTTATATATATCTGTAGCTATTAAGTAAAAACAGCACTCTTCTACATGAAAGTAAAAATAACTGCTAAAACGTTAAAAATATTTGGTCAAAAATGTTTATACAAATTTTTAATTCTACGTAAATGACCAAATTTTTCAAGAATTTTAAGTACAGGTCTCGCAAATCCAGTCTCACCTTCCAAAGAAACCTTTTCATTAATTCTTATACCAAATCCAACTGATTAAATCGTGCCGTAGCTTAAAAGTATTATTCAACAAAGACAGCCTGAATAAATCATCCCCTTGAGACCCCTCCCTCTCACAAAAAAATCAGTACAGACAGGCTTGTAATTACTCAGTTAAATTTGTTACCAACAAACTCGGTTGATTTTGTTTGTTTGTCCGACAGCACATGCCTAATTAATTAACTTCTGCCAAACTTTTGACTATATCTGAGCTTTTATACCCAGGTTTTGCTGATGGTATATTTTTTTTAAGAGATGAAAATATTAATTGTATCTTTTTCTTATGACTTTGTTTAGTTCCTGCACATTCTGTTGGAGCTCTTGTTCATTTACACAAACAATGTCAATATACCACAAGTCATTTATCCAGTTCCATTATAAAAATTTTAAGGTTAATTCGTAAAAAATGAAAAAATGAAGTATTTTTAACTTACGAACGGGTGATGGGATCTTAATGAAATTTGATGTTTGGAAGAATATCGTGTCTCAGAGCTCTTATTCTAAATCCCGACCAGATTTAAATCCTGGCAGAACTCAATCCCCTAGAAAGAATCAAGATGTGGACTTCAATGGACGACAAAGTTAAAGATGTTTTTTTTTGGTACCCGAGCTAGCCTTTTTAGATCTAAAGCTTGGGTAGCAGCATGATAATTTTGGTACTTAATAAATTAAAGGATATCAAAGGCGCCAAGAGTTAATTTCAGGACTTGGATAAGGTGAAAGACAACCAATGGGATCAATAAATCCTAAGAATCTCAAAATTCAATAAATCCTAGAATCTCAAAGTTTTCAAACTAGGAGAATTTTAGTAAATAATATGGATGGTTGAAAACTCGGAAAAAAATTCTATTTTCTTACCTCCAACCCTCCCTTGTATTCAAGAACTAATAACAAAAAGTGATGATTAGTAAGCTGCTGTCCCAATTTTGATGCCTAAGATTAGTCCTAAAATTAGCCCTAAAATTTATCACATTTTTTAGAGGAGGGGAGGGACTAGAATCTGCCCCTAAAATTTATCCTAAAATTAGCCCTAACATTTGAGTCCCAAAACTACTATGCTGCTGCACTATTTTTAGATCTATAGAATACTGGCATAGGAGAGCTGGATATTAGTGACAACCTTAAATAGAATGAATAAAAAGCAGGAACGAATTAGAATGGATGGGCATCGCCAGACGGCTCTTCTCAAGTGCTCAGTCATGTATGTTTTATACAGGCAATGAAAGAAAATTGTGCGCTTAAGGATGTGCCATGTCACCTTGATAGATAAAACCAAATGGAAAAAAGTATGTTCAGTAAGAGAAGAGCGGGAGCATGTGTAGAATTAGCAAAATTAAAGTTCTTAAATAAGTGTTATTTCGCTATAGCTTTATGGACAAATTTTAGTTGAGGCGCCTTTCCCCCAAATTATTCAATAATAAGTGAATGATTTGTTGTACTAAGAATCTACCTCAGGCTTAAAAAAAATTAACTGTAGATGTGATCAGAAATTTCTCCTTAATCTTATATTTTATTTTTATTTGTTATTCATCTTAATTTTTGTTATTTTTCAATATGATTCAAGTTTTTTTTCATTTTTTTTTCATTATAATATATTTCCTTAATATATTTTATGTCTTTTTATTTAATTTTTTATTAATTATTTATTTATTTCATTATTTGTTTAAAGATAATTTATTTTTCGAATGAAAATAACTTCGAGAGTTTTTTTTTTCTTCCTCGCACAACTATTCAAAAAGAACCTTAAAAACAAGTATTTTTTTTTATTCTTTAGTATGCATGATTGCAGGGACAAAATTAGGAAAAGACCAAGTTTTACTGAATTGGTTTATTAACAGTTCATCTCTTTTTCTGTCTCGAAGGCTTTTTTGGTCCATCATATTCTGCGATTTCTTCGCTATACAGAATTTATAGGTAGTTAGGGTCGCATCAATTCACTCAAAAAAATAATCTAAAACTCAAGTATTATAGCAGGATTTCCTTTAAATGTCAAATTTTACCCCTTTTTCCAAGTAAGCAAAGATTAAACCGGTTTGACGAGGCAAAAATAGAAACTTTTACAAAATCAATCTTATCCCTCACCTAGCTGAAAACTTTGAATTATTTTTGACATACCAACTTTTGACAACTTTTGACAACTTTTGACAATGACCAACTGAGAGTTGGTCATTGTGGCGCTGTCAGTCAAAATTATAATTTTTCAAGGAAGCTACAGATTACTTGTAAAAATGATCACCTATCCGAAGATACATTGTCAGGAAAAGGGGGCTCTATTAATTGTTCATTTTTTCCAGAGGAGGAGACATAACTCTTTCTGAACAAAGCTGTTTCGCTTTCTAAGACTGCTTTTATGAAGGAAGCTGACAAATACATAATAAAAATGTTCATCCAATAAACAGTGTTTATGCTCACCATTGACTAAGGAATTACAAAATGTCCCATTTTGTCTAAATACACGACAGCATGGTGTGGTCAGTCCATAAGAATCTGTGCCATAGTCCAGCCAATCATAGAAGTCATCTAGCCATGATGATGAAGGAGATGCTATATAGGTCCTGCCAAATATATAACTAATGTATACCATAAAACTAAACCATAAAGTAAAGGTACAGGCGTGATTCCTCGAAAAAATATTATGGAAAATACTATGCCGCTTTCTTATGCACAGAAGAAGGATTGGCCTGAAGGGGTTTGAGTAGAATAAATTCATCAATTCAAAACCCTTTTTGGGGGAACTTTATTTTTACAATTTACAACATTCATCAAAATTTGATTTCCAGCTAACTAAACCAACATAATATCCTCTAGCAATTGCTAACGAAACTTAAAACGCACTACCAAAGGGCTTAAGGAGCTACAACAAACCTAGAGTACACATTACGTCAAGGCAGTAATTACAGTGGCAACAAATTTTTTTCTAAATATTAGCCTTTGGGTAATAAGAAGACTTAGATTTCAATGAAAAAGTTGCCTTTTTAAGCAACACATTTTCCAGGCTACAGTTGAGCTATTTCATACAATTCGGAATGAAAAAGCTGTCATACCTAAAATTATCAATTAGCTTAAGATAATATGCATAATAACCATAGCTGGCCAAAAATAGTTGGATTGATTCATGGTTACAGACAGACATGTGCTGAAACACTGTAGAACGATAACAAAGTTTCTTCAAAATTTAAAAACAGATTCCAATTAATACAATCAGAACGCTATTATTTGATTGTTAGTCAATCCAAGTTGGTTATGCTATTGACAAATTTGATCCACATTTAGTGGCGGGCTGAGTGATGTAGTTTGAATTCAAACGTTTTACCCTTGGTTCACACTGTACCAATTTCATGCCAAAACAGCTGTTTTTGGCACAGCAAAAAAATTTTGTTAGATAATTTAATTATTATTTAAAGATAATTTAATTATTAAATTATTAAAGATAATTTAATTATTAACTATTAAATTATTAAAGATAATTTAATTATTCATTACTAAATTATCTATAATAAATTATTAAAGATAATTAATAATTTATTATCTACTATAATAATTTATTTATAATCTACTATAAATTGTTAAAGATAATTAATTATCAAGTATTAAATTATAATTTAATTATTAAAATAATTAAATTATCATTTATAGATAATTTATGCGTTATTAAGGTTCAACATCCGTGTGAAACATTTCCACTGAGCCGCTAAAAATGAATCCTTTTTTCCATTGAAATTATTTGTGATCCATACAATGGATATAACTGAGAAATTAATTATATTTGTCAGAAGGCGTCCATTAATATATAACAAATGATATGAGGAACATTCAATGAAAAATTAAATTCTCGAGGCCTAGGAGGACATTTCCAGGGGGAAGAACGTAGAATTTAAAAGTATATTATAATTAATATTTTAATTGGTTATAACTTTGAATATTTTTTTTTTCTTGACTCCTAGATCTTGATTTAACCCAATTTCTATCCCTATGATGTTTAAATATGTCATAATAGTTTTAGTGCTTTAACGACTGTAATTCAACCGTTTCTGTATGAATATTTTTGTGCTTTTCTTGCATCCGCTAACCCTGTTCGAGCTAAAAAAAAAAAGAAGAAAAAAAAAAAAAAAAAAAAAAAAAAAAAAAAAAGACAACTCTCAAGCAATAGTTACTGACGTTTAAAATTGCAGAATATAAAGAAAATAAAATCCACAAACTGACAACATAAAACATAAGATATAATACAAACATATATACTAGCCAATAAGAAAACCTAAATAATTATTACAATTCTTAATTGCATTTAATTAATAACATTATAAACATTAAAATAAAAGTTAACACGCTTAAGAAATTCTAAAAAGGCATTTTAAAAAGGCAGGATAAAATTTTCTCTTTGAATTCCCTGTTTCCATATTTATAATTTACCTGACAGAAAAATTCAAATATTTCCAACAAAAACGTCTCAAAAGCATGGATATATCGAAGATAGCTAAAATAAAAGCAGTCTTCGTACGTCACGGCTAACAAATATGCAAAATGAAAACTGTCGGTTGTAATATGATACTCATAAAGTGTCAAGTATTTATTGTGCTTAATCAGCTAAATATTATGCTGCCTTTTTACCACAGCTTTGTAATACGACCTTGTTTTCACATAAGATGATAGATGGCAGCCAAATCTTTTGAAAAGAAATTTCGATCATCTGGGTATATCTATATTCGAGAAAAACTGAAATAGATTTGATTCTAAATTAAAAAGTTTAGAGAAAAACTCCAAAGACGGATTGTCTTTTTGATAGTTTTTTTTTTGCATTTTCTCAAGCCTGTTGCAATCTTTGATCAACTACTAAAATTTAATTTTAGTGAAAACGACACGATTAAAAATTACCAAAATTTTAAGGCTGGTATATTTTTCAGATGTTTTAGATTTTTCGAACATTCAGAAACGCTGTTCTGTTGGTTACGTGAATTGCTTTAAAACGTTATAAAGAAACAACAACAACAAAATAAAAAGACGAGGGTATACTCTTTTAAATAATAATTTTTGTTTACCTATTACCAATCTGGGCAGCTAAATATAGCTGGGTCACAACTGAATCAGTATCGCATCCATTAGAGCCACATATCTTTTTTTGAATATCCGCTTCAGTTATATTTAATCCAGTGTCTTTAACAACAAAATATACGGGTGCTCCGACTGCTAAATATTTCCCAAGGTACTGAAAAGAGAGAGAGTGATGACAGATTAAAAAATTTGTATTATACAAATAAATATTAAACAAGTCAAATTAACGGGAGGCTAAATTAAAAGATTTAAATCTGTATTTTAGAAAAAAAAATGAAGACTCTTGAGTTTTAGAATACCAAGATAAAAATATCAATAGAAGAAAAACCCAATTTTTACAATTACTGTTGGAAAAACACCTTTTACCAGGCATTATATTTTATATTATAGACCGTGGCGAAACTGAATCTTTTGTAATGTAATACTGAATCTTTCATATCTATACATTAGTTTTCAGCCATCAAGGATACAAGGAGCACAGGTAAATCTTTATTTAACACAAAACCAACACGTTTGAGAGTACTCACAACGAAGGATCTTTTTGTTTAACCTTTTGATTTTATTAGTAGCTGTCTAACTATTTTTTTTCTAAGAATTTTCAAGCATCCTTTCAAATATGTGACATTCTATTTTGACTACACTTGCAGATAGACTGTAGAGGGGATGAGTTATGCTATCGTCCTAACTCTGGAAATTTCACGAGGTAATTTTCGATAAAATGATTCATAGTTGCAAAACTTGCTGTCGCTTTGTTTGACTTCCCCTCCAACCTGAAAGGCTATTTTAGTAATAGATTTGTTATCATTATGCTGTGCATATTATGTAGGGGCTATTTGAAAATAAACTAGTTCTAAAAATTTATTGAATATGAGCTCCTAATATTTTTTCATCAATATTCACAGCTATATCAATTGTTTACTCCACTGTTCTGACTGAAACTGCAGACATATTAGGGATGAATGTAAGCGAGGAGGAACATAGGAGGGATCTAAGCGATCCACGGAGCCTGTTGAGATTTTGCCGAAGTAATATCAGAGAGAATTGCCAAATAATAGCCAAAAGTGTTCTTCTTTTATTGTGGCACCCTCACCCGCAAACTTAGGATACCCTTTTAGTACAAAATTCATAAATGCTGTATAGATTATACCATATGGCTTTCAGAAAAAAAAGATCTAAAAGCTTATTAAATGTGACCTCGTAGTGTACAGCAAACAAAAACCATGCAGATACAAAAACTACTTCATAATATAAAAAGAAACGACAGACTTAATAGATACCAAGAAACGATATGTAACAATACATTTAATGACAGAAAAAATTTGAAATACTATCCCTAATGGTGCAGACATGTCAATTTACGCTCCCTCCCTCTCATTCCTCAGCATACACTCTGAGGATTAAACGAAATTATTGTCTCAATGGAGCCAATATATGCACTTTTGGGGGCATGTGTGCCCCTTAGCTCTCAGCTGCACCACATATGAAATATGATCTCATAGTGTTTTTTTTAATATAATGTTGTTTTTTTTTCATTTTTTTTTATATTTCAGAAAACATCTGTCCAAAAGAAGAAGATATAAGCGTAGTATATTGCCTAAAATGATCAATTTAATTTTAGCTTGCCATTGTATACTAATTTTGAATCCTTACGAACAACCTGAAAATACAGATTAATTTCGCTCTCTGATACTTATGTGACCTATAGGTTATTTCAATGAGACTATTCAGTTCGGAAGTATGTAATATAAGAAGTTCTGATATTGCATTAAGTAGTTGACTTTTGAAGCTATATATAAAGCATTAAACAATATAATAGTAGAACTCTCTTAGTAGGTTAGCAATTACCTATCATTTAAGTAACATAAATGTGACTTAAAAATCCGAATTCTAAAACTTTTTTACTTGAAAGAAAATATGCATTCCAACGACCATCCTTATTTTCCCTACTCAAATAAAAAAAAAATTACGTTAGATTTCCGCCTCAAAATCATATTTTGATTCATGTCCGGTTGTAATACGAAAAAAACCTTTATTTACCCTTCATTGGCATAAGTAGTTTTCAAATAATTCGATGTTAGGTCGATGTTATGCTATGACTAAGAAAAAAAAAATAGTGACTTACAGCAAAATAGTCTTGCATATAAGAATCAACAGGAAATCCAAGTTCTTGATTTAAACCAATGGAGATTTGTGGTGTGAATGACAAAGATACCATTGTCCAAATAAAAAACAAAACAATAACAATGGGTCGAATCCATCGATTGAGTAATACAGGTGCATAAAACATCTTGAACACCTTTCGTAAGACACTCTCTCCGCTTTTTACTTCCTTTTTTGTTCCTTTTATGCAAAATAAAATATCCCATCGATGGTCCTGAAAAGAATTATAATGGTAGAAAAGATAATAGTCTTTTGCTCATTTGGGTTTGACTCGGTTTTTATTTTGTTTTCTGTTCGTTTTGTGTTTCATTTATTTATTGATGGTAATTTGTGATGTTTTTACGCTTGAGAAATTATTTGACTTTATTTCTACTCATTTTTATGTTAACTTAGCTATTCAATTTTGCTTGAAAACATATTTTGCGGGAAAAGTTTTTTGATTTAATTTCTGTTCATCTTTACAAATATAGTCTTTTTCACAGGTAAAGAAAATTATATTTTAAATCGTTTCATTTTTTATAATAATCCATATTTTGGCTTACTATTTATGTATTGGACAAAACTTTTCATCAATTGTCAATGGAATGTTACATAGCCCATATGAGCATAGTACGTTTCTTCCAGCTCAACATCAACCTCAACGTCCGAAAGTTTAACTAATACCCTTAACATTAACAATAGCAGTAAGCATAGTGAAAAATGTAATGGTAGGAACAATAGAAGTAGTATCAGTGATAGCAGTAGCCAGTAGTATTATTATTCGAAAGCACAAATAGTCTTATTATTGTTCCGTTTTAGCCTCGTTCAGCTTCCCTTCAGCATACCCTGACAGGTTCAACTTAATGTTTTAAGCCATTTTTCATATATTTCTAACATGTCCCGTTGATAATCTGCATGTATATAATGTGTATCGAAATTAACCAACATTACCCCTAACAATCCCTGAAAATTTTACATTTATACAATGGCCCTTAGCAATATTATTGTAATAGTAGCACTACTGCTAGTAGTAGTAGCATGCAAATAGAGCATTTTTGTTACTACGAGACGCCCCTTAACATATCCTGAAAGTTGCGACCCAATGCTCACCTCTTGTCAGCCTGCATGCACACAGCGTGTTTAACTTAATTCAACATACACCTTAACATTTCCAGAAAATTTCTCATTAATACTCTTAGCATTAAAAGTAGTTTTAATAGTAGTAGTAGAAGTAGTAGTATTAGAACATATACAGCACCTTTTGTTTAGTCCAACATACCCCCAAAAATGTACTGAAAGTTTCAACTTAATGCTCTAAACTGTTCTTGAGATATTTATGTTACGCTAGTTAATAATCTGAATCTACATATCGTGTTTCAGTTTAGCATAGTTCACTGTCCTTTTCAACATTCCCTGGAGATTTCATCGTAATAGCCTTAGCTTTAGTAGTACTAGTAGTAGCCGTCGCAGTAGTAGTTACAGTAGAAATAACAGTAGTAGTAATAATAGTACCAGTTGCTGTAGTAGTAATAGTATTATATACATTTTGAATTTTGCCTCGTCCAAAATCCCCTTAAAATGCCCTGACAATTTCAGCTTAATACTCTAGACTATTCCTTGGATATTGCTAATACGCCTTTTTGACAACGTACATGCACGGAGTGTGTTTTAATTCAACATTCCCCTAAGTTTTACCTGAAAGTTACATCTTTTTGATCTTAGCATTGGTAGTAGTAGTAGTGGTCGTAGTAACGATACTAGTAGTAGCAGTAGTAGCAGCAGTAGTAGTATGCAGAGAGTACCTTTTGGTGAGTTCAACATGCCCTGAAAATTTTAAATCAATACCCTAAGATTTTCCTAAGAGATTGCTCATACACCCTTTTGGCAACCCAAATGCATATAGTGTGTTTTGATTTAGTTCAAAATCCACCTAAATATTCCTAGAAAGTTTCACCTTATTACTCTTAGAGTCAGTAGAAGTAGTAGCCCTAGCATTTGTAATAGTAGCAATAGTTGCAAGATGGATATAGTGCCTTTTTGTTAGTTCAGCATCGCCCTTAACAGGCACTGAAAGTTTCAACTTAATACTCTAAGCCGTTTCTAAAATATTGCTTTAATGTCTTTTAGAAAATCTGCATGTTTACTCGTTTTCAAACAAAGAAACATTTTTAAAATCATGTAGTTAGTTTTGATTTTGTTGAAACTCCCCCTAAACACTCCCAGAAAGTTTCATCTTTATACCATCAGCCTCACTAGTTCCAGTAATTGTATTAGCAGTAGCAATAGTACGCAGGTAGTACCTTTTCGTTGGTTCGAAATCCACCTTAACATACCCTGAAAGTTTCAACTTAATAATATAAGCCGTTCCTGAGATGTTGCTGATCCACCATTGTTATAATATACATGTCGAAATGTATTTCGATTTATTTCAAATTCCCCCAAACCATTCACTGAAAGCTTCACCTTAATATCCCAATCTTCAAAAGTAGTAGTAGTTGCAGCAGTAATAGCACTAGCAGCAGTTTTTTCCATCATCTTCTTCAACACACGCTAAAAGATTCAACTTATTTCCATGAATAGCTCCTTGGCCATTACTGATACTTCCTTTTGACAACCTGCATGCATATAGTGTTTTTGGATTTAGTTCAACACTATCTCAATATTCCTTGAAATTGTAACCTTAATACACTTAGATTGTTAGCAAAATTATTAGTAGGAGCAGTAGTAGTAGCATGCAAATATTTGCATTTTGATTAGTCCAACATTTCCTACAACAAGCCCTGTAAGTTTGAACTTCATACTCCAAGTCACTTCTAAGATACTGCAGATACGCCCTTCTTACGACCTGCGAGCACAAAGTGTTTTTCAATTCAGTTCAAATCCTTCTTAATATTCCCTGAAATTCTTACCTTCATACCCTTAGCCTTAATTTTAGCAGAAGTGACAGTATCTGCCGCTAGAGTATTACTATTACTACTAGTAGTAGTATATTACCTTTTGGTTAGTTGAACACCCCCTCATTAAGCCCTGAAAATTTCAACTTCATATTACATGCTGGTGCCACAATATTGCCGATATGCCCTTTTGATAACCTGTAAGCCCCTAGTTTGTTTTAATTTATATAGAATTCCCCCTCAAGACTAGCTAAAATTTTCATCTTCATAATCTTAGCTTTAGTATTGGTTGAAATAGAAGTAGTAGCTGGAGGAGCAGCAGTAGTAGTATTAGTGGTAATGTACACATATTGCCTTTTGGTCAACTGATGGGAGATGGCGCTGCAGCATTGTTGAAGCTGATGCGCGTCACTCCCAATTTCAGATTTTGTGTGCATTCTTTCCGGTGATTTTCTGGGAAGTAGTGCAATTAATCGAAGAATTAGCCCTCTTAGCTTCATTAAGCATGACGATCCAATACGAATAAGCCCCATTATATACGGCTAATTCATTTTGCTTGATCACAGCCCTATCTATCTTCGTTAAACTTAAAGCCCACCTACTCAAAAGCCCACATAGCATTCCCTGCTTGACACCAAAGTCTAGATGTAGATGTTCAGCAATTCTCTGCGGCAATCACCCAAAAGCAATGCTTTTATTCCATCTTATACAAATGTCATTAATCATGCTTAGTGTTTTGTTTTTCCAGGTTTTTTTTGTCCTGTGTTGTTCAATGATACTGAATTTTTTTCCTGTGTTGTAAGAAATAACGTAATTTAGTTGAGGCTTTTGCTAATACTATAAAATCTATCTTAAATAAATGAATCTTGAAGGCTATCACGTTATTTTACCCGTTCCGTAATGCACGTATTTTACATTTCATGAAGAAAATATTTTTTGGGATGGAACTGAAGAATTAAACTTTAACTTGAAATGCGAAAATAAAATCTAAGAAATTTCATGCAGAGAGAATAATAATGTCATTATGGAACAAGGAAGGACTTACCTCTTGTCGTTTAACGTCTAAAGAGAAAAGTGCCACAAAGGCAGAAACTTGAAGCAAAAAATTGAAAACAAGTGCAGATCCAGCATAAAGAGCAAATGCTTTTACTGCAGGCATTCCTGAAAGTGCTCCAAGGAAGAAACAGCAGGATTCAGAGACGCTTGATAGTAGCATTGAAGGACCCACTTCTCCAACAATTCGTCCTATGTGAGAGGTATGAGATTCCCCAGGCAGTTTTTGTTCTCGTTGGTGAGTTTGGACCATAATGAAAATATTATCAACTCCAACAGCTAGCAGCAGAAATGGAATCACCTTAAATAGAGGAAAACTTGAATTTTGTGCTTTTTATAACAACGTTATAAAGTTTATAATTTCTCTTTGAGCGTCCCGGTTGTCATTTATATTCCCTGTGTCCCGGTGTCCCGGTCGTCATTTGTGTCCCGGTCTGTAATTTCTATTCGAACAATCCCTGTGTCCCGGTCGTCAT
Source organism: Artemia franciscana (assembly GCF_032884065.1). Classification (NCBI taxonomy): domain Eukaryota; kingdom Metazoa; phylum Arthropoda; class Branchiopoda; order Anostraca; family Artemiidae; genus Artemia; species Artemia franciscana. The sequence goes on along the minus strand of NC_088879.1, from coordinate 18,401,896 downwards.
TTATATATCCCGCCTGTGCCCCCGGCGTCCCCGTTGTAGTTGTGTCCCTATGTCTCGGTCGTCATTTATATTCCCTGTGTCCCAGTCGTGATTTGTGTCCGGGTGTCCCAGTCTGTAATTTCTCTTTGAGGTTCCCGGTCGTCATTTGTATTCCCTGTGTCCCGGTCGTCATTTGTGTCCCGGTATGTAATTTCATCAGTTGACAAACATGACGTCAGTCGACAAACAACTTCATGACGCATACAGCTCAATCCTTATAATGACGTCAGTCGACAAACATGACGTCAGTCGACACACAAACATGACGTCACTCGACACACACACACACAGACAATTTATTTATATATATAGATAGATATAGGTATAATATTGGTATTGGTAATTATAGGTATACAATAAGTATTATATAAAACAATAAGTACTACATAAAAATAAGTATTAAACAGTATTCAACTTAAAAATACCTGGAAGTTAAACTCATTATTAAATTTAAAAAGAAGCAATAAATATATAGCGGTGCCAGGAATCACATAAAAAGCACTAGTATTTAGTCTAAGTCTCTCTTTGTCTGCCATTCCCCTTTTCTATCTCTCTCTGCCTGTCTCTATCCCCCTAGTGAATATTCAAGGCTTAGATTAAATGATCGTGTCCTTTCTTATTTCTGCCACTGCCACACAGACAATATCCAGGATAATACTCTTTTTCTGGAAATGTTGCCAGCCACAGTAGGCCTATAAGCATGTAAGAAAAGCCCAAGTTGACGGTTTCTTTCTAAAGAGCATAATGTGTTTGGCGATATATAAGACATACAGATATCCTTGGGACAATTGAAAAACACTGCTAAAATACAATAACACAGTCGGGTAAATGGCTAACTACAAATCATTTCCCTATGATATCTAGTATCAAAGATGATATTTTCAACAATATAAATGTTAACATTGTTTACATACTTCCAAGCAAATAAGAGTAACTGGGTATCCAATGTATCCGTAGAATCCAATCGAAGTCATCACGGACAATAAGACAACCACCACACCAGCAATGCCTAGGCTAATTTTGCTATCCATCTAGAAGAAAAGGAGAAAAAAAATATACAAATATATCACGCAACACAATAAAATTAACTTCCAAGTAAAGTCTGCAGACATTTTTTTTGCCACAAACGAAAGGGAAGGGGTAAAACTTTTGTTGGGAGTACTATACCGGCGCAAATATCTTATTAAGACTTGTCTCGAAAAAATTTTCTGTTTCAAAACTGTTACATATGGAAAATAATTAGGAAAAGATGCAAATACATTAGGAAAGATTATATTAGAAAAAGATAATGTACCCATCTGCTCACATCCCAGGCGGAATGAGCATTTACAACGGCAACGCTCTAATTCGATATATTTTCTTTATCCTCATTTGATGGAGAGGGGGAGGCCAGAAAACAGAATTAAAATTATGATATAAGAAACTATTAGGAAATGACTTTGAATAATTTCATTCTCATTTTTGAGACCCTAATTACTCTTCCAAACGTCAATAATTGCAATGAAGATAAAAAAGTATAAATTTTAAGGTCCATACAAGACAGGGACGGAGAAGTATGTCGTGGGGAAAAGCAGGGATTAAGAGGATAAGGAATAAAAACACGACCAAATGAATTTAAATGTTATTTCATATTCTTGTCACCACACTCTAAAATACTATAAATTAATAAAAGTTGAATTCTGATTTTGAAAAAAATTATGCACCTTCAAAATTGCTATGAATGTTTGAAATCTGATCACCTGCTCGTTAAGTGCAACACACTTAAATCAACATTTTGAAAACAGCACGATGAATCATATGACACTCTATATTTGGCATTAAAAGAGTATTGTATTGTATTGTATCGGATTAACGACACTTCTTGACTACTAAGGTCCCTGCGTCGGCCCTGCAGTGCATTCCTGCAGCATGGTTCGATCTCTGGGTCCCATATTACCAAGCTAAGGTCAAACCCATTGCGCCACCACAGGACTGGCATTAAAAGAGGATATTGTCCAATTGGCTTCTTAAAAAAACAGAACACCTTTATGAACGAAAATATCTCAAAAGCTTTTAGCAGCTCGTAGAACCTATATTATTGAATCCATTTATACCAAATACATGGTTAAGAGATTGACCCGAGCTACCAAAGAAAACGAAGAAAAAAATAATAAAACTCTGTATATTATGGAAAAAGTCTGCTACCTTTAGGACAAAAGTGTAAATAATCAGTTTCTAATTTTTCAGAAAGAAAAGGAGACTATTTATTTCTCACAAAAAAATACGGATATTGAAATAAAATATCTTTTTAACCATATATGTGAACCGTTTCAGTTTAAATCTACCAGTTTGAAATTATGTGCTTGTCATAATACTCTTTAAATAAAGAACCACCCAACAAATCTTTTTAAGGCACATTTCTTCATGTGTAATAACTCACATCTCATTATTTTCCCCTATTTAGAAGCAGCATGGAATTTGCAACTAATTTTAACCATTTACAGTAAGAATTTGTAACTTTAATTAATAGACCGCATCTAGAATGCCAGACGACGAACACGCCAATCCCCTGAGGCAATTTTTGAGAAAAGACTGCCAAATAAAAGTTGGTTTCTCAGATGCAAAGACCATGGTTCAGTTCTCAAAAACAGAGCAGACTTTGAAGGAGACAGAAAATTACAGTCTGGAAATTTTAGCTGTGTTGAAAGTCAGTTGGACTGACACGGGTACTGAAACCCTTAACGGATTAAATTAATTTTGTACAGAGATGGTAACAAAAAAAAGAAGCCAGTGAGATATTTATTTTGAAAAATTGCTGTCATAAGCCCAAAGAGTAGAATTAGAATTTTAGAGTAAAAAAGCATGAACATCACAAAAAAACAAACAAAAAAGTTAAAAAATAATGTACTTAAAACTGGCTAAATGCTATCGCAAAAGAAGTTTCCTCAATGCTGTTGAAATCGTCGCTCATAGCCTAACAAAACAATTTAAATAAATAAGAGAATCATTATGGCATATAACAAAGTCGAATAAGCCAAGTTAAAAATAGTAACATGTTATACACCAACTGATGACAGTGATGTAGGTTAAACCACAAAAGGCAATTTTTACACTAACCTTCAAGCTACCTATAAAGTTAATCTCAGACGGAATTTTGTCTGCTTTGTTGGTAACATTGATGCCAAAGTCGAGAATAAAAAGTTCTACTGTACTAGGAGTCAAGGACTCTGTGAAATTCATGAGAGTGAAAGTCAGTAAACTCCACACTAACGAATGAAATTATCATGGGAGGAGTTTTGTTCCGGATAAAACTATCCATAAACATATATATATATATATATATATATATATATATATATATATATATATATATATATATATATATATATATATATATATATATATATATATATATATATATATATATATATCACCAGACACAATGTGTCTGGTTAGCATTCACCAACCAGATAAACTATATCTGGTTGGTATTCACCAAACAGACACATCGAACGAAGTAAGTTTAGCAGCCAAAATAGAACTCTGTTAAAGTGAAAAAGAGGCGTTTTAACATTAATGGCCTCTCCATCCTCTTCAACAATAAGGGATTGAAAATTCTATGTTGTGTCTACCAAGGCTGCCTGAATCATATCCAAAGGATAATCCAGCCTCACAGGGAAGTCGCCCAGACAGCAGCAAAAATGAGGGATGACTTACAACTCCTTCTGAGTACTTTGAACGCCACTGGTGGCACAGAGGGACCTAAAGTCGGATTAGTAAAGGAATTTTTGAACCTTTGCTACTGAAAGAGAGTAAAGAAAGGGAAAGCCCCATCTGGCTCTTGGTAGCAATACCCCTTGCAACTTTCTTTTTATTAGGCTTCGATGAAAAGGTAGAAAAAGAATAAAAAGAGAGTGAGAGGAAGAACGATGAAAGGAAGAGAGAGAGAAAGAGAAAGAGAGAGAGAGAAAACACTGAAAAAGAAAATTGAATCCGTAAAATACCATAATAGTCCGAAATGATCTTATATCTCCAAGCGCCAAAGATATGTGAACGAACATAATCAAGTAGCTAATGGCAATAGTAACAAGATCTTCTTCTCCCTGTCTGTTTAACTCGTCTTCAATTGACCGCTCTGCTTGGTATCCAATCTCCATATAGGTGGGCTTGATATTTTTTTCCCAGTCAAGAATCACTTCCAAATACCTAAAAAAAACAATTAATTCTTCTAATATTGACTGAAGACGAGACTGGCCCAGCCCCGAGAGTTCTCCCTCTAAACCCATCAAAGTTATTGTGAGATCTCAGGATTTTCTGAAAATTTCACGCCGGTAAATTAAATTTTCCCAATTTACCCGATATTTTTAGAATACTGAAAAACATGCCGTTTATTGAAAAGAAAACGAGCACAACAAAACAGAATTAAGAGCAGAAAAATCCTTCAGTGGCCTACAGAGAAGAAAACTGATTTATTAGGCTCTTAACAGCCTTTTGTGGGCCACAAAATCAATAAATAGTACTTTACAATTTCAATTCTCTAAAAAACTCAGGCAAGTTTAGCTTTCTGTTAAGTGCTAGATTTTTCAAAATCTTTCAAATACAGGGAAACATAATGTGCTAGTTTATTTGAAAGTTTTTATAAAAATTTTACATAAAGAGCGAAACAGCAATTTTTTTTAGATTTCAATTTTACTCTTTGCTTCATCAGCAAAATTATTCCTTTAAACTAGTTTGTGTTTTCTTTTTGGGTTTCAAAAATATACACACTAAACCTTGAAATAAGCTCTTTGTCCAACTTATGCAAAGATACTTTAGAATCAAGACAAATTTTGTCTAAAAATGGGATTAAACATAGCTTTTACTTCGGATTTCTCTGAAACTTTCCCTTAAAAAATCTGCAATTTTATTACATAAAGATTCATTAGGGTGTTGTACCCTTGGTATCTCTTAGGAGCTGTAGATGAAAAACTCAATTACTTGTGAAATATTGTCTGTATAAAATATATATGGATTTTGGAAGCTTGAAGGACACTAAAAGATTTAAAATGTGTTTTTAGTATAATTTACGGAAATTCGTGCTATTATTATTGCAATACTTCTGCGACAATACTGCAGTCAATTTAGAGCTTCTCATAAGACTTTAGGAGACTTAAGACTTTTAGGAGAACTGGTCGTTCGAAACGAAAGTTGCACAATTGCATCATCATGGTCAAAAGCCATACGCAATATATGGCATGGGGAGTATGGGGATGACATGGAACATTTTCTGAGTAACTGCCAAAGTATGGAAAATTTCAGGATTAACTTTTTTGGGGGGATGTACCACCGACTCCCAGGCATTTTGAAAACCACTTCTAGGGAGCTAATTATTGCGGTAAAAAGGTTTATATCTATGTTTTATACCAACACGGACTTTTAAACCTATGTTTGTTTACAATGGAATCAAACTTGGGATAATTTCACATACTTTAGTAGTTTTTTTTCAGCTGGAGCAAAAAGAGGCTACTCTCATTTTATTTTATTCTTAAAGATCTTCTAGAAAAAAGATCTAAAAAAAATCTAAAAAATTTATTAAAAAATGATTAAAGATCTAAAAAAAAATTACTAGCACGCACTAGCAACATAGTTCAAAATTTAGTTTCTCTTTTCAGAGTAAATCTTCATCACTAATTAACCCCACCACTAGAACTGGACATCAAGACAAATAAAAAAAAAAAAAAAACTCTAAAAAAGTCTCACGATCGGTATACCCCAAATAAAAGGAATTTCAGTCATTGGGGCTTGATTCCACATAGATTAATATTCATGGAAAAATACTCGTATTCAACAGAATAAAGTAAAAAAAAAAAGATTTTTGATGAAATCTGTTTGCACCAGACTTCAATTTGGACAAGCTTTTATTATTCGACTATTATTGTAAGTAAGAATGAGACAATTATATTATTGTACAAAATTTTCCACACTTTGACATACAAAGCATAAAAACAATTGACAAAAATCGTTCTTAATATGATGAGGTAAAAAAACCGCAATAAAATGGGACTAGAAAGAAGTAACAATAAGAAAGAAAAACCTTACTTTTTCTCCCAAGTATAAACGGCCTCTTTGTAGGTAGCATTAGTAGGCTTATTTATGCATGGGAAAGTTAGGACTAACGCAGTAGCTGCCATGTAATTTTCATTATCTGAAGAAATTTCTCCGTCTTCTAAATATCCCCCAAGTGCAACGTAAGGGAATACAGGACCACCAAAGGGTGCCATACAGCTGGTTCTTCCAAAGTTTAAGTCGATTGGTGCAGCAGGATTACTAAAATGAGATTAATTTTATTCACTGGGTAAAGCTGTTTTCTTCAATTAGAGGAGGTAGTGTAGAAAAAATCAATTAAAAATAACTGAGTTATAGTTATTATTGACAGACACTCTTCAAAGACGTCCAAAAAATATGGAGGATAACTCCTGAACTGAGATCTCAGAAGTAACGACAACGTGTTTGTGAATGAATTGAATTCAGGCCACTGATTAATAATATTTGAAGCTCTCTTTCTAATTGTTTTTTTTTTGTACTTTAATTGCATTTTCATAGCTCCATTGGTACTCTAGAATAAATTTTACTTCCTTGGAAGCCTAGTTTAGCTCTCATTATCACGGTTGCAGCAGTAGCTGCAACCTAGTAAAGAGTGAACTATATAAACCATTGTAACCAAAAGTTGAAAAACACACTTTGAAAAAAACTGGGTAGTAAGAACAAATTGCCACTTGACACTGAATTAGGAATGGCAACTATTGGGTTGGTTAGTCTTAAAGAAGAAGTTTTTTTGCGAAAACAAATTTATGGTGATTTAAAGAGCCTTGAACCCCTTGAAAATGGCGTCGGAACGAAATAAAAATACACCATTGGAATCAGCATGGTTGAAAACCTTTTTTAGGATTATTACAGTCCTCCACCTTGAACACCAAGGAGAACCACATTTTTGCATGGGCAGCACCGATGTGTCTCCGTTTTTTTCCACCAGGGCTAGCGGATGACCAGAAAATCATTGAGAGATGTTTAATGACTCATTCGAACGGATATTACATTTGCTAGTGCCTTTTTTAAGTGACCAGAAAGATTAGCGGGCAGCTAGCCCCCCTCCTCAAAAGGCCCCCTCCCCCAAAGCTGTCCTATAAAAATTTTGAAATAGCCATTTTGTTTAGAATAGTTCGAAAGGTCCAATAAATATGCTTTTGATGATGATATGACCCTCCATAGTCCCAGGGGAAGGGTTGTACGTGGTATCGGGCGTATAGGTACCGCGCGTATTCGTATTGGGCGTATTGGTATCGCATGTACCGTATCGAGCAAATCGCTATCGGGTGTTTTTTTCTCAATCAAGTTCATGTGGCTTCTGTCATGGTTGCAGCAGTAGCTGCAACCTAGTAAAGAGAAAACCACAGCCCACAGTAACCAAAAGCTGAAAAGTACATTTTGAAAAAAAAAAAAAAAAATACCCAGTGGGAAAAAAATCGCCATCTGATATTGGTTCAGGAGTGGTAACTATTATTTCGGTTAATCTTAAAAGTAAAAGTTTATTGAGAAAACAAATTTTAAATGATTTTGAAAACGAGCCTGAATCCCCCCAAAAATGTTATCAGATCAAAATCAAAGTTGAACCATTGGAATCAGTACGGTCAAAAATATTGTATAAGGTAATTAAAGTCCCCCACGTTGAACAACAAAGCAAATCACTTTTTTGCATGGGTAGCAGCGATGTGTCCTTTTTTTTCCTTTTTTTTAACCAGGGTTAGCGAGTTACCAGAACACCATAAGAAGATAAGATTCGAACATAAGAAGATTCGAACGAAAATTAAAATTGCTATTCCCTTTTAAGGTGACCAAAAAGATTGGAGTGCAGCTAGACCCCCCCCCCCCCCAAAAGGCCCCCTTCCCCTAAAGTCTTTCAATCAGAATTATGAGATAGCAATTTTTCAGCGTAGTTGAAAGGTCCAATAACCATACATTCGGGGATGACCTGATACTCCATAGTCCCTGGGAAAAGGGCTGTATGTTATACAATTAGGGTCTACAAAATCCAATAGATTAAATAAGATTAATAGAGTTCGCACTTCAGACGGTAGAACTTGGACTTTGAATTAGGACGCTCAAGTCCTTAAAAGTTTTTTTTTCAATCAAGGTTTTGTGCCTTCTACATGATTATGTTGATAACCTATTCTTGTTAAGGCAGACTACGGTAATTCTTAACCAACGTTGTTTTTTCTACTGCGCCAAAAAAATTACGACTAAACGCCAAAATTTGAGCAATTTTGAGCTTGATTTTTTTCTGATAATTTCTGGATGAAAAAAAACTTCACTTTTGTTTTACATTTTCTTCTTATAGCATTTCGGAAAAAAATCAAATCAAGTTATTCAAATTCGTCAGTTCATTGTTTCTTTTGGTTCCCACCGTCTTCAAAGAAAGGGTTTTATATATAGCCAAGTATTAGTTATTGGGAAATATTCGGACATTTTCTAGGGTGGGATTTTTGTAGGAGGGATTTTCCACAGGAAGAGTTTTCCAAGGGACAGAAATTCTTTGGAGGAATTTTCCAGGAGAATAGTTAGAAGGGGGAGATAGGATTTTTCTAGCATTATTTGAAAACCGTCACAAATTAAATAAAAAAATCAACCGGAAGTAAGGAACAACATTAAAACCTAAAACGAACACAAACTATTCTGTATATGAAAGGGGAGGGCTTCCCCTCAGTGAAAAATAAAATAAATCATGGTTGTGTTTGTTCTACATTAAATTTGAATTAAAGACGGGTAAAGATTAATTTAAAAAAAAAAGTTTTTCCAAGGGAAGTAAAGAACGAAGTTGAAACTTGAAATAAACAAAAATTGCTTCAGAGTCTATCTAACATGCATCGAAAAAAATAGAGCAAATAAACCAACTTATAATATTTCCAAAAGTTGTATGATTATAGAAAACTAGCGCTTTACTGAAAACACCCAAAGGTTAGTATAAGAAAAAAGACTACTGATTTACTACTATAACACACTACTCTATAACGCTTTTCATGATCTTACACCAGCTCTGATATCACTAATTTCCAGCATACATTTAAAATTCCAGTATACACAAATAATGAGTAATATGTAATTTTAAATTGTAAAAAACATACTTTAGTGTTACTCAAAATGAAGAACAAATGAACCATAACATGAACTCTGGAAATCCGGTTATTTATAAGGCTATTTCTAACAAATCCTAAGGCTAGTCTATTGTCCTAATACTATCAAGATGGCTTCACGGTGGATTTGTCTACAAACTAATCACGAAATGTCCTTTTCAGAGCCAGAACGAGATTCAATAATTGAACTGAGCTCATTGTGCAGAAATGATACCAAATTACAGGGAAAAAAATGAAATAAAGCAACAATCCTAAAATGCTGTATTTTTTTTTCAAAAAGTGTCCTTAATCGGTTTGCTTCTACTGTACCAAAACTCCTAAAGTATTTTGAGATTTCAGTAAAGCACTAGTTTTCTATAATCATACAAACATAGGGAAGTATTATCAGTTGGATTTTTTTGCACTAGTTTCATCGATGTATGTTAGATAGACTGTGAAGCAATAATTTTTGTTCGTTTTTTTTTGCTTGCTAAACCATAGACTAGATGCAAAATTACACGAACATCGTTAATAACTTTTAAATAACCTTTAAATAAAGAAAAAATAACACAAACATTTTTATTTGCTCATGTAATTTCCCTTAGTTTTGGTGCAATTCACCAGCAACAAGTTAATGAAAATTAAATACAAAAACAAATAGATGTGAACAACATCGTAAAAAGATAAACAACTTTTTTATGCTCTTATCAACCAAACCTGCACGCAGATGACCTTCCAACACCATACCTCCTTCCTCCCATATAAACACACACAATATGGCCCAGAAAACAACCTTTAAGGAAAATCTTAGAAAGCTGATGCTGAAGTGTAAAGAAGTCCAGAAACTTAACCCTAAAAATGCAAATATGGGGCAACGATCGCCCTTCCCCTCAGAAAGAAATCTCTAGAGTTGGTATTGGCCCATTCCTATGAAATTGCAACGTAGAAGCAGTTACTTTAAACATGGGATGACTAAGGGAAGGACATTTCCTGACTTACTGTGTAAAAAAGATAGTTGAAACTTGATAGATGCATAATAAGAAAGAAATAAGTGCACAGACAGTTTGTTGCTATGAGGCACTTCAAATAAGTTTTCATATTGCACAGCAAACAAACAAATCATCTGCTGCAAGCAAGATATTGGAGCTAAAATAAGCAGAGTTTCGAGGCCCCACTTCCCCTCTAATATACTACTACTATTGCTACTACTACTGCTAACAACTCACTGCAGCATCATACTGCATGATACCAGCACAGCTACACAAACTACTCCTTCATGCCAATCTATACAAAACCTCCCTCTTTGCACCCTCCCAAGAAGTTTCCATTTTCATTAAATCTGTCCTTTAAGACATCCTCAAATCCATATAAGGACGATCTCCTTTTCGATTGGCCCTAGAAGATTGGCCGACAATAACACTCCTTGGCAATCTGTCATCTTTCATCTGCAGAACTTGTCATCCTTTCTCACATTATGGCCTAAAAAGTGGGATTGGACCACTATTTTGTAATTCTCACTGTTTAAGATATGGCAAGTCAGTTGAGTATCCATTAAAATCCGCAGCCAATTACTCTGGAAAACATCTAGCATATCCTCTTTCGTTTTTCGGAGGGCCCACGCTTCGGAACCATATTTGACCACTCATTAAAGCCGTTGAAAGCGGGATTGAACCACATTTTTCATATAGATTACTCTCTTAGATACGGTCAGTCAGTTGAGTACCCAAAAAAATTCGTTGCCAATTACTATGGAAAAAATCTAGCAGATCCTCCTCTGTTTTTCAGAGGGCCCATGCTTCAAAGTCGTATTTGACCACTGTCACCCCTGTACCTTCCAATATTCTAATCTTAGCTCAAATGCTTTCTTCCTATTTTTACAAACTTTTTCCAACTGTCGAAAAATACCCTGGGTTTTCTACTTTTCATATATTCACTTACAACCACCGTCTTTAGCAATATTACTACCCACGTAAGTGAAGCTATCCACTTGATCGATTTTCTCGTTACTCAACATAACCTCTTCCCCTCACTTGTTCCTAGTCTTAGCGACTTATTCTTTTCAAAATTAATTTTATAATGCTATTAACAACACTACATAAACATTAATTTTGTAATATTAACTTTTTGGACTTACGCCACGCAATATTCTATATGGCTTAAATAAGTGAAGTTGTCGCCAGTATTTCCTGCAGGATACTGAACGTCGAGGAGGTCAATATTGTCCTGAAACCATCCTCCAACACTCTGAACTGTACAAGCTTCAAAAGCAGGAGAGAGTGGCTTGAAACAAAAGTCTTTGATCGTTGTGCCATCTTCACTTACAGCCTAAAACAAAACATATCATGAAGGGTAATCAAAAAAAGTAATTAAGTTATAATTTGCAGGTTTAATAAAACATCTTATCAAAATAGGTGTTTTATGTTTCAAAATGTTCAAAATTGGACGCATAAGTCGGCACTTTTCAGTTTGAGTCTTATTTCAATCTATATGTCCCCAAAAGAAACAATTATATATGATAATAATTAATTAAAGTCTGGCAAAGCTCTAGTTCTTTGGGTGAACATTTAAAATTTGTCAACCCTTTCTTTATGATGGGCTTCAAAGAAAGGGCAACCCTTGTCAATAGAAGCCGAAATTCTTAATTTTAAGTAATGTATGCACAAAAAGAGGCCACCTTTTTGCTGGTAGAAATTACATTATACAATTTTTTTTAAATCAAGCTTTAGAGCCTTGTTATCAGTAAAAACTGTAGGTTCAGTATATTCCAAAAACCATAGAACCGAGGTTTCAAATCCCCTATCTACATATTTGAAATCGTGCGTTTTTTCGAGAAATAAAATACCGTAATATACAAATTTATCAACTTGAATAGCTTACAGACTTTTTATAAAAGGGCTTAAGTCATACATTTGATCATCTAATCCTAATCTACCCTTCACTAGCAAAAGATTAGAGTACAAAAAAAATATTATTTTTTGTCATTGCTTGCTTTTACTTTACCTTTAAATACAAATTTATCACAAATTTATTACCATAACATACAAATTTATCAACTTGAATAGCTTATAGGCTTTTCATAAAAGGGCTTAAGTCATACTTTTGATCACCTAATCCTAGTCTACCCTTCACTAGCAAAAGATAACAGAGTACGAAAAAAAAAAATTTGTCATAGCTCGCTTTTACCTTACCTTTAAATACAAATTTATCACAAATTTATTGCCATAATATACAAATTTATCGACTTGAATAGCTTATAGACTTTTCATAAAAGGGCTTAAGTCATACTTTTGATCACCTAATCCTAATCTACCCTTCGCTAGCAATAGATTACAGAGTACAAAAATATAATTTTTTTTATCATAACTTGCTTTTACCTTACCTTTGAATACAAATTTATCACAAATTTATTACTATAATAAACAAATTTATCAACTTGAATAGCTTATAGACTTTTCATAAAAGGGCTTAAGTCATACATTTGATCACCTAATCCTAATCTACCCTTCACTAGCAAAAGATTACAGAGTACAAGAATTTTTTTTTGCCATAGCTTGCTTTTACCCTACCTTTAAATACAAATTTGTCACAAATTTATTACCAAATATACAAATTCATCAACTTGAATAGCTTATTAAATAAAAAAAACAAGTTTTTTTTAACTAAAAGTAAGGAGCGACATTAAAACTCAAAACGAACAGAAATTACTCCGTGTATGAAAGGGGCTGTTCACTTCTCAACGCCCCACTCTTTACGCTAATGTTTGACTCTTTCTCTAAATTCTACTTTATTAAACAGTAAAAAACTTTAGGGTAAAGAGAGGGGCATTGAGAAGTGAACAGCCCCTTTCATACACAGAATAATTTCTGTTCGTTTTAAGTTTCGCTCCTTACTACAGTTCGTTATCACGAACTGTTTGATAGGCTTTTCATGAAAGGGCTTAAGTCATACATTTGATCACTTAATCCTAATCTACCCTTCACTAGCAAAAGATTGTACAAGAAAATATTTTTTTTGCCATAGCTTTCTTTTACCTTACCTTTAAAATGCGGTCTTGGAGATCCATAACAGTGCGCACAAACTCTTTTCGAAAAACTGGTCCATATGTTCTTGATGTTCCATCAGTAAAATTTACAGTAAACTACAGGAGAAAAATTATATTTAGGTATTTTATACACAATGAAACAACCTAAATCAAGTAAAATTATCTCCTTATTTTTTTTTTTTTTAAATTTCATCCAGAACAAAACAAAAGTCCGAATGAAGTTGATTAAGTCCGAGAATTATGGAAAGATCTTTATGAAAAACATCTTCTGAAAAGATCTTATGAAGAGATCTTAGGCGATGAAACTAAATTAGTCAATAGGATTTTTTTGCAAAAATAAAGCATTATATATTGGTTTTGCTTATAACCAGCCTTAAACTTTCCCATAAAATATGTGCAACTTCGTCACATAGCTGAACAGTCCGAGGGATATGTTGTCACTGGTACATTTGAGAAATAGTTCATATTTCTTAATTAATTTCAGAAAAATGAAAATAAATAAACAACATTTTCCTCCCTGGTCACTTTTTTTGTAAGCATTTTTAGTTTTTACTGACTAAGCAGGATGGAAGGAAAAGTAAGCAGGATTGGGGACTGTAAACCTCTGATTAGGGGATTTTCAACCGCGGAGATTATAATAACACCCTATTTACGACTTCAGGGCTTTCCAATACAGAAAATGCCATAAAAAGCGCAGTTTTTTTTATGACATATGGCTATTTACGATGGAATTGAAACCACCCAAATGTAATACCAATCAAGGTGAGATCTAGCAACAATCGTTTGTTGCATGAAGGGTGTTGAGAATTAGTGATTAACATGAATAATTATAATTAGTATTTTCTGAATGATACAATCTGTACAGAATTTTTTTTTTTTTTTTTTTTTTTTTTACTAAAGTGCATTCATTCAACTTGGCATTCATATAATGCATGAGCCCCAAATTGTCTGTATTCACATGTAAATTTCATTGAAGTCAATTAATTAGTCAATAAATATCATCCATTTCCATAGAAATGAGACGTCATAAGCTTACCGTAAAATTTATACTGACATTCCTACAGACTATAGACTGCAGTCCTGCTTTCACCGCCATGTTTCCCTAACCTACCAACCAGGGCCAGGTTTAAAGCTTTGACCCTTCTAGGCCTAAGCGTTTTTACCGCTTCATTTTTGCGAGTTATGTTAAAATTGCATGCGTTATTTTAAAATTGCTTTTCTGTGAATAGGCAGCGCGGCGGCGGAGTCCAACTGGCACTTTTAAGAAAAAACCATCAATGATAATTTACTGCGCCCAGAAGCTCAATCCTAGTGGCTCTATTGGCAAATCTTAGCCTGATACCAACACAACACATTCTTTCTTGTATAAGCATCAATATTTTTCCAACCGACATGAAGAGTTTTCCGTTATGTTGAATATCGACCCCCATGGGAGATGCTCAATGATATAAAGTATGCTTTAAACAGGTAATTTGTTTTTGATCTCTATACTATGGGCTAGAATTCCTAATTTAGTAGGTTATATCTGATGCTGCAACCATGAAAGGCAATTAGCTGTACCAGTGGTGAATTTTTGAAAAGAAACAAACGATTTTGATTCAGGAAAAACCAAATTAGAGTCAAATTCAAAAGAAATATGAATATGTATTTTAATATGGAAGATAATCTTTATAGATGTAGCTAAAATGAATATTAGTGCATTTTTTCAACATAAATTTATGTCTTGCTTCTTTTTCTTAAGTTTTGTAATAACACAGGAAAGAACTTTACAAAAAAAAAAAAAAAAATTCTAAAACGATTCTATAGCAAGGATCTGAAAAAAAAACGCTCAAAGACTTGGTGTAATCGTAACTAGTGTTGTTAATCTTGCAGCCAATACTGCTGGACTACAGCAGATTGTGAATACGATGATAAAAACAAGGAAATATTATTTAGTATAACTTCAATCGTCCTTCTAAATCCCACAAATCCCCATATGATGAGACACTGGACATCATCCAGACCCTTTTCAATTTATTTTGTATTTTGATGTTAAGACATATTTTTAGACTAAAAAGCCACCTCAGAATTTATTCATTCTATTTAAGTTTAATTGTAAGGAAATGAGAGACACTTTACCTCCAAACTACAGTCCAACAGAAAAACAGCCCGAAATAAATTGAAACTATTAATGGTCAGGACAAATAATGAAGCGTGATAAGGCAGCGAGGGACCAAGTTATGTGCAAAAAATCATTTGTCTTCCCATGATCAAGTAGCTGAGACGGTAAAAGAAGCTGTTGAGGGGAATCGTGGGTGTTATAGCAGAACATATATAAAAAAAATTGTGGGCTTCACCTGTAATGCGTTGGTTTCCGAAGAGAATAGCAAACAGAGAGTTTATGGGAATCATACCCGAGCATTCAGGGTCCTCAATACAAAATTCTCAGTAAAAAACACAGTCCACTTTAAATAAACGGAGGGCCAACTATGAGAAGTCAAATTAGTGACACTGAACATTAAAAGGCTAAAGTAAAACATATGTCGATATAGCAAAAGCAAGGAAGGTTTACAATATGAAGTGTTTAGTTTGGTTCAGAAGCCATTATAAATATTTTTTTTTTTTTAATTTCAAACTATGAAGAAAAAAGAGCAAAGACTTTACCGTGTATCAGCAAAAATGCATTATTTAGAAAAGAGAGACCATTTAATAATAATAAAAGACATACTGGTTCCATGTCCTTAGCAGCTACAATGATCTGTTCAGTTCTGTAGAAAGCTCCAAAATTTTCATCAAAATAGTTCTTTTCAAGTCTTGTCCTACTTTCAGGAGCAGCCCATAACTCAACCGGATCAATAGTGATCTTTAGAAAAATTACACCTGCACATAATCCACCAGAAATAACTAGACTGACAAGAAGGACCGTAATTGGATGACGGGCACAAACTAAAAGGAAAATTTGTTTACAATAATGCTATCCTAAGCGTGAAAACTGCTTTTCAAGTTTATAGCTTCTGGTAATAAACATCTTTATGACTTAAACTATTACAAACACCATAATTCGTTTTTTAACTGTTACTTAATCCATATCTCGCCATACTGTTACTTTAACTGTCTACTTAATCCATAATTTATTTTTTAACACTATTCATCCATAAGAGGTTACTTTCGATTAATGCTAACAATACATCTGTTTGTTGAGAGACATGTAAGATAAAGCAATGTCTAATCACTCTTCAGACTATTAATTCTTAATCAAGCAATCCTTGGAAACAACTATAAAATCCCAAACGCTACAGCATAGCTCCTCCCTATAAGATTCCACGGGCAAAAAATACACAAAGAAATGAAAAAAAGGAAAAATTTCATAATCAGAACTAAACTGTATGGTTTTGTAATTTTTTTCAAAAAAAAACTTTGATAAAATTGGACTTGTATCCAAGATTTTTTCCTGTAACACAAACATAATATGTTAGAAGGACCGATTCTTATTATTAGCAGCATTTATTGCAAATCATAAATGAATTATAATGTAAGAATGAAGGAAATTTAGCTTTAATGTAAGCTTTGAACTCATAACATGAGCTTTAAGCCAAAGAAACCCTTATTCAGCCCTACTAATGATTATGTTACCACTAATGCTACAATACGCTCTTGAATAGATAAAAAATAGAGAAAAAAAGACAGAGAAGGAGAGTGAAAGAGAGAAAGGATGAAAGAGAGAGGGGCAAGGAAAGACAATGAAAGGGACAGAAGAAAGGGGATAAGAAAAACTCTTTCCTTCATTGTTGGTTGAAATAAGGAGTTATTTAAGAAATATGAACTACAGTTAGCTTAGAAGATATGGATTGGAGAATTTACAATTATTTGGAAATTTCTAACTTTCTAACTTCTAGAACGATTTCTAATACAAATAGATAATTTAATTTTTAGTACAGATTATAAAGAGAATAAATAATAAATACTAATACTTACAGCCTCCCCATTTCGTAAAAATATCTTTTAAAAAAGTTTCGATAGCAAATCCGGCCTTTTCTCGCCAATTTGGCTCTCCATGGATTATACCCGAAGTAGTGGAAATTCCATGCAAGAAAACAGGTCGTGTCTTCCTCTCTAGAAAAAATAATCAACTAAGGACAAATAATAGTGTCAAAAAAAATAATTCACGTGTTGTTTGGTAGTGCTTCTCTATCCATTTTCAAAATCTTTTCCCCTCCCAGAATTTATTTTACCATTAAATAAGTTTTAAACTAGTATTTTGCTGCCGATTTCTCTGACCTTATTTTTTTTAAGAATTCCAGGTATAGAAAAATGACATCTTTCGTAAGTAGGAGTATATAATTTTGAAAAAAAAAATGTGAGAAATTCAAGAAAATATATAAAAAATGTCTAAAAAGACCGAGAGTTTGTAAGGGGATAGAACAGACACAATGGTTCTCACTTGCATATATCATTTATTTTTTCTCTACTGATCCCTCGGCTAACCCTAATAACCATACCCAGCTCTCATAAATTCAATAAATGCAAACTTCACAACTTGCGGGACAGAACCTTTAAGTTAATTTTCAAGGTGTAGACCGTGAAGACAACAAAGAATAAATAACAGTGCTGAAACAGTATTTTAAAACACCATGACTCGATTAGAGACAAAGAAACAAACTATAGAGGTTTTTCTTTACGTTATTTCATTTTTCTGTCATTTTCATTTTTGACTTCATAGTTCTTTCATTTTCCTTCATTTCAAATCAACTTAAAACTGTAATATATTTCTACCATCTAAGATGTATATCTTAGATGGTAGAAATATATTACAGTTTTAAGATATTCATTACGACCAGCTCTCCAAAGTAGGAGAGTAGGTAAGAGTAAAGTTGATTACATAATATTTTTGTTTCAAGTATTTTTATCTATTAACTTTCAAGATAATTTTAGGTTTTTCGGATGGTTAAGGGCCATTCAGATTATAACTGTTAAATACGGCTTTTAAGTAATTTCAAACAGCCTATTGCTTGACATTTTGTATTCCATTTTTAGAAAAAGGTAATCTTTCATGAAATAAAGTACTGTTTGAAGTTTATTTTGAAATTAAATATGAGTTTGAAAGTTTTGTAGCAAATGTGAGTTGAACATGCTTAGAAACCCTTTATGTAACATTAACTAAGGTTTCATCAACAACTTCTTACAAAGATAAATAAAAGTTCAAAAGGGGTAAATTCTTTTACACAGATAATTTACAAAAAGTACTGGATATTTCGGTCACATGTGTAGTGACCGTCATCAACACAAATACTAAAATAAAACAATTTAAAACAATAATTTATATACAAAATAAAATAATTACATACTAATTAATAACTTCATTTTTTCAGAGCGATACCCGAAGCGAGTCTCCTTGACCTTCCTGGTTCCAGTTCGTTAGTATTATTTGAACTAACAGTTGAACAGAGGGTAATCGCATTGGGGGAAATGAACCTTACTCCATCAGAATTTAATAAATTATTGTAAATAGAGTTCAACCCAAATTCACTTGTATCTCTATTTAAACCCGTGTTCTTGAATAAAAGTTTCTTAATTTCAATAGTTCCTCGAAAATTTTGCTTTAAACCCCGTTCCCTAGAATTCAAAGAGACATTTATTGAACAAGATAAAATAGTACAGAAAATCAAAAATATGTTCCGATAAAGCTGAAGTGAAATCTTCAGGTTTGGAATGTTACTTTGAAGCCGACGAAATAGTCTTGATGCTGTTGTTATCTCATTTCCAAATTCTGGTTAGAACATCCCATGTACGTGCTTCCACAAGTAAACCATGACTCCGCAAAATTTGACTTACCCCTGGCACATATGGCAAAGAAAAAAAATAATCTTTTTCATGAGTTATCATCAAGACATCCTTAGAAATCTTTAGAAACTTTTTTATTCTTTTTGAAAAATGTCTTTGTTTACCAATAATTGGCTTTATGGGCCTCCATAAGTAAACCATTTACTTGTTCAAAAAATTCTTTTCTGAATTGAAAAAAGTAAGAGACCTTATTTAGTAAGGTTGTACAATAAGTTTTCTCGTTTTTTTTTAAATCGGAAAGGAATTTTTCAAACAAGTAAATGGTTTACCTACAGGGGCCCCTTTAAGCCTATTATTAGCAAATATTTTGGTGGAAAATATTGAAACAATTGCGTTAGATTCGTACTTCTAAAAATAAAATTCTTGGGGACGGTATACGGATGACATAATTTCAGAATGGAATTACGGGGAAGAGGAATTAAAAGATTTTTTTGGAACATCTTATTTCTTTGAAGGGAATTTAAAATTTACTGTTGAATCAGATGAGGATGGAAAACTTCCTTTTATTCATGTTCTTCTTTTAAAAATAGAAATAGTCTGAACTTTAAAATTTACAGAAAACCATATCTTTAGTATTTCCTCTCGGAAATTTTTTGAGGAGGAGTTGCCTTTTCTAAGAGAAATACTAATAAGGAAAATGTAACCAGGGTGGTTAATCGATCAAAATTTTTAAAGAAGAAGAAAACAGTTTCTAGAGATTTCTAAGGAAATCTTGGAGGCAACTCAGAAGAATGATGTTTTTTGTTCTTTACCATATGTGCCAGGGCTAAGTGAAAAACTTAAAGAATTTTGCAGTGAATGGTTTAGAGGTAGCTTTAAAGAATAGTAATACTTTGGGTAGTTTTGTAAATTCCGGGAAGGATTGAACTTCATTGGGGGAGCAAAGTGGGGTCTATCATATCCCATGTATTTACAGAAGCTCATATGTGGGGCGTACTAGCCGGAATTTGGAAATGAGATCACCACATCATCAAAGCTCTACTTCTTCAGCTTTAAAGCAACATTCCAAACCTGAAGATTTCAATTCAGCTGTCGGAACATATTTTGATTTTCCGGACCATTTTATCTCGTTTGATAATGACTCTTTGATTTCTAGGCACCGGGGTTTTAAAGAAATTTTGAAATCAAGAAAATTTTATTCAAGAAAGTGGCTTTAAATGGAGACAAAAGTGACAGAGTAAGGCTCATTTCACCCAAATGCGATTAACCTCTATCCAGTTGTTAGTTCAAATAATACAAACAAACCGGAACCAGGAAGGTTAAGGAGACTCACCTCTGGTATTGATTTGAAAAAATAAGGCTATTAAGCAATATATAGTTATTTTGTTTCACATATAAATTGTTGTTTTATTTTAGTATTTCTGCTGATGACGGTGACTGACCAAAATAATCAGTATTTTAAGTGGATTATCAGTGTCTATTAAAAGGATTTATCCCTATTTGAACTTTTATTTATCGTCATGAAAAGGCAGTGAGGTCTTCGAAATTACCTAAAACGTCTTGCAGTCTGCTTGAAGTAGACTACAGTAGACTACACACTTAGATGGTGCTACGAATACAGTACACACAAAAAATACAAATAATTCAATTGATTTGCTTTTATGGATGAGGGAACAGTGCTAAACAGAAAATTGAACACTCAAACTTGACCGATTCATCTATTTTTGAATGAAAGAATCCTCAGATTTCCTAATAATATTCTTGAAGAATATAACTATTCAGGAAGAGTCAAAAGAAATAATATGATTGCGTTAACCTTACGAAGTAAGAATTTTGGTTAATCATAACCTAAGACTTTTGATTGCTGGACACCCCCTCGTCTAAGAATGCATGACCTTGTGACTTTATTGTCAGTAACAGGGACTTTATGGGACAAGCTCTGTAGTGCTAGGCTACTTGGTAGAAAAGTAAAGAATAGAAGCAGAGTCAAAGTTGAAACAAACTGACAATAAGAAGTTGTACAACAGTAATACTGAAAATAATAATGACTAGCCAAATTTTAGATAGAATTTAAATTTTATAATCTAATTCTAAATTAAATTGTCTAATAATTAATAATTCTATAATTATTATTATAATAATCTAAATTAATAATAATAATCCAATCTTTATAATCTAATCTTAATAATTATAATCTAATCTAATCTTTTATAATCTAATCTAAATCTAATCTAATCTTAATAATCTAATAATAATAATCTAATATTATAATAATCTAAATTAAATAATATAATTCTAATTAAATTGTTGCTCTATTTTGCAATGAGTTGCATGGCAATTTCGCTTTGAAAGAATTTTCAATCTTTAAAATTTTTTATGGCTACATAAATGAGTTTCCCTATTAAAAGTCTACTATTATAATAATATTTATAATATCTTTACATTATGCTATCTAATCCCATTTTCATGTCTAGCTTTAGGGTGCCAGGGCTAGGCACTTTACAGTATATTATGTGCCACTAGTCCTTGTGCCACTAGTGCCACTATGTGCCACTAGTCCTACTTCGTTCAATGCCAGCGCTGCAAGTCTCTTTTACAAAATTTAAAGTCATTTTGAGACAATTTCAATCCTAAAATATCTACTAAATTTCTAAAAATTGCTTTGACGGCCACGTTGCCTGTCGTTAGTGTCTATTTGTATTTCAGCATCTTTTATGTATAAGCAGAGATGGAATTATGGAAAATAATATCTAACCTTTTTTTCTAGTTACAATGAAGTAGTAACTGACAACAAGGAAGGCAGTTCCGAACACAACAATTATCATTGTAATAATAAAAGTGAGTCCGTCAAGTGAGCCAATCATCCATGGAGCAGGTGGAGGAAGATATGGAGGAGGAGCAGGACACGAACGCTGACAATCAACACAAGAACATGCAGAAAGGTATTCCTGAAAATAAAGCCTTTATTTTGTATTAATTATGACGTGCGTAATAATACACTAATCAACTATCTGAGTATAAAGCATAAGACTGGTACATTAGATACACAGTACTTGTGTATTGCTAAAAGACAAACTTGAAGAAACTTGCTGGACAAGGAATTGAGCTACTAGCTTCTATTCATTCTGTCCGGATTTCTGATACTCTTCCATTTCTGTTTGAAAAAAATGGTAGCAGTTTTGTTTTATTTGTGTTTAAATTTCTTATACTTTATATTTACTTCACAGTTCACACTCTGTTTCTTTGAAAGTCCCGAAGAGTGCATAAATATCACATAAACATCTGGGCCGTATGCAGGATTTTGTTCAGGGGGGAGGGGGCTGTTATAAAAAATAGCTTTAAATATGCATCAAACATTTGCTCACATGCATTTTCATTATGGTTTTACGAGTCAGATAAACATTTCAGGTTAAATGGTTGTCTGTTTTAAATCTTTTTATTTATACTCTAATATGCATTCATTTTTATAATCTGGTTCTATTTTTTTTTTCCTTTTTTTCTCTTCAATTTTGGCCATTTTTATATTTCAATTTCGTTTTAAATGTGTTTGATCGGTCTTAAAGTCAAGTACGGAATTTCTCTTTTGTAAAATTTCATTTTTCACTTGTAGAATTCTATGAGTTTCACCATCAGTCACAGATTTAGATAACTTCAAGGACCACACTGCCTTTCCATGACGAAAATATAACAGTTCAACTGTTATATTTTCAGCAGTTTTACTGCTGATGATGGACACTGTCTACGTTTCCGAAATATCCAGTTAAAAGATTTTATATTTATTTCATTGTCAAGTAAAAGGTCTCATCCCTATTTTGAACTGTTATATTTCAGTCACAGATTTTATGGTCTATGACCTTAAGTATACTGAATCTGATACTGGTACTCTTTGGTACTGAATCTGTTTTTCTTTTACTCACTCAAAGCTTCGTCGACAAAAGGGTTCGCTTTATTGGAATTTATTACAAAATTTATTTACTCTAAATTTATTGCTCTATTTTACAAAAGTGGACACAGGAGAGTGTCCAAGTGACAAGTCGGCCTGTATTCTATTTGACATAAATTCATGTTGATGGAATTCATGTAAGTTGTTACTTTAGACTCTTCATTAACTATGAAATCTACAACAATGTGAATAATACAAAATTACAACAAGGTATTCCCATAAGATATGATTCGTTCTCAAGCAAGAAAAAAAGTAAACTGTTTTACGTTCTATCAATACCTCACCTAATTTTCATCATGATTAAAATGATATGTAGCAAAAGCAAAAATTAAAAATGGCCAAAACACAAACTATGAGGATAGCCTTGCTCGTTTCTTGTAGCCTGTCGACAGGACAGAGAACGTGTGCGCTTGATTCATATTTCTAGCTACAGCAAAGGATTAGATTGCTAGCCACGTACCCGAAAAGGTTAGCGCGCTATACTTTAAATCCTTTTGTGAGTACAGGGGTTTAAATCCTTTTGTGACTGGTTATTTGGTTAGAAACCAGGGTTAGTGACTTGACTCTGTAAGCTTCACCAGGGTCGACCCAGCTCTAATTATGTACCTGAAGAAATCTGGGGAGGGTAAACAGGAAGGATGTACGAAAGAGCAGGATTGAACGGCCTCGCTGAACGGCCATGAAACGACATTAGCACCGCCAGTAGGTGTCCAATTCCGTATTTTTTTCCTTTTTTCTATATAGGGTCTTTTTTTCATAGGGTTAAATTTGGTTCGACGAAATAAAGAAATTGTATGCTCACACGTCAGTTGTCATTTTCCCTCAGGCAAAGGAAAACATAAAAAGAAAAGAGGAAACAAAACAAAAAGATAGACAAGAGGAACAAGAACAGAAGAAAATAAAATACACAATACAAGGAAGATATCGAAATTTATATCAAAAGAAAAAGTTAAAATTGAACGGAGCCTATGCTTCATAACAGACTAGAATCCATAAAATGTACGACCTGCTTACACTTATTGGCTCGTTGCAGGGAATCAATGTCGGGTTGAATTCTTCGATGCCAAGTGGTTTCGAATCATTGGTTTTTAAGACTCGGTATATAATATCAAAAGGCACGAAGGGACTTAGTTCTGTAAGCCCAAGAGATTGCAGTAGCCTAAAAGAAAAGAAAATATTTGCTAAGATTATATGTTTATAAAAACTATAATAGTTTTAGGTAATCATCTTATAAATTTTAATTTCAGGTACAACTTTAACGCATGACCGTAAAGATACATGCAAGCATACATACGGATACTTTTAACATCAGTAGCCATATACAAAAATTAATAATAAAAAAAACTTTTTTCCACAAAACAAGTTACTCAAAAAAATTAAAGAGCTCCATTATGCCAAGAATTAGTAGAATTAAGTCAAGTTTGAGGTTGTCGTCCTCAAAGACATAATTTCGGGAACTTTCAACTACATTGAACAAAATGGGTATATCAAAGTTTTCATTAGATGTGTTTGGGGAAATCGTGGGAGTGAGATGGGGTTAGTTGCCGTCAAATCACTTTCAACTATTGAAAGGGGCGCTAGCCCCTTCAGTTCCCAATCAAATGAGTATTTTTAGAAGTTTCTTCAACAACAAATGGCCATCTCAAAATTTCTATCAGATGCATTTCGACAAAAAACGAGGTATGTGTGTGTGTGTGTGGGGGGGGGGGGGGGTTATCCACCCTCCGATCACTCTGAATCTTAAAGCGGACACTAGAACTTCTGATTACAAATCCAGTGAGTCCCCTCCGAAGTTTATACGATCATCATTTCTATACAAAACTTAAATGTCCCCAAAGCATTAGTTACAACCCTATACCCTGAGGGCTGTGAGGGGGGGTGTCATCCTCAAAGATGTAATTTCCGAGCCTCTCAACTACGTTAAATAAAATGGCTATCTCAAAGTTTTCATTGGATGTGTTTGGGGAAATGGTGGGAGTGGGAGGGGGGTTAGATGCCCTCCAAGACCAGCATTATCCAGTAGGGCATTAACCTGTCTTGACCAAGCTGCCTTTTTATTAAACCTAAATATCTGTGTACAGTTCACCTGTGCCAGGCGGTTCTCGAAAAAAGATGTTTTCTGTAGCCAAAATATAAGCACTTTTATGACCCTCGAATGGGGAAGATCTGGTAGGCATAGCTTATCTTTAGGAAACAAATAACTAAAATTACTTTAGATGTTTAAAACTCTTTTAAAATACATAATCTGCCAAGATTCCAGTCGAATCACTATAGCTGTACCACACAACTCGCAACCATAATGGGCCAGAAGTAAGATTCATGTTTTTATTCGCATGATAAGTTTTGTAGAAGTAGAACACAAGCACCTGCCTAACCCCGTGAAATCATCGATTTAATATGCTTGGTTTAATTTCCATTTGCTGGAGTCATGAATCCATTTTTTTTTTTTTTTTTTTTTTTTTTTTTGGCATCTGACTCGATGGTTTAATTAATATTTTGCTTAAAACAAAAGTTTTATAACTTGAGAAGCTTAAAACATGTAAAAGACTGACCTGTAAGGATCACATAAGCTAGCCCAGGGCATACACATGAGATATATAGCTTTGGAGTTTGACATTGGAAAAACGACATCTTTGCAGGAATCATACATTCCAACGGCATAGTCGTCATGAACGTAGTAGTCTAATTTGTCAATTAGAGTTTCTCCACCTAAATAAATGCAATAATATTTGACAACCTTTAAAGAGTATAGACGGTCCCGAGGACCACAAATATAGATTAATATATATAATCATATTTTTATATCCAATATAATGTGATAAACATCTCTATATTTTGAAAATTCATGGATTCACTTAAAGTTTTTAAGCTCTAGACAACTTGGAGGTTTCAGAGTCAAGAGCTAATCTTTATACCGCAAAGTACCTCCAGTTTATACAAGAGAGGCTCCGAAGACAGGAAAATATATTCACATGTACTAAACCTATTTTATATCCTATTTAATGAGTTAAAACATATCCACAGCTTGAAAGTTCTTGGATTCAGTTACATGTATACAGACTTAGATATACAACATATTCTATACCTCATAGCAGATATTCTTAAGCTACCTTCTATATGAAAATCTCTTTTCATAAATACATAACAAACAGAGAGCTTGAATATCTATAAAATTGTACTTTATTCAGTAAAACTTCAAGTTAAACTAATCTAGAGACAAAAATTAACACAGATTTTCGGGAATCGGGCCTCATACTCAATACCGTTATTTGTCAATACCTTTCTTATATAAAGTAGCCAATGAAATTCTTTGGGCAATGTGAATTTACTTTTCTGTTGTTAAATAACGGCGATTTAACAAATCAAGTCCAAGCGTCTCGATGCATTGTTTGTTAAGAACAAGTACTGGTAAAAAAGTGTTTTTAGTTTAACACCTTGATGTAATGAAAGGTGAACAGGATATTTTAAACACCACAGAATCCTTCTTGATGTAAAGCCTCATATTTACTTCTAACGGGAAGGGCGTAGGTGATACTGAATTTATAAATTTTGATTTTTTTAGAGCTGAATCATTCCTTCTTATTGTTTTAGAACCACATACGATTAAATATTAGATCTAAGTTACGACTTACCAACATAATATGCAAATTAGCCCAACCACCCCCACCCCCATCCCCTCTGGAAAAAAGGACTTGGAAATTTTGATTTGAGCCTCTTTTATCTAATAAGAAACGTTGGGTTCCAATATAATAGCATATTTTTGGCCAAAATGGCATAAAAATTAATTTTTCCTGCCAGACAGACATTATATCTCCTTATCTTATTTTAGAAACTCAGGTGAGGGTGAAAAGGGGTGGTAGATAAATTAATTGATGACAATTACTTTCGGGCTTGGTGGTATAAAATATTTATCTACTTTTTTCCGTGAAGACAGAGCACTAGATGCGAAAGGTAAAGCAATCTCAAAGTCTTGATAGCAAGGGTGGTCATCTTCTGTTGTCATTTTTTCTGGCAATTAATTAGACAAAACTTTTTCCACAAAAAAACTTTTTCAAGGAAAAGTAAAGAAATCTATTGAACCAAAAATGAGCAAAAATAGAATCAAATAATCTGCCAAGCGTACAACTACGAGAAACCAGCATCAATAAATAAATGAAGCCCAAAACGGACAGAAATTACAACTAATAACTAAGTCAAACTCAAAACGAGCAGAAATTAACACGATTAGGGCTGATATCCCCCTATTCCTTCTCAAGGCAAGAAAATAATTTGCACTTTACTGAAATACTAATACTTTACTGAAATTACTAATAATATACACTTTAATGTTTTAACTTTTATAGGTTTAATAAGACCTTTAAACTTTTGACTCTTAAATATATATATATTGATGAACGTAGAACAAAGAGTGCATTACGGATGCTGGACGGACGAAATCTCGCCTCTTCTTGTGGAAAAGATGGTTTACTTCGGAAAATTATAATTTATTCCGAAAAGCAAATACATCAAGTAAGATCTTTTCGTCAAATCATCGTTCTACAAAAGTGAGACTTTGATATAAAAAGCAGTGTTTGAGGGGTTGCGACCTTCCTCATATTTAGTACTGCTATGCTGAAAAAAAAAAACATAACAGAAATTAAATGAAGAAAAAAAGTTTTTAAAATGAAAGTAATGAGTGGCATTAAAACTTGAAAAAAGCCATTTCATATCTAAGGGTGGCTCCCCCTTGTTTGTTGCACTTAAAGTTATTAGTGCACATATGTAGCCAATAAAAAATTGAAAGTGTATTATTTACAAACTGTGTTTTAAAATGTTTAAACTAAAAAATGTATTGTTTAGTGCAGATGCACAACAATTATCTCTTAGATTTTTTAGCTAGTGTAAAAAAAAATTCTTTTCGATTACCCTTGTGTTTGAAGAGTCGTTCTTAAATCAATAGAGGCAAAAGATCAAACTCTAATGTGAAGAGCAGAGGATCCAGAAAAATGTATCTTCCATAACAAACTGAACAATTTCAATTTATTTTTTGTCTTCGTGTTACTTTTTATTTTCAATTGAAAGAAAAAAAAATAAAAAAAAATGATATATCGAAAAGGACAGCAATAATTTTTTACCATTCCAAAATAAGAAAAAACCAAAATGTGTTTCATGTCTTCTATTTTTCTGTGGCTACTTTATGACGCTATTTTTATTTATTTTATTATCTATTTATTTTATATTATTTTATTTATTTTATGTAGGGGGTCTCGTAGGAATTTGGGAGACCACTGGTGCAGCTAGAAAGACAAGGGGGCGGTAGTACCCGAGTACACACTTAGTTTTTTCGGCAATACTATGTTCTGAGAGGCAAAAACCAACATTGTTCCTGGGCGCTGAAAACCCTAGCTATGCCTCTCTGGGGGTGGTTCATTCTACGGTTTTCTAAGCAAGAATGCCCTTAGAGGAGGAAGGTATGGACTTTGCACCTACTTGCAGCCCACTTTTTCGGAGCAAGTTTAACAGGAATAAGTTGGGGCGGATTTTTCAAAGCAATTTCCTTCATTTCTTGAGGGAAAAATTTCCAGCAACAAGCTATCCTGGAACATTTTCTAAAGGCAAGTTTAAAGTGGCAATTTTACATGGAGGTGGGTCTTTCTAGGCCGAATATTCGTGATCAAGTTTTCTAGGGTAAGTGATCCAGGGAAATGTTTTCAAGGGAAAGCTATCTGGGGCATGTTTTCCAAGCGGAGGTTATCTTGCTATAGAAATTATAACCACAAGACGAATATGGTACAAAGTCAGTTAATGACAGGATTTAAACCTACGACCCCTTGATCCCTAGATAGATGTACTAGTTACACTACAATAATGGAATATCGAAGAAATAATACATAAACTTATCACGACATGTTCACAGTGTTCCCCAATTTTATATTCTTCTTGTAAATTAGGATCTTCTCTTTGATTTAACACAGCCAAATATAAAATTACTCGAAAGACATATTTTGCCTGATTAAAATACTTGACCTTTCAAATCCCTAGAATCGATAAGTTGAATTATTTTTCTATTAGTAATTTTATCCTTTTCAAATATTTATCCTTTGATATGAGGTTCAAAGTCAGTTACTATTATCTCACGACCCCTTTATGTTTGGTTTTATGTTTTGTAATTATTCAAATATAAGTCGATACGAATTTTTCAAGATTTTATTTTGTCCTTGAATATGTTCTGATTAGTAGGAATAATTGAGCTTTTTAAGTTCAAGTTTTAAGTTTTTGAAGGTTCACTAAGTTTTCGTGTCCTATACACCAATGAATGTTGTTCATTGGTCTTCAGTTTTGGATGGTTTAACCGTGCTTTGATATGGATCACATTTCACATGGTCTTTGTATTTTTGCTTCCAGAAGTAATTATATAAATGTAACATACCATTTTTCGGACAGGCAAATTTCATACCTTACATTGTACAAAATATCTTCCCAGCGTAAAAGTATTACTTAAAGTGGCGCTATATTATTAAAAGAAGCTCTTAGTCTTTTCAACTAACCGTAAATAACAAACACCTTCCTTGTCTTTAAATGGAAAAATATAATAAAAGTAGATATATTCTTTTAATTTTTCCAAAGGGTATGTGCATCGCAAGCACAAAAAGTTTTGGCCGGTGTCTAAAAAGCAAGGTCGAGCGCCAAAGGCAGCCGAAAAGGGATATGAGGATTGGTCATATGACTAGATTTCTCGTCACACTGAAGCTTTGATGTTACGCTTTGGAATTTATTAATACTGATACTAAAACGGAAACAATTGCATACTGTTCATGCTGTTCAAACTGTTCATGGCAACTGTTCAAATTGTTCAAACTGTTCATGGCAAGGAAAGTAAGTAAAGGTTGACTTACTAATAGCTACCAGAACATTTGGAAGACTAAAACTTTTTACACATCAGTACAATTTACATTTAAAAGTGATAAAATAAAAAAGTATGTTTTTTCAACAGAAAGTAAGGAGCAACATTAAAACTTAAAAAAAAATCATTTCGTATATTACGGGGGGGGCGCACTCTCATCAACTATTCGTTCGTTACGCAAAAGTTTTTTGTGCTTTAGAAAAGCTTCTAAATCCAATTCAACAGCTCTTGTGTTTCTGCAGTTGTTCTCAAAGAATCAGGACAAAAAGTCAAACTTTGGCGAAAAGAGCGAGGAGTTTGAGAGAGTGCAGCCCCCTCAAAATGTATTAGTTTCTGTTCGTTTTAAATTTTAAAGTTACTCATCAATTTCATTCGAAAAAACATGTTTTTTTACAATCTAATTTCTGATCGCTTTTAAATTCATGCCCAGGCCTAACCAAAACATGATACGGGGTACCACCCCACAAGCACCTAAATTGCAAACTGACTGATAGCGCCTCGTTTTTTCGGTTTTTCTGCTTAAGAATTAAAATGTTGGATTGTAATAAACATTTTCGACAAAATTTGAATATTTAGTCAATTGTTGAACGAACAGTAGCTTTGTTGAATAAGCCTTAATAATATTTTTACTTCAGAATTTTGGATGGTAAGAGAGGGGCATTACTGTTCATATAGACAGAAATTCTACGTGACTTTTGATCTTTTACTGGGCTAAGGCCATAATAGATTGTATATAAATAGGAAAGAAGACATATTATCATCTCTAAAAAGCAGCTGATAGCACCCCCCCCCTCCTCGCACAAAAAAATTCTTGGCAAGACTAATGATTGCCTTCCTTGCCTTTCCCACCTCCTTGAAGTTAGGTATGTCAATGCCATATTTTATAGGACACAGGAAAACATTGTTACAATAGGAGGGACACTAATACCCCCCTCGCTAAAAAAAAATAACCAAGTCCTAGACTAAAAATATTCCCGAGGGGTTACACATTAGTTTCCTCTCCATCCCTCCCTTCCTTACAGCTCATCGTATATTTAGCTGAGAGCTTAATGAAAGTTAGGATATTTGTTTATTTATTTGAAAATTCGTCAATCATACGAAATGAAAAAGACGGAGCACGAACATATAAATATAAGAAAATATATAAGAACATATCAGATGAGACATAACTAGAAATAGACTCAACTAATAAAAGGGTAAACAAAATAGCACTAAAATGAATAAAACAAAAACAGATCTATTGTAAAAGGAGATTATACCAATCGTGATATACTATTTTAATATTGTGTCTTTTGATTAAATTTTCAACTGCAACATGAGGGTCGGTTATGTGATACTTTTTAATGAGGATTGAGTTTCTGTACCAGGGAGGAAAACGTAGAATGTATTTAGCAAAACGGAAGAAAAGCGCACAGATTTTAGACAGTTCAGCCTTCGAGAATAGTTTCCAAAATGGTGCCAGGTGCAGAATATGAGGTAAAACAGTAGCGTTGTATAGGCTGGCAAGGAGGGGCGGCTAAAACGGAATTTAAAACGGAATTTGTACATTCTTAAGCCTCTGTCCCCACCTGCCTAAAATATCCTACAAGCCGCTTCTTCATAATAAAAGACGCAAACTTATACATCTCAGTATATAATTTTATGAAATATGACCAAATCAGT
This sequence comes from Artemia franciscana, assembly GCF_032884065.1. Lineage (NCBI taxonomy): Eukaryota > Metazoa > Arthropoda > Branchiopoda > Anostraca > Artemiidae > Artemia > Artemia franciscana. The sequence continues at coordinate 18,370,442 of NC_088879.1, read as the reverse complement.
CTAGATAAGTGAAATATAAATAAATGTAGAACCAAAAATATGTGTGTTAAACTAAAAAATAAAGACATTCCGGTTTTAGCCAAGAAAATAACTCCAAAGGGACAGTCACAAACTGCTACAGAGCTTATTTAATATTAAACAAAAATTATACCTTCTTGCTGATCACTGAAACTTATTTCTGGTGATTTTAAATAAATAAAAATTTCAATTTCGAATCCAGTTCAAAAGGATGGTTTAGTTCTTGTGTCTTTTATAAGCAAAGAAGAGGCAATGACCACCTCACCATTTTAGATTATTTTCTGCAAGAACACGACAAGTTGTGGAAGAAGAAGATTGGATTATCATTAGGCGGAAATTATGAATAACCAAATCATCTAAAACCATTGAAAAGTCCTATAAAAATATGCAGTTTTTGACAAAACACTGCCAAATGATACCATATTTTGCCAGAAATTGTCTTAAAACGAGTTTTCTATATTTACTTATTATTTTTTCCTAAAGCCCCTTCACAGGAAAGGAGTAGTCGCAGAAACTTCAGAGTGGGCTAATTAAAACTGAAGTTGAAAGTTATAGTGCCCTTTTTAAGAGTCAAAAGTATCGTAGGGCAACCCCCCCCCCCCCTCCCAACGCACCTTTTATAGCTATCCTTACCCTAAAGTCATCCAATCAAAATTTTGAGACAATTATTTTGTTTAATATAGTTGAAAGGCTTATTAGTTAAGCCTCAGGGGAAGAAATGACCCCTCCCCCTGCAACTGGGACAAGGACTGCAACTGCAAGCTATGGAGGTTGCTCATTGCTTACATATAGAATTCTTTATTTGTAAAGGAGGGAGGTTTGATCCTGAGTCTCCAAGAAGGCTTAGAAGATCATCTTCAGGAAATGTTGAGGGAGACTGAAAAAATAAAAACACATTATATTCATGCTGGTTTCCAGAAGGGCGTATCAGCAATATCCCAAGAATAGCGAAGGGTATTAAGCTGAAAATTTTAGTCCATATCGAGGGGGATTTCGAAAGTCATCAGAGGGCAGCCACCCCCATCAACTTTTTCAAAAGCGTCCCTCTCAACACTGATCAAATTTTTGAGAAATTTATTTTGTTCAATAAAGTCAAGAAGTCAAATAATTGCGTCTCTGGGAATGATAAAACCCAACACAACCCTCTAAGCAAGGATAATAAAATATACAATTTGCCCATTTTATTACATATAGGATTTGTTACTGGGAAATGAAGAATGTCTGATCTTGGGTATGTGCAAAGGGGCTAACGGTATTCGATGAAACTTCATGATCAAGAGTGCATGTCTGCAATATCTTAGGAACAGGTAAGAGCATTAACTTAATAACTTAATACATTAACTTGAGCTTTTGCAATAATTATATTAAATTCAAACCAACGCTCAGATTAATTTAGGCAACTTATGAATTGAAATTATAATCCGATTATTCTTAAGCCAAAAACCTAGAAAATTGGAGATATAATCATTATATTAACCAATAATAAAACTTTGGCAATAAATAAAGAATGGAAATTATTAAAAAAGTCTTTTCAAAAAAGACAGTTTTTTAAAGGAAAGTAAAAAGCCATATTAAAACTTAGTACGAGCTGAAATGAAGTCTTGTCATAAATAAAGCTTAAATGACCACAAATGACTATTAAAGACGAAATGATACCCAAAACATACAGAAATTAAAATGAATAATTATATCTACCATAAGAATAACAGATACTTATATAGATGAAACAATAAATCCTAAAATGAAAAGAAGTAAGAAATGAATAATAAAGCCAAACTTAAAACGAACATGAATTACTACAAACAGGACTTTGGCTACTATGCTCCTCTACCCATAACCGTACATCTTTACATTCCATGCTTCATTTTTAAACGTGTTTAATAAAAACTTGTACATATAACATTAAAAAAATACTGATAAATAAAATTTTGAAACTTGAATTGAAGAGATTTCCTGAAACTGGTACACAATGCACTAACCTTCAGTTTATCTTCATTTGTCCTTTCAAGTAAACTTGATCGTTATAGTGATTTATCTTGTTTTTCATTTTGTGACAATGAATACTACTACTACTACTACTACTAATAACTCACTGCAGCACCAAGCCGCCTGAGGCCAACACAGCTACGCACGCTCCTCCTCCAACCTAATCTATTTAAAGCCTCCCTCTTTACACCCTCCCAGGAAGTTCCCATTTCCTTTAAATCCTTATTTATAACATCCTCCCAACCCAGACAAGGACGACCTGCTTTCCGTGTAGCCCCAGACGGTTGGCCAAAAAGGACAATCTTCGGTAATCTGTCATCCTTCATCCGTAGAACGTGGCCTAGCCATCTCAACCTTTCTTTCATTATAGCCCCAGAAAGCGGGATTAAACCACACTTTTCGTACAACCTACTGTTTGAAATACGGTCAGTCAGCCGGGTACCCAGAACAATCCGTAGGCAATTTCTCTGGAAAACATCTAGTAAATTTTCATCTGCTTTTCGGAGTGTCCATGCTTCAGAGCCATATTTGACCACTGTCATCACTGTAGCTTCCAATATTCTAATCTTGGTTTGTAGGCTTATCTTTCTATTCTTCCAAACTTTTTTTAACTGTGAAAAAACACCCTGAGCTTTAGCTATTCTACTTTTAACATCTTCGCTACTCCCACCATCTTTACTAATAATACTACCAAGGTAACTGAAGCTCCCAACCTGATCAATCTTTTCGTTACCTAAGGTCACCTGTTCATCTTCACTTATTCCTAGCCTTAGTGACTTAGTCTTCTTAACATTAATTTTCAAGCCTATTTTAGCACCCTGAACTCGTAAAACCTCTAAAAATTCATTCATTTTGCTCACACTTTCATCTAATATGCTTAAATCATCAGCATAATCTAAGTCCAGGAGCGTTCTTCCTCCCCATTTGATTCCATGGTCTCCAATTGCCTTTCCTGTGCTCCTTAAGACGAAGTCCATCAAAATGATCCATATAAAGGGGGATAGAACACAACCCTGCTTAACTCCTGATTTAATACAAAACCAGTTGCTAACCTCATTTCCTACCTTAACCGCAGCAGTATTATTCTCGTACATAGCGCAAATCACTTTAATGTATTTTTCTGGTATACCATATAACGATAAGACCTTTGTTAACGCTGTTCTATCAACAGAATCGAAAGCTTGCTCATAATCGATAAAATTAAGGACCAAAGGTGTTTGACAACGAAGGGACTTCTCAATTATTAACCTAAGAGTGAAAACATGGTCGACACATCCTCTACCTTTTCTAAAACCGCATTGTTCTTCCCTTAAAACTTTGTCTACAGCATGTCTCAGTCTAAAAAGTATCATATTACTCAGTAATTTGCTACCTACAGAGACCAGACTAATGCCTCGATAATTACGACATTCACTCTTGTCACCTTTCTTATACAGTGGTTTAATTAAGGTTTTCCTAAAATCATTGGGTACTTCCCCTTTTTCAAAAATCATGTTCATAATCTTCAGTAGCTTATTCCTAACCTCAGAGCCACCATATTTAAGGAACTCATTAATCATACTATCAGCACCTGGGGCCTTATTATTTTTTAATCCTTCTAGTACTGTCGCTAATTCTTCCTCACTAAACAAATCTTCCTTCACATCCAAGGTATCACAAACTTTTTCATTTTCATCTATATCTTTTCCTGCAACTGTATCTCGATTTAGCACATTCTCAAAATGTTCCACCCATCTTTCTTTAACTTTTTCCTTATCACTAATTGTGGCCCCATTTCTATCTTTAACTGGGACTAGTCCGGATCAGCTACTCCCTTTCAATTTATTAACATGCCAGTATAATATTTTACTATTATGCCGTCTAGCCGCATCTTCCAGATCCTCAGCAATTTTATCCATCGCCTCCATTTCACATCTCCTTAGTTCATATTTTAATGCTTTCTCCACTTTCTTTACATTCCTTTTATTTTCATACGACCTATCGCTCAGATAATTCTTATACAAACCCCTTCTACTCTCTATTAAACCTAAAGCCTTTTCACTAATATTCCTAGTTGCTGTCTTAGCACTCTTCCCTAGGACGCCATCAGCAACTTCACAAATTGTTTTTCTGAAATTATTCCATCCATCTTCCACATTGTCAAATTTTAAACCCTCAAGTTTAGTACTCAACTGTTCCTGGAATTTTTTTCTCAAATTTTCATCCTGAAGTCTACCAACATCATAACTTTCCGGGAGGGAGTTACTCTTCCGAAATTTCAGCTTTAAATTAACCTTAGACACTACTAGATGGTGATCTTTACTTTTAACATCAATAACGGCACTCCTATACACCCTAGTATCTTGTATTGATCCTGCTAGTCTTCTGTTTACAATAACATAATCAATAAGGTTTGCTGTCTTACCATCACGTGAATACCATGTCAACTTATGGGCCATTTTGTGACCAAACACCGTATTGGTTATAACTAGGTTGTTATACCTACAAAATTGCAAAAGCCTATAGCCATTACTGTTTTCTTTTCCTACACCAAATTTACCTAGGCTAGGATACCATCTATCCCTATTTCTACCAACCTGGGCATTAAAATCTCCTAGCAAAAACACCATATTTCTACCTGGTACCCTGTCTATTTGCTCCTGTAACTGTAAGTAAAATTCATCTGAGTCACTAGTATCTCCATCAGTTGGTTCAATGGGGGCATATACTACTATAACTGATACCCTAAACTTTTTAGTCATAAAATGAGCAATTAGTATTTTATTATTAATACCTTCCCAGCCTAAACAAGACTTAGCAGCTTCCTTATTCATTATGAGCCCTACTCCCTGTCTATGTACCCCATCCTTCCTTCCTGAGTAAACAAATTCTATGTCACCTAATTTCATGCTTCCTACCCCTGGGATATGAGTTTCTGAAACTCCTAATAAATCCAGTTCAAACCGTCTGAATTCGTCAGTCAAAATGTCGATGCGATAGTCATTTTTTAACGTCGTAACATTCCAAGTTCCAATTTTCATGTTCTTTAAATCTTTGAAATTATTTTGGCCTCAAGAAAAGCAGTGATCCCGGATACCAGTGCAGGATGGGGACCAGCATATCTTCTCAAGTCTACACCGAAGCGCTTAAGCCGGCTTAGAACCGGACAGCAAGAAGTCCCTGGGACCTCCAGTAAGTTGAAGGCTTTGTGGAATCCTGGGCCCATCTTGGTCACAACATGGTTTTCAGCACTTGGCGATGCTCTTCTATCAACAAGAGTCGAAATCCTGCACAGACAGTCCCAAGCCTATTACCTCCGACTCATTATATATTCATGCCTACAAATATTATGCTACTACGGGGAGGCAGCCCATAGTAGATAAATTAGCTAGGAAGAGGTTTTTCAGCCCGAAAACGCCCATCAAAACAAACCAAGCCCAGAAAATTATCCAATAATCAGAATCCCGTACGAGTGCTGTGTTGTTTACTAGGCTATAATTTCCTCGAGGGGCGCCACTCCTCAAGTGGGAAAAATTGACCGCAAGTTTCCCAGTCTTGCAGGTACCCCGAAAGGGTCGAGGCAGCCCTTTACAGAGGCCGTTGTCCATAAATCTGGATCTTACGCCCTGCCGCAGTTGTCCTCCTATAGAGGATCCTCCCACGATGGTGTTCTGCTTCACCATGCAATTTAACCCATTACTGGGAGAAGGTTTGTAACTCATTTGACGCGGCTGTTATTTAAGGTAGTTAGTTCTGTTTGTTATTTAGTTCATTATGCAATATACTCTCTCCTTATAGAAATAAGTTTCTTCTATTTGGAAACACCTGGCATATTATGTAGTACACGGATTTTCCCCACCTGGAAACAACATTTCCTTTATGTAATTAAATAAAAAAAAGTTTTTTTCGACTGAAAGTAAGAGCGACACCAAAACTCAAAACGAACAGAAATTACTCCGCATATGAAAATGGTTGTTCCTCCCTCAACGCCCCGCTCCCCACGCCAAAGTTTAACTCCTTCTCAAAACTCCGCTCTTTAAAATATGAAAAAAAATATATCAAAAGTAATTACTTTTTTTAGAGTTTCGGTTCCTATTGAGCCGGGTCGCTCCTTACAAAAGTTCGTTATCACGAACTGTTTGACAGTTCCACTCTCCTTTTGCATAAAAGTCAAAAAGAAGGATAAAGATAAGAGCTAAAAAGAAAAATGAAATCCATGTGAGATGGTTAGGGTACAACAGGAGCGTGCGCAGATCTATCATGCTCGCTGCTGGGATTATTCCTCATTGGTGTTTGAAGATAGAATTACAGCCGAAAAGAAATTATAAATTACATAAATTGCACTAACTCATTAATCTTTATTTCAAATAAATAAAAATTTATTTCACTGTTCGAAACACCAACAGTTTTCAATAAAACACAAAAAAAGCAATAAACTTTAGAAGCTGCGGGGAGGGGGGGGGTGAAAGCAGCCAAAATCCTCTTCCTTAGTAATATCTGGTTCATTTCAAGTTCTACTTGAGCATGCGCTTTTAATTTATTCTAGTTTTAGGATTTGTTTTTCATCTATATCAGAATGTGTTATCTTCATGTTTGATTATTCATTTTAATATCTGTTCGTTTTTGGGATTCTTTTATTTTTTGATAGTAATTTTCGGTTATTTTAAGTTTCATTTATTTCAGACTTCATTTCTGTTCGTGTCAAATTTTAGTATGGCTCTTTACTTTCCTTTGAAAAACATCTTTTCAGGTAAGTTATTCTTTTTAAATTAATAGTTGTACGGAGAAATTAGTTTCTCAACGTTTTTTGTCTTTTTAATTAAGCCTCTTTAAGGCAATAAAAAAAAACAATTTTATAAACTGAAAGTAAGGAGCAACATTGAAATTTAAAACATAAACAAATTATTCCATATACAAAGGGGGTTGCCCCCTCTTCAATCCGTCACTCTTTACACTGAAGTTTTTAGTGCTTTAAAAAAGTTTCTTATTCTGATTACACGGCCCTTGTGTTTAAGGAGTTGTTCTTGAAAAAAATGGGACAAAAAAGTCAAATTTTAGTGTACAGAGCGAGATATTAAGGAGAGGACAACCCTCCTCAAATATGGGGCAATTTCTATTCGTTTTAAATTTTAATATTGGTACTTTCAATTAAAAAACATTCTGTATTTAATATCTGATCATTTCTCCAGTAATTCCTGAAAATCCAGCAGCCCCTCCATGAAATTTACATCCCCTCATGTAAAATTCCTCCATGAAAAATTCCTACCACATTAAATGCCCTCACTCCCAGGTGATTCCCCCTGATAGTTCTATCCTCGTTGTACACTTTTCCCGCAAGGTTCTTGCAGGCGATTCCACCTGAAAACTTCTCCTTAGCACAACTTGAGTTGAAAAAGACTTTAATTTCTGATCGTTTTTCAAATCATTCTGCAAATCTTACCTCTGTAGAACAAATCTATCGTAAATCCCCTCCCCCTGTAGAAAGTTGCTCCCGTGGAAAATTCCCACATAGTGAATTTTTCACGCAGAAAATCATACCCCACGGAGAAATGCCTGCCCCGCTGAAAATTTCCCCCAGTAAATCCCCCAGAACATCCCCATACTTAAGATTAAGTCGACAAAGAAAAAGTAAGACAAATAAAAATAATTTCGAACAGGAATTATGGCAGAGTCCTCCTTCGTAAAATTTTCTCTGGAAGATTCAACCAGGAAACTTCCTTCTCCACGAAAAATTCGCCCAGGAGAAAAATTCCCCGCCCAACCAAAAATGTCTTTATACTTCCCAACAACACATAGTATGCGTAAAAAAACTGGCAAATTTCATAGCTTGCAGTCTTTTCCCCCTGGGCTGGAAGGGGGGAGGGGGTCATGGTACCCCAAAGGCATACTTATTGAATCTTTCAAATATGCTAGACAAACTGACTATCTAAAAATTTTATTGGACCACTTTGAGAAACAAGGGGGAGTAGGAGGTGGTCTAGTTGCCCTCCAATCTTTCCGATAATTTAAAAAGGCCACTAAAATTTTTCATCTCAATTTGAATGGGCCTTCTTCCAATATTCTATGACCATTGATTTGATACGATTTGATACGATTACCCCTAGGGAAAACAAAAACCACCAAAAGAAAACAAATAAGCATGCATCCGCGATTTTTCTTCGGGCAAAAAAATAATATAAAATTTCACATTTTTGCTGATGGTTATTATTGAGCCAAACCACTCCTTACTGACAGTTTGTTACCATGAACCGTTTGATTAGGGAATGGTTTATGATACTCGCTCTTTTTCTGTAATGGAGAGTAATTGTGACTTCCCAGAACTATTTCAAGAGTCCTCTTCGACAAATCTAGTGAAAAGAAAGATGAACACGTTCCGAATTATTTCAACATAGACTAGGTTGGATTCTTGGGGAAATGAAGAATAGAAAGCCTTGTTACGAACCGTTGATTGGTAAAGTTTTCAACCCAAGGTGATTTCCTCGGTCTCCTCTAGCTTTTAAGCTTAAAAATTGACAAGTTACACGGAAATGTTATAAGCAAACAGAAACTGTCATGACTTAGAGTTACATGATTGGGCTTCCCTAAAGTGAAAATGAAGCTGAAGTATTAAGGGGACAGAGGGAGCAGTAGCAAAAAGGTGGCAGGCCATCTCTTTTTCCTACAGTTATTTCACTGTAATGTTGCCTTTATTATTCACAGGCATAGGTTAGATATCTTTATTCAATACAGATATTCGTTTTGAATTTGGCTTATATGGGTCAGTTTCTAATTTTTTGAAATTCAAAATTTTGCTTTACTTTACTTTTGATTTTTTATTTAATTACAGAACAGATCCAAGTGTAGCAAAATTTTCAAGTTGTTGCTGCGAATAATTAGAGTTTTTCTTCCAGAAAGTTTTCGTTCCCATGTCAATGGACATGGGTTTATGCAAACCCGCATGCATAACGGCGGGTTCATGCATACCCGCCGTTTCAATTAGTGAGTTTATCCCGAGTAAGTAATGCACGTTCATGCATATCCGCCGTTTCAATTAGTGAGTTTATCCCAAGTGAGCAATGCACATTCATCCATAACCGCCGTTTCAATTAGTGAGTATATCCCAAGTGAGTAGTGCACGCTCATGCATAACTATCGTTTCAACTGGTGAGTTTATCCCAAGTAAGTAATGCACGTTCATGCATATCCGCCGTTTCAATTAGTGAGTTTATCCCAAGTGAGTAGTGCACGCTCATGCATAACCATCGTTTCAATTAGTGAGTTTATCCCAAGTAAGTAATGCACGTTCATGCATACTCGCCGTTTTAATTAGTGAGTTTATCCCCAGTGAGTAATGCACGTTCATCCATAACCACCGTTTCAATCAGTTAGTATATCCTAACTGAGTAGTGCACGCTCATGCATAACCATCGTTTCAATTAGTGAGTTTATCCCAAGTAAGTAATGCAGGTTCATGCATATCCGCCGTTTCAATTAGTGAGTTTATCCCAAGTGAGTAATGCACATTCATCCATAATCGCCGTTTCAATCAGTGAGTATATCCCAAGTGAGTAGTGCACGCTCACGCATAACCAACGTTTCAATTAGTGAGTTTATCCCAAGTAAGTAATGCACATTCATGCATATCCGCCGTTTCAATTAGTGAGTTTATCCCAAGAAATGTAATGCAAGCTCATGCATATCCACCGTTTCAATTAGTGAGTTTATCCCAAGTAAGTAATGCACGTTCATGCATATCCACCGTTTCAATTAGTGAGTTTATCCCAAGTAAGTAATGCACGTTAATGCATATCCGCCGTTTCAATTAGTGAGTTTATCCCAAGTGAGTAGTACACGTTCATGCATACCCGCCATTTCAATTAGTGATTTTATCTCAAGTGAGTAACGCACGTTCATGCATACCCCCCGTTTCAATTAGCACCTAAATACCAAGTGAGTAATTCACGTTCATGCATAATCACCGTTTCAACTAGTGAGTATATTCCAAGTGAGTAATGCACGTCCATGGATAACCGTCGTATCAATTAGTGAGTATATCCCAAGTGAGTAATGCACGTTCATGGATAACTACCGTTTCAATTAGTGAGTTTATCCCAAGTAAGTAATGCAAGTTGATGCATGTCCACCGTTTCAATTAGTGAGTTTATCCCAAGTAAGTAATGCACGCTCATGAATATCCGCTGTTTCAATTAGTGAGTTTATCCCAAGTGAGTAGTACACGTTCATGCATACCCGCCATTTCAATTAGTGATTTTATCTCAAGTGAGTAACGCACGTTCATGCATACCCGCCGTTTCAATTAGTACCTAAATCCCAAGTGAGCAATTCACGTTCATGCATAATCGCCGTTTCAACTTTGAGTATATTCCAAGTGAGTAATGCACGTCCATGGATAACCGCCGTATCAATTAGTGAGTATATCCTAAGTGAGTATTGCACGTTCATGGATAACCACCGTTTCAATTAATGAGTTTATCCCAAGTGAGTAATGCACGTACATGCATACTCGCCGTTTCAATTAGTGACTTTATCGCAACCATGATAGAAACATTCAAATATATTTTTATCAGAACTACAAGAACGACTTCAAAAACAAGTGATTCGGTTTAATGTTCTTCAGATGTGAATACTTTAGATTGCATTCAATTACTACAACGATATTCTTATGAGGTTCTACTCTTCATTCTGTAAATACTTACTAGTGTTACTCTGGGTTGTAGAATTGACTGTTAGAAATTTGCTATGGTAGGGCCAACATGTCATGTAGCACCAGTTTAGTTTCATGTTCCTATAGCAACTAGGACATCTTGACAATAAAGCCCCTGCTTGTGACACCTGCGATGCCATAGCGTTTATCTGGTCACCAGAACAACAAGTTAATATATCTGTACTTCCAGTCTGGTTGGCAATTGTCTCTGTAAGAATAAAAAATTAACTATTTCATCAGGGTTATAATCCAAATGTTGCTAAATAAAAATAACCTTAGATAATAATATTTAATATTAGATGATAACTGAAGAGTAAGTAAACAATATTGAAAATTTAGCTGCTGGATTAAGAGTGGTAAAGTTTGAAGTAGAACAAAAATCATATTTTTTTGTTTTTGTTTTTCTTAACGACTGGCTTACTGCAATAATTTAATTAACATGATTGCTTTGATATGTTTTGAATTATTTCTACTTATAATGTTTGCAAATATCAAAACTTTTTATCCTGAATTACAGGACTTACTGAGACTTATTTTCTAACAATATGGCAGATAAAATAAATTTCTAATGGTAGGGTCAATATGTCATGAAGCGCCAGTTTAGTTTTAAAATCTACTTGGTGGACTGTGATGAAAAAGTTGAGAGCCATGGCTAATTGGAGAAAAAGCCAAGACAAATATTATGAGTGAGAGGCAAAGCTGGCATAAGCCTTTTTCAGAATCGTATAAAAATGATGTTTTTTCACTTGTTGATAGATGTTCCTGTAGCAGCTAGGAGATCTTGACAGTAAGGCACCATTTTGTGACATCTCTGATGCCATAGTGTTTAACTGGTCACCTGAACAACCAGTTAGTACGTTTGTAATTCCGATCTCGTTGTCAATTCTCTCTGTAAGACTAAGAAAAAGAAACTCGTTCTTCAGGCAGCTATATATAATATTGGTAATAAAATAACGTTAAATGATAATGTTAACGTTGAATAATAGGATTAAATGTTCCGTCAACAATGCGGAACATTTGATCAGTGGATTAGGAGTGGTAAAGTTCAAAGTCAAACAAAAAACCTGTGTTGTTTTTTAATGACCAGTTCACTAGAATATTTTAATTACTTACTTAGACTTAGTTCCTCCAGAGCCGCCGGTGCCTCCATAGCCTCTCCACTCAGCTTGCATTGATGCTGCAGCGACGACGTCTTCCCATTCAAGTAGTAGTGAGGTACCAGCCGTCCTCAGAACTCGGTCATATGTCCGTTTCAATGTATTTTTGGGGCAGCCTCGCATTTTTCTATCGCCTGGCTTCCATTCATAGGTTATTCGAGGAAGGCGGTTCTCTTCCAAACGAAGAACGTGTCCAAGCTATGTCCACCGCCTACTTTTCATTAACTCAATGACTAAAGGTTAACCTGTTTTTCTGCATATTTCTCTATTGGTAATTTTTGTTGTCAGCTTTTATTCAAGATTCTTCTGAAGCTCATATTTTCAAATGCAAGGATCCTTTCTTCAAACTGGGTGTTTATTTTCCAACATTCACTTGCGAAACAAACAATTGAGAGCACATTGCTGTTGGAGATTCGAAGCTTCAGACGCACTGAATATTTATCACTTCGCCAACTAAGCTCCTCCAAAAATTTCTACTCACATTGTTTGTAAATCCTTAGATTTCTTTTGTTTGGTCCCACACCAACTCGCAGCATTTGTGAGTCTTTACCACCAGCTTTTTGTTAGTATATATTACGACTCTTTGCCCTGAATTACAGGATTTAAGGAAAGATTTTTTTTTTTAACAAGGCGGGGTCAAATCAATGGCTTGTTTCAGCAGTAGGTTCGAATGATTGCAGGACTATTAAAGACTACAACATTTGTTAAATTCGGAATGATACACAGAGAAACTTTTTGCAAGGGAGGAGAGGGAGTGAGTACTTAAAATATTGCTATATCTGCTGAATTTGTATTTGTTTTGTTATTTTGAATAAAATTGTATTGTTCTTGTTAATTTTGTGCTATTCATTTTGTATTATTTGTGTTATTTTGTTCATTTATGTGTTAAAAGTAGTATTTTTTTTATACCATGGCCCCGAGACTTTGCTTTACTTTTCCTTTTTTTTTCTTGTTTGGATTAATAGGGAGACCCTTTCGCATAATCTCATGACTGGAATTAAATCCTGATCCCTTCAGTGAGTTATTGCACCCAAATCCAAATTCTGGGATCTGTATCAATCCACCTGTGCCACTATAGGACGTTTATTTTGCAATGTCTATTTATGTATGAATCTATTCGTGCCAAGGTGTCCCTATTTAAAAGACATACTAATAATTAATAGACACAAGAGAGAAGCGGTAACAACACTCAACACAACTCTCTTCCAGCTGTCACACCTACACCCAACCTCTGTCCTTATCATATGGTTTATCCTCTACTAACAAAACAACATTGAAAATAGCCGATAACAAATCGCATCACACAACGCAGGAGACAATGGAAACCTCCTTTAAAATTTTGTGTTATTTGTTAGGTTGAAGCTTGAAATGTTCTTTAATTGCATGTGGAAATTGTTTTTGTTCTGTTAAATAATAAACAACAGTTGCTAAACGTTTATTTAAGGACTTAAAATCCGTCAGTAGGGGAATATCTAACGTGGGTATGTATATGTGGATGTTCTTTGATACGAAATTTCGTGTAGTTTTAGGCTACTCTTCGGAGTTCCATTAATTTTCTTTTCGCAATAAAATTACACCATTAACATTTACGGAAATAACAGCTAACATTCTTAGTGTCAGGTGGCGTTTCTTCCTCTCTTGACAGTTCTTTTCAAATCAAATTTTCAAGTGGTTGGTAACTTTTGACTAAATTTATTCTTTACTAGGATCTGACACTGTAACCTTGAAGCTGCATCTGACGCTGAAACTATGATTCAGAGACTAGAAGCTTTCAATCCATTTTAGAAAAGTAAACTTTAAATTACCAATTTAGTCTGTGATTCTTACCCATCTCTTCATACATTTCTGGACAAGAAGTCTTTAATTTTTCTTTAAACCTGTCCTGCAGCGGCTTAGCAGGTCCATCATATTTTATATTCAATTTTCCTTCTTGTCCATACCAAACGCATTGTCCGTCATTATTTTTTTCATAATTTCCCTGAAATAAAAATAAAATAAAATAACAATGTGGCTACCAATTTCTTCAACAAAGTTGATTATGGTTCAAGTAGGTTTTTAAAAAAAATCAGTAAACAATCAGATTCAACTAAAAAAAGAAAAAGGAAGAAAAGCATAGAGAACAATACATATTCTTCTCCTAAGCCTGCAACCTCAGATAGATAAACCTACATACACATAGCGTGTTTTGATTTACTTAGATATCCCTCTCAACAAGTCCAAATAATTTCACCTTAGTGCCCTTATCCTCAGTAGAAGCTGTAGACTAGCAATAAATGTAGTAGTAGTAGCATGCACATGCTTTTTGATTAGTTTGACATCCTCCTCAACAAGTCCTGAAAGTTTCAATTTAGTACTTTAAGTCGTTTCTGAGCCATTCTTGAGGATTTTTAGGACATTTTCAAAATTCTCAAAAATTTTCTAGAGGAGAATTCTCAAGGATGCGTAATTTTTTTTTTAGGGTAATCGTATCGAACCAATGGTCCAAACAAATCAAGAGAAGACTCATTCTACAGACGTCTTTTTAAATACCAAACAAGATTACTTCACAGCAAAGTGTCATGTTCAGCAATTTTGGGGCACACACAAGTTGCCCCATTGAGGGAGTAACCCTACCGAGTGAAAATTCCTGGATAGCTAATTGATTTGTGGCAAATTTTCCCCTAAAGATGCACATAGCCCATACAAGACACACTGTTAATATAGGCATTTATTTGGCCACTGTGTTATATACAGAGATAAACTACATTGTCATCAAGTTTATTTTCTAATTTTTCTATGGTGCAAGAATTGGCACGATCCTGTCCCGGCTTTAGTTGTTGTGTCCTACAATTAACAAACAGCTTCATAAATTTTAAAACCCAAATACCACCACCCTGGGTAGGAGAGATCTGGTTTTAGTGAGACCTTATAGCCATAATTGATAAATAACTTAGAGTTATCAAACAGTTCGTGGTAACGAACTGTAGTAAAGAGCGACCCGGCTCAATAGTAACCAAAACTCTAAAAAACGGAACTTTGATACCAATAGTCACATCAAAAGAATCGCATTTTAATGCTTGATTTTAAGTATATAACTTTCATCAAGTTTAGTCTTATCAATCAAAAGTAACGAACCTGAGAAAATTTGCATTATTTTAGAAAATAATGGAAAAGAACCCCTAAACATCATAGAATCTTAATGAAAATAACACCTTCAGATTCAGTATATCAGAGAACCCTACTGTAAAAGTTTCAAGCTCCTATCTACAAAATGCGGATTTTTTTTTTTTTTTTGCCAAAAGACAGATCACGGATGCGTGTTTATTTGTTTGTTTTTTTTTTTTTTTTTTTTCAGGGTGATCGTATCGACCCAGTTGTCCTAGAATGTCGCAAGAGGGCTCATTCTAACGGAAATTAAAAGTTCTAGTTCCCTCTTTAAGTGATCAAAAAATTGGGGGGCACCTGGACCTCCTTCCACGCTCACTTTTTCGCCAAAGTTTCGGGATCAAAATTTTGAGATAGTCATTCTGTTCAGCTTAGTCGAAAACCTAATAACTATGTCTTTGGAAACGGCTCAATCCCCCACAGTCCCGGGGGAGGGGTTGCAGGTTGCAAAATTTGACCATTATTTACATATAGTAATGGTTATTATGAAGTGTAGAGACGTTTTCAGGGACTTTTTTGCGTTGGGGTGGGAGTGGGTCGGGGGGAGGGGGTTATTTAGGAGGATATTTCCATAGAGGAATTTATCATGAGGGAAGAGAACTTCCATGAAGGAGGTGCAGGATTTTCTAGCATTAAAAAAACAATCAATCAATCAATATTTATCAATTCAAATTAAAAATATACAAAAACAATATTATGCCCCAACAGAGTGCAGAGCTCGTAAGGCTGGGGCAGCACAAATGCATAAAAAAAACAACGTCTCGTCATACTAATAATTCCAAAAAGAGAGAGAAAAAAACTAGGACAAAAAAAAACATACGAGAGAAAAAAAAAACATACAAGGTAGGAGATCATAGAGGAGGCCACCCCAGCGCAAGAACACCACAGCAAAGATAACAATTACTATTTCTGAATCAGCTTCAAATAGCAGTTCTTCCTCACTTGACAGTTTTTTTTTAAACGCCTTTGAACTTTCGATCACTATGACCTGTGGTTCACTCTTTACTAGACTGTAGCCTGAGCTGCAACCATGATATATAAAATCTGTTAAACTTAAAATTACCGAATAAAGTTCTGAGCCTGAGGACAATAGCCAGATTTGAAAAAAAGTGGTATGACAACCTCAAAAGAGTAAGGGATTTTGATGAAAATTAGAGTGTCAAATTCAAACCAAAGAGAAAATGTCAATGCAGAATTTTTACCCCCCCCCCCTATTGAATAAAATGCAAAATTTTGCATTTTTTCTTAAAAGAATGGTCAAGGATGCGTGTCTTTTTTTTTCAGGGATTATAGTATCTAACCAGGACCTTTAATGATCAGAAGAAGGTTCACGACAAGGGAAATTAGAGTTCTGGTGTCGTTTATAAACACGGAAAAGGATTGTACCAAAGCAAAGTGATATTGTCTGCCATTTTGTGGTAAAAAAAAACGATTTTACCCCAAAGAAGGCAAATCCTATCGATTAAAATTGCATGATAGCCAATCAATTTATGGCAAAATTGTTCCAAAGGATGCAAGTAACCCATCCCAAAACTTTAAAACAAAATAGAATTTTACTGAGAATTTATGCATCAAAAGAATTGGTTCTTTATGTTGATTCTAAACATATAAAGTTCATTAGGTTTAAGATTACCCGTCGAAAGCTACGAGCCAGAAAAAGTTTTCCTCATTTTCCAAAAAAATAAATAAAAACAACAGTAAAAGGTCGAAAAATCTTAAATGGTAATTGTACCATTTGATTCAGTGCATCAGAGAACCCTTTGGTAGAGTTTTCCAACTCCCATAGGCATAAATATGGAATTTTGTATTTTTACCAGTAGATGGACCACGGATTCGTTTTTTACGCTTTCAAACAGCTCGTGGTAACGAACGTCAGGAGCGACCCGGCTCAATAGTAACCGAAGCTCTAAAAAAAGGAATTTTGATACTAATAGTTACATCAAAAGAATTGCATTTTCATAATGATTTTAAACATATAAGTTTCATCAGTTTAGTCTTACTCACCAAAAGTTACGAGCCTGAGAAAATTTGCCTTACTTCACATAATAGGGGGAAACACCCCCTAAGTCAAATAATCTTAAAAAGATCACGCCATCAGATTCAGCGTATCAAAGAACCCCACTGTTGAAGTTTCAAGCTCCTATCTACAAAATGTGGAAATTTGTATTTTTTGCCAGAAGACAGATAACGGATGCGTGTTTATTTGTTTTGTATTTATTTTTGTTTTTTTCCAGGGATGGTCGTATCGATCCAACGGTCCTAGAATGTCACGAGAGGGCTCATTATAACAAAATATAAAAGTTCTAGTGCCCTTTTTAAGTGACCAAAAAATTGGAGGGCACCTAGGCCCCTCCAACGCTCAGTTTTCCCAAAGTAGCCGGATCAAAATTTTCAGATAGCCATTTTGTTCAGGATAGTCTAAAAACATAATAATTATGTTTTTTCGGACGACTTAATCGTCTGAAACATTTACATGTAGCAATGGTCAGATTTTCAGGAGGACTTTTCGCGTTGAGGGGGGGGGGGTTGCTGGGAGGGGGTTACGTGGGAGTGGGATGGGATTTATAATGAGGGAGATAATTTCCATGAAAGGGGCGCAGGATTTTCTAGCATTATTTAAAAAAAGTGAGAAAATAAATAAAAAAAGTTTTTTTCAGATAGAAGTAAAGAGCAGCATTAAAACCTAAAACGAACAGAAATTATTACGTATATAAGAGGGTCCGTCTACTCCACAATACCTATCTCTTTACGCTGAAGTATTTTTAGTAATTTCAATTATTTGTTCTACGGCCTTTGTGATTCAGGGGTCATTCTTAAAGAATTGGGACAAAATTCAAGTTTTAGTGTAAAGAGCGAGGTACTGCCGAGGGGGCGAACCCCCTTATATACGTACTAAAAGTATACAAATATAAAAGTTCGTTACGTAAGTTAATTCGTAAGTTACGCATATTAAATACTAATAAAAACGTTCGCGAAAGAAATAAAAAGTTCTAGTTGCCTATTTAAGTGACCAAAAATTGGAGGGCAACTAGGCCTCCTCCCCCACCCCACTTTGAAAGCCATTTAGCCAAAGGAAAATGCAAATTTAGTTTTAATTATTCATTTGCGATGAAACCCCCCCCCCCCCCCCAAAAAAAATGCATTAATTCAAAGCCGTTCAGAAGTTAAGTTAAAAGAAAAAAGTTTTTTAGCTGCATGTAAGGAGCGACATTAAAGCTTCAAACGAACAGAAATTAGTCCGTATATGAAAAGGGTTGTCACACTCTCAACGCCTCGCTCTATACACTAAAGTTTTTCATTGTTTTAAAAAGTAGAGTTGTGAAAAAGAGTCAAACTCTAGAGTAAAGAGCGGGGCGTGAATATTTTTGAGTGAAGAATTTTGAAGCCCACTTGACAAGTGAAGATTTTTGAAGTCCACTTGACAAGCAAGAATTAGAAGTTTGGTGTGCAACCATGCTTTTGCAGGACAAACAAGATAAACCGAAGAAATGTCGTAACTTGCTTCCTAAATTACTTGAAATCCATCGACCTAGTGAGGACATCATGAGGAACATATTTCCTGAGAACATGCTTACTTCCTCAAAATTGAATTACATATTGAACCGTGAACGTGAACTTTTGGGAAAACATGGCAATTGATATACGTATGATCCTTTAACGACGGACGTAAATGAACTTTTGAGGATTATTGACAAAGAACATTTGAAGAATGAAGAAATTACCAATTTCCAGAAAGAAAATTCTACAACAAACCTTTTAAAAGAAACTGCAGAGGAAGGTTTTGAGTTTTTTTAAAACATCCTATAGCAAAGACATGAATAAATAAAATTTATATTTTTTTGAGGATGAGAATGGTCCAATAACTGTCGCTGCTATTAAAGATGAACTTGAAGATGTTAAAAATTTCATCAACAAAATTTCAAACGAAGTGAAAGATCATATGAAATCCGTTCAGGAAGTAGAGTAAAAGAAAATAAGTACATAGAATGGAACCAGATGACTTCCAATCATCAATGGGATATAGGTTTAGGACTTCATTTTGGTCATGTATTACTTCTTGTAGTTTTCTATCAAAGTATTAGGCTAAACTTGATGGCGTTATATTTTTCTTACTCAAACAGACTTTATTTATTTTATCTAGTTTATGTCCTGTGGCGGCGTAGTGGCTTTGATCTCACCTTGGTAATACGGGATCCAGAGTTCAAACTCAGCTGTTACATTCTTTGGAAGTTTCCACTTATTAACCTTAACTATTCCTAAGATATTATAGAAATACTATTTTGAAAACAAAGATACACATTGTGTCTTTTGGCTTAGTTCAACGTCTCAATTGAAATGTACTCCAAGTTTTATTTAATAATCTTAGCTGCTCCTGAGATAATGCAGGTACGCCCATTGACAACTGGGGTACACATAATGTATAAGTTCAAATTCCCTCAACATTTTTTTTTTGCTATGTAGATGCCCTTTCCTAACTCTACTTGAAATACGGAAGATATACCGTTTTACAATTGGGATGTATGTTGTGACTTTTGATTTTGTCAAACATCCTCGTTAGAATTCCATCAAAGTTTCAACTTAAATACCCTAGCCATTTCTGAGAAAAATATAGATGCACCCAAATACGTTATTTGACAACTTGCATATACCAAGTATTTTCTGATTTACTGCAAAATCCCCCTCAATATTCTCTGAAGTCTCTTACTTAATAGCCTTATTAATAGCACAAACATAAGATATTTAGATAGACATAACATCTTTGGATTTAGCTTAGTATCCAACTCATCATGCCCTAAAAGCGTCAATTTAATATCCTTAACAGCTCCTAAGATATTGCACATACGCTTTTTGATAATCTGTATGTGCACAGTGTTTTTCGATTTAGTTCACCACCCCCTGAACATTTGCTGAATTTTTACTTAATACCCTTATCATTTTCTAACACACTTATATCAAACTGTCCCTCCCTTTCCTAATGATAAATCCTGCATGTAAACAGTGGGCACACTGTATAATTTACAACTTTTCACAGGGGGCTCTATGAGACTTGGCAGTCCATGCCATGGAATGGTGCTGGTGCCCCATTTCGACAACCAGCATGCATAAAGTGTGTTTTACTTTTGTTAAACATCCTCCCCAGCATTTGCTGAAAGTAGTCGTAGGTAGAAGCAGTCACGGTTGATATTAGTCGCAATCACATATAGTTACAGTCGCAGTAAAAAGTAGTCACAGTTGCAGCCGCAGTAGTAGGCTAGGAGGCTGGAGAGACGAAAATGCCAGCTGGTCAAGCTTAACTAAGGAGTTAGAGGAAGTGGCAGCAAAAAATAAGACCTGCAAACAGCAGCAGATCCTCAAAAACATTTGTATGAAAAGGAGTAGCATCAGAGAAAACGTGAAATAAAAGAGATGGAACTAGCATATCAAACAGCGAAGAAAGATTGGATCTGTTGAAAGGCCGTCTCAAAGACCCCTGAAATCAAATAGGACAAACTAAACCCCAAGTGTTGAGCCAAATCCTTCATCCATTGCCGCTACCACCAGAGAAGCAGTGCTCATGATATATCACCACCGTCAACAGAAGAAGTAAAAAATGCAATAAAATCCTTTAGAAACCATGCCTGAGAAATATATATGGCAAGGCCAGCACTTGTGGAAGCCCTGGCAGACCTACTTTGTAGAGTCTGGAATGCGGATTATGTCCCCCAAGACGAGACAAAGGGTAGAAGTCGAGTATATTGTAGACTGACATAACCCAGAATAGTGAATGATGTTCGCCAACCGACTTAGTACTGATAGTGGAAGACATGATACACAGAGTGGCCGCTACTGCAAATATAGCAGGTCTTGCAGTCAACATCCCAAAAACTTAATACCTATCCACTGAAATGATACTAACTATTTTGTACATCCTGATCCTATTAAAGGAGTAGAAGAGTTCAAATATCTGAGATCACTTATAGATTCTAAGGGTAGAGCATAAAATGAGGTCTAAGCTCGAATAAGCAAAATCTGGTGATCTTTAGGTCAATTGAAAACATCCCAGTGGCAAAGACGATAAACTGAGCGCAAAACAAAAATCAGAATATACTCGGCGCTCATGCACCCTTTAGTTCTATACAGCTGGGAGAGCAAGATCTGGCCACTAAAGGCAGAAGAAGAACAACAACTAGCCGTTCTAGACCAGAAATAGCTAAAATCTATTTGCAACATCTGACAGTCGCAACGAATCAGCAACAACGAGCTCGTGAAGACATGCGGAAAAAACTTACAACGTTACGCATAATCAAGAAAGGGTTCCTTGGCCATGTAATATGACACCCAGAGGAGACTTTAGCACACCTGGTCTTTAACTGCAGTGCCTCCTAAATCATGGAAAAAAAACGAAAGGCCAGATCAGGTCATGGTATAGTGTTGTGAATAAGGGCGTTGAACTATTAGGTAGTTTCCGGAAATATGGCAATAAGTGGGACAAGTCGTAGCTTCAACTCAGTCGATCAAAGGTAAAGGACAGATTACTTTTGCAGAACCTGGTCCAACAGCTTAATGGTGTCGTGTTGGGCCGAATAGCCCGTGCCTCGTTTCAACTAAAACACTAACTATAAAACAGCTGGTGGTATAGAGGATTATTGGTTGCTCCTTTCTGAGTTTCCTGTTCTTTAGGCTTTCAGCTACACTATTTGTCTCAATTAATTAAGAACGAATGCTCAAATACAATCTAACATTATAACACTTTAGCGTAAAAAGCAGGAGTTCAGGAGAGGGAAGCTTCCTTCCGTTTTTTTTTTTTTTTTTTAACGTCAGACTCCACCAACTGAGGCCACTAATTACTTAGGGTACAGTTGCAGAGTACTTGAGTAAAGAGGAAACTCCAATTTAGGAATGCCCGAAATTTCATTTTCAGATAAATTTAATTTGGCAGTGTAATTTCCGTCAAGATAATTATTTGGGCGTATCCCCCCTTTTTTAGGGAATTACGCGCATTTTATCATGCCATTTGCTGTTCGTAGATAACTCTAAACTTAATAGACTTTACATACTCAGAATGATCAGAAAAACAGTTGACATTCAAAACAATCTCAGTTACCCTAGCGTTGTGTCTGAGCAGGTCCTCTCTGAAAAAAACCACAAAGAAGACTTCTGGTTTGATGGCTCCTCGAAGGATTTCTTTAGAAACATATGGTATAGCACACATAAACAGTTATTTAAGCGAACTTTTGGCCTATATTGTCTTTTCTAAGGGTGGTGGTGAAAATCATGTTACAATTTCAAAAGGACGGCAGATCTAGACAAGGGTTAATAACTTTTACTATACATAGAAAACACTATAACCTACCTTTTCTGACTTGTGTGCAGTGGTGTCAGGGATAGTAGCTTGAACTGCAGCCAAAACTAAAATATATTGAATCCGGGCCATTATTGGTATGTCAAAGTAGTAACATATCAGGCGCAATTAATTACCTAAAAAATTTCTCATTGTTATTCTAGGATTTAAAAAATGGGCCAGATGTCTCATAGATACCCAATCTGTATAAATATAACTATTTTTGTGGATAAAGAAAATACTGTGAACTTCTTTTCTAACATCGCTTCGGGTGTAAAAATAAAATGCAATTGAGGTGCTTGGGAGAGGAGGGGTCAGATATCTCAATTGGGGATTTTTGGTGTCTAGATAGAATCCTCTGTGGGGAAAATTCTAAATTCATTAGACCAACATCACGACTGCTGTCGTTGCTACAACCTAATAAAGTGGGAAACACGGTCCTTTTTAACCCAAGGAAAAAAAAGAAGAAAGACGTTCAGACAAAACTGTATGGAGAAATATACCAAACGAAATGTGATTAAAATCATGATTGTTGCCATCGCTACAACCTATTAAAGCGGAAAACACAGCCCATGGTAACCCAAATTACAGAATAAAATGTATTTTAAGGAAATTGTTGCCCCGTCCCTTAAGAAAAAACTTTTTGGCAAAATAAACGTTACCATTCCTGAATTAGCTTCAAATAATGGTTGATTAAACAAACTTTTTACACAAAATAAGTTTCTGAAAAAAATAAAGAACTTCATTAAACCAAAAATGAGCAAAAATAGAATCGAATAATCTACCAAGCGTAAAACTACCACAAATCAGAATCGATTAATAAATGAAACCCAAAACGAACAGAAATTAAAATTAATAACAAGTTAAACTCAAAACGAGCCGAAATTAACAACCCCTTTGCCTTCCGATGGCCAGAACATAATTTGCACTTAACTAAAAAAAAAAGAATGTGCATTGTTAGTTTAATATACATATACTGATATTTTGGCCTGGCCTTTATGTTCTAGCCTCAGGAAGGCATAGGGGTTGTGACGGTTCCATCAGAATTAGATTTCACTTTCGTACCATTAGGTATAGTTGTTATAGTAGCCACAGCAGTAGTATAACACCTAAACGAAGAAAACTATACGCATGCAAGTATTAAAAGGCATATAAGAAATATTATAGACAGCGCTGCTCTATCATAGCTAGAAATATCACTGATATTTTAAAGGAGCTAATTTGATTGGAAATTCAAAGTTCTAGTACCCTTTTTAAAAATCAAAAGTTATTGAAGGGCAATCATTGCTCCTCTTCAGCTCATAATTTTCCAAGCACTTCCAATCAAAATTTATTATAGCCATTTTGTTCACTATACCTTAACAGTCTTTTAACTGTATCACTAGGACTGTTTCTTAGGTCAACCTTCCACAGTTATACAATTTGCCAATTATGTTTAAAAACTAAATGTTGCCTTAAGATCAAATAAAAATCACTGTGTGTCTACTGATTGCCAATAGACATCTCAACAATTCCCAAGAATGACTGGGGGTATTATGTTCAAGCTTTTGGAGCTACTTAAATTACTACTTATGGTCTTAAATTTTTTTAGAAAAAGAATGTAAGTGTATCCAAGCTGTCAAACACCATATAGATTTTTCTACGAATGGTATTAAGGTTAATTTTTCAGGTCAAACTAGACGATGTATAAAATTAAATTAAATGCTAATATTTGTGTCCAGATTTTTAAAGGGGTTTATGTTGTTAAAAATTGTTGGAAAATTTTCTCCAGCAATTTTAAGCCGAAAAGATTTTAACTATTATTTTTCTTTTTGGCTGAAAAGACTGTTTCAATATAAAATGAACAAAAATTAATTAAAAAAACATTTTCCACAAAATAAGTTTTTCAAAGAAAAGTAAGCACTCCATTAAACCAAAACTGAGCAAAAATAGAATCAAAACAAACAAAAATTACAAAAAAATAACAGACTGAAACTCAAAACGAGCAGAAATTAACATTACTAAGGTTCACAGCCCCTATGCCTTCCCAAGGCCAGAACGTAAAGGCCAGGTCTGAATATCCGCATATGTATATTAAACTGACAATGCAAATTCTTTTTTTTTTTTTTTTAGCAAAGTGCAAATTATGTTCTGGCCTTCGGAAGGCATAGGGGTTGTTGATTTCTGCTCGTTTTTGGGTTCGATTCGGTTATTATTTGTAACTTCTGTTTGTTCATTTATTTATCGATGCTGATTTGTGGTAGTTTTACGCTTGGTAGATTATTCGATTCCTTTTTCGTTCATTTTTGGTTTAATGGAGTTCTTTACTTTTCTTTGAAAAATTTATTTTGTGGAAAAAGGTTTTTTTTTAATTGACCACTGTTTGAAGCTGATTCCGGAACAGTAACGTTTATTTCAGCTAATCTTAGCGAATAAGGTTTATTGCAGCAGCAAATTTATGAGAATTTGAGTAAATGGCCAGAACCCCTCGAAATCAGTGTCGGATAAAATGAAAATTGGATCATTTTCGGCTAAAAATCACTATAGCCATCACAATTATTGAAATTACTTCTCTACATTTTCCATCACTGCTAGTGGGCTACCGAAACATAATACTAGAGTCTAGAATCAATCTAGCTTCTGAGGAAGAACAAGGGGGTTCATTGATTCTTAGTTGAAGTACACTTACTAGAAAAGGACCACCAACAAGACCCAGCCTGGTGTACACCAAGATCCAGGGATATAGTTATGTCTCGTTGCTCCTTTATAGAGGAGGGGTATGATCCAAAAGCCATTGCATCTTATGTTACTACCGAACTTCTATGTGTCATAAGCACAGTAAAATGCCACGATTGTTTAACTCTAGAAACCATTAGCAAGAACTCTAGTTTTCTTTCAATTTAACGGTTTTGGGTGTTTTTGAGACATTGTATGAGATCCTGCTTGGGAACTATTGTTTGCTGTTTATATTTGCGTAGCCATGAACGTAGCTTTGAAATTAATTTCAAGCAATGAACTCTACTACTACTACTACTACTACTACTACTACTACTACTACTACTACTACTAACAACTCACCACATCACCAAGACGTCTGAGGCCAACAGAGCTACACTAACGATAGCTATGCTAACGATAAATCAGAACTTTTTATTCTTTCACTCTCAATTGCATTACATGTTTGTCATTTATGTACGGGTCGGCTTGGCATTCTTCAGTTGTCACTGAGACCCTAGTTGATTAGAGTTTGGCCTTTTTCAGTGATCTTTAAACTTTGTGTGTGCTATTTTATTCGTTTTCCGTTTGCATCTTTAAATTCTTGTTAATTAAGAAAATATTTTTCTCCAAACAAATTTTAACGAAAAGTAAGAACGATGTTAAAGCCAAAGAAGAGCCAAAATTTAGAATACGTTTCAAACTTGAAACATGGAAGCTTATTACAGTTGACAAATGATTCTGACTAAGCCCAAACAATGAAAGTTTGTTTCTTTGTCAGTAAGACCACTCTCAGATTGTCAGGCAAAATTTTCAGAGAAACATAAAATGGAGTCCTTCTTAAGTACCCAAGATTGTCTTTGTCGCAAAAAATTAAAAAATGCGTAAGCAGAAAAAAATCAATATCCTTAAATGACTACGTGCCAACTCCACTATATAGGAAGAGTCGCAAAAAGTCATCTAGTGTTCGACAGCAAAACGGTCAGAGTAGCGGACACGGTGGTAAAAGGCTTGAAATTAACAGTAGTTCAATTGAACTCTAAGGTCCAAACGTGTTATAAGCCACAAAATAAGTCAAAGAAAACGAAAAGTAATTATTGAAAAGGGATAAACGAAACATAAATCCTGCAGCTGCACGGCGGGATTCATTTCCCTTTGGTAACAGTGGACAAGGGGTTCGATCCTAGCTGCAACAAGGATTGAAATTTCATGGAGATTATGTATTTTTCGTCTCAAATAATAATAATAAAAAAATAAAAATGAAACTAAGCCGAAAACGAATGGATACTAAAATGAACAATCAATTGTAACTTAAAACGATTATAAATTACCGCAAAAAAAGATTTTGAGGTAACGGAATTGTACCGCAGCCCCTTTAAATCTTTTAAACATTAGTGTCGTTTGTATTTTATAAAAAAATTAATTCAAATGATTTAGTTTTATTTGTCATTGCATCGATGATGAATGAAAAAAGAAAGAAAATCACAATACTAATAAAGGTTTACAAGTAAAAGGTATCGCAAATAAGAGTTGGGTACCATTTTCCCAAATACTTTTAACACCTCGTTCCGAATAGGGTGGCAACCAGCCGTTCCCACTCCTTTTTTTACATGTACTTAGGCATTTTTTAGGGGTTAAACTCTTCCCAAAATAAACATTAGTAATGGCTTACAGCCTATCTAGGCTACTTACCCAAAAAAGGCTTTGTTACAAAAAAAGACACGACACATTCAAGTGATAATTACAAAGTGACAAGATAATACAATTTATTTTTAAAAGAGATTTCTTATCATTGAGAAAACGATGAGATTGTATTTTTTTTACATTTCAGTAACCATCCAACGTTATTTATACGAAAGGAAGTTTAATAGAAAAAAAACTTTTAATGTTTATTCTAGATAAAACATCGTTCAAGGCCAAAGTCAAGGATTACATTACAGCAAACAGAGAAATAAGACAGGCAAATCCTCTAAGGATTTTAAACGTTGAATACGTTCATGATTTTAATAGGAAACATGTAAACGGAATTTTAGAAAATCAAGCAAAGAATTTACACCTCTTGGAAAATTAGATATTATGCTATTTGGATATTATTACTAAATTTCAGAAAGTTTTCAGTTTGTACAGTATTATTTCCAGTTTGTACAGTATTATTATATTATTTCCGTACAGTATTATTTTTGTACAGTATTATTATATTGTTTTGTACAGTATTATTTTGTTTGTACAGTATATTATATTATTGTTATATTATTTCAATATATTATTTCCAGTTTGTCACCTATTTTTTCCAGTTTGTACAGTATTAATTTCTTACTGTGTCGGTGCTTCATTATCCAAAGTATTCTGCCTATTATGAGGTTGTTTGCTTGTGGAATTTTCCTTAGCATGTCCTAAAAAGGAATAGCCATTCTTGAATAAACATCTCTTTATGATAGTTCGGCCCTCCCTTGTGTGGCAACAGAAAAGAAAACAAAGTAGGAGAATAAAAAAAACAAGATGTTACTCATTCCCATGCGAAAAAGTAGTTTTTTTTTGTTAATAAAGATGAAGGACTGTATTTATCCTAAATGGGATTTTCAGTCTCGGTGTTTCCAACAGCGCAGTTCTTACTCCGTATATGAAAGGGGCCGTTGCCTCCTCAACGCCCCGCTCTTTACGCTATCAAACCTTAACTCTTTCTCTTAATCCTACATTTTATAACAGTAAAAAAAACTTTAGCGTAAAGAGCGGGGCGTTGAGGAGGGAACGGCCCCTTTCATATACGGAGTAATTTCTGTTCGTTTTAAGTTTTAATGTCGCTCCTTACTTTCAATGAAAAAATTAGTTTTTTTATTTAGTTTCTGAACGTTCTTGAATTAATGCATGTTTTGATTTTGGCCCTCAGCACATAAATAATTAAAACAAAATTTGCATATTAATTTTTTTTGGCTAAATTGCTTTCTCATAGTTTCAATTGGAAGATTTTTAGAAAAAAAGGAGCAGAGGAGGAGGCCTAGTTGCCCTCCAATTTTTTTATTACTTAAAAAGGCAACTAGAGCTTTTAATCTTTTACGAACGTTTTTTACAAATTAACTTACGTAACGAACTTCTATAGATAGATAGATAGATAGATAAGTGTATTTCAAAAACCGTGGGCCATATACACACAAAATATAAATAAATAACAGACAAGCAAGGAAATTAACAACAGTACGAACACGCACAAAAAAAAAACAGAATTCGACGCAAAAAGTACCTAATCTAACTACAAAAGAAATTAATCATATAAAACTTTTTCTTCTTATTAAAGATTTTTCTATATATACTCCCACTCGAAATATTGTGGTTGGGTTACTATTTTGTAGAATACCCGGAAGCATCAAATTAATCCCATGCAAATAAATTTCCCGTAAATCCAAGAGCACCGGGCATTTCCGGAGAAAATGATCCAAGTCTTCATCATCATCTTTACAAAGAGGACAAAGATACCGCCTATCAGGACTAACTATCATTTTATTTTTGTCGAACGTTTTTTGCCTGTTCTGGATTGGAAGACAATTTGCCCTAAGCTGAATCCAACGACGTAGAATCATAGCAAGTAAATTAAGTTTAAAATAAACTTCCTCCCCAAAACTAGGTTTTGCCTGATTATAATGTTGTAGGGTTGTAGAATCAAGAACCAGCCCTTGCCAATGCTGAATTTCCTGACTCTCTAATATAAATCGTACCTGGCTTTCTAAATTTGCTGGTACATCGCGAGAGCAAAGACCATTATTCCATAAATAAGGCATTCCTACTTTTTCTAGTAATGATTTAATTTGGGATGGCCACGAGATTTTTAAACCACATTTCAACATCTCTTCATATGCCACTCTTACTAGTCTATCTTCATTACTCTTAGTTAACTTCAACCAGAATCTAAGCATTAAAATATACCTACGTAGCTTTAAAGAAAACAGGCCCATATCACCTTTCAGAATCTGTGAATGAGTTGTCTGATGTAAACCAAACACTCTTTTATAATACTGGAGCTGAAGGGACTCCAGTTGCTGCACCGTTTCTCCACCCCATATCTCTGCTCCATATTCTATTACGGGTAAAATTTTTGTGTTAAATATTCTTTTATGCATTTTTAGGTTTTTGATCCCCATTATCGTCGGGTTTCTAAATATAGCTGACATGGCCACCCTACCTCTCTTAATTATTTCATCAACATGACTCCTTAGGCTTCCATTTTCCGATAAGATAAAGCCTAAATATTTTATTCTTTTACTTATAAATAGTTCCTTATTATTAAATTTAAACGTATATTTTTCATCGTCCCCAACCTTCCTTTTTTTAAAAATAACAACTTCGCTCTTTTCAGTATTCAGCCTTAGCTTTTTTATATGCAAATATTCTTCTATGAGATTCAAAAGAGTCTGTAGATCTTGCGGTTTATTAGCCACCAAAGCAATATCATCTGCAAATAATAAGAGAGATAGTTTTTGAGTCCCTAGGCTAACTTTCGGAGCCCATCTATTCTCTAGAAAATTAACAACATCATTAATAAAAATATTAAACAACTTAGGTGAAAGGGTGCTGCCCTGTTTTACTCCCCGCTTAATATCAAAAAGCTTCGAAAACCTATTACCAACTTGAATGATTCCACTCACACAAGTATACATGCTCACTATCAATCTAACAAATGAATGGGGAAGGCCAATATTTAGCATGGCATCCTTCAATAACTCTCTGTCGACACTATCAAAAGCCTTATGGAGATCCAGAAATCCCACATAGAGACAAGTTTTACCCTTTCCATATTTATCTATTAATGCCTTTAAAATAAACACACTATCTGTCGTCCCATACCCTGTCCTGAAACCTCCTTGTTCCTCATGTATTAAATTATTTGTATTTAACCAATTGGAAAGCCTGGTATCTAATATTTTCTCCAAAACCTTACTTAAAGCAGGGACAAGTGCTATTAAACGATAATTTTCATGAGCCTTCGGGTTTCCTCTCTTAAAAAGTGGTATAAACAATGATGTCTTCCAAGCGCTTGGCCATTGCCCTGACCTTAACACCTTATTACAAAGAAGAACAATTATCGGTATCAAAATGGAAAGAAAATTCTTAAATAACAATATTGGTATACCATCAACACCCGCAGCAGTACCACCTTTTAACTTCTTAAATATTGACTTAATCTCTTGGCCATTCACATCACCCACTAAATCGTAATCATGTTCTCTCATTGGATAAATAACCATCTCTGGGGTATGCGCTACCTCCTGAAGATCTGCACAAACACTTTCTAAATTATTTAGGTAATCAGGCCATGAATCAGCTTCCGGAACAGCCTGGGTATTAACATTTCTCCTTCCACTATCATTCTTTATATAGCCCCAAAACTTTTTAAAATCTTTATTTCTAAAATCATCAGCGATATCCAGTTTCTTCTTATGCTCGTACTCTTTTTTTTTTCTTTTTATTAAACTTTTATATTCTCTTCTTTTATCTTTATAATTAGCCAATTTTAGACTTTGATCTTCCACGCTATCAAATTCATTCAAACGATCTAATAAATATTTTGCTTCTTCTTTCATTAACTTGCAATCCAAGTCAAAATATCCCTCATTCTTTTTTAATTTTTTAGTTAGGCCACATGATTCTGCACAACTGCCCATTATTTCATTTAACAGCATAATTACACTATGTGCATCTTTTTCATTGTCTTCTAACGTTTTCAAATTATTTTTTACATGCGAGTCCAATAGCTCCCTTCTAAATGCCTCAATATCTTTATCTATTAAATCATTTCTAATTCGTTTTCCTAAACCTATTTTTCTATAATCCGCATTATAGAAATTTCTTAGTCGTGAACCGTGTTTCGCAAACTGCCCAATCTTCACCTCAAGCATAATAGCTCTATGATCAGATCCAACTAAATCTAATACTCCCATATTTATTGATTCAGGTACAAGTTGCGTATTAATTAGCACATAATCTACAACACTTGGAGTTGGACCCGAAAGGCAAGTGAACTCGCAAGGCAAGTGAACAAATCTAATATTTGTATGTTTTTATTACATATATGAGGGGATTCATCCTCTCGTCAATACCTCGCTCTTTGCACTAAAGCATAAATTTTGTCCCAATTCCTTAAGAATGACCCCTGAATCACAAAGGCCGTAGAATAAATAGTTGAAATTACTAAAAATACATTAGCGTAAAGAGCGAGGTACTACGAGGAGCTGAACCCCTCATATGCGTCATAATTTCTGTTCCTTTGAAGTTTTAATGCTGCTCCTTACTCTCAGTTGAAAAAACTTCATATTTATTTTTTCATTGTTATTGTAACAATTGTTATGGTGGGGGAGTAAGTCGTCCCCAAAGACATAGTTATGAGGTTTTTCGACTATGATGAATAAAATGGCTATCTCAGAATTTTGATCCGGTGACTTTGGGAAAAAATAACCGTGGGAGGGGGCCTAGGTGCCCCCATTTTTTGGTAACTTAAAAAGGGCACTAGAACTTTTAATTCCCGTTATATTGAGCCTCTTGCGTCATTTTAGGACCACTGGGTCGATACGATCACCCCAGGGGGAAAAAAACACGCACCCGTGATGGGTCTTCTGGCAAAAAATACGAATATCCATATTTTTGAAGATAGTAGCTTGAAACTTCTACAACGGGGTTTTCTTATAAACCAAATACGATGGAGTGAATTTCGTTAAGATTTTATTACTTTTAGAGGGTGTTTCCCCCTATTTTCTAAAATAAGGCAAATTTTCTCAGGCTCGTAACTTTTGATGGGTAAGACTAAACTTGGTGTAACTTATATATTTAAAATCAGCATTAAAATGCAATTCTTTTGATGTAACTATTAGCATCAAAATTCCATTTTTTAAAGTTTCGGTTACTATTGAGCCGGGTCGCATCTTACTACAGTTCGTTACCACGAACTGTTTGATTCTCACTGAATTGACAATTTTTTTTCAAAACAAGTTTTTGAATTTTCGGTTACTATGGACTTGGGTTCTTTCTTTTGTAGGTTGCCCCTAAGAAGAAAACCACAAAAAGGATACACATCACTGCGTTCCATGTAAAAGTGATTGTTCTTGTTACTCAAGATGGAGGACTGTAATTCTCCTAAATAGAGCTGTCGGGTATGGCACTTCCAATGGGTAGTCATCGTTTTGATTTGACCCCACATTATGGATTTTCAGGCTATTTCAAGAGACTCTTACCACTACGTTTTAGTACTGAACTTTTATCATTAAGACAAATAAAAAAAAACCAAATGTCACCATTCCTGAATCACTTTCAAATTAGCTTCAGTTTTATATAAACACTTTTTTAAACATACCGTTGCAAAGGGATAGAATTCATTCAGAGAATACACATGCAGCCGTTAGCACAATCTGTTTTTTAAATAGGGTTTTCGGCTATAGGTATTCAAATGGTGTAGTTTTCATTTTGATCTGACGTCATTGTATTGGTCTCAAGCGGTTTTTAAAAATTCACACAATCAGGTTTTTGCAATTAACTTTCCAAACAGTTCGTGGTAATAAATTGTAAGGAAGGAGCGACTCGGCGCGATAGTAACCGAAAATCTAAGGGAAGGAGTTTTGATCACAATTAATATATATAAAGAATTGACTTTTATGTTGATTCCAAAAGTTTAATGGTTCCCATCAAAAGCTACGTGCCTCAGAAAATTTGTCTGATTTTCAAGAAAAGAGAGGAAACATCCCCAAAAATTAAGTGATCTTAATGAAAATCGCACCCTCAGAATCAGTATATAAGAGAAATCTTGTGGAGGTTTCAAACTCCCCTCTAAAAAAATGATGAATTTTGCATTTTTTGCCAGAAGAGAGATCACGGATGCATGTTTTTCTTTTCTTGTTCTTCCCCAGGGGGTGATAGTATCAAGCCAGTTGTTTTAAAAGATTGGGAGAGGGGTCAGCTGAACGGAAAATAAAAGTTATAGCGCCCTTTCTAAGTGACCAAGAACACTCGAGAACAAAAAGCCCTCCTCCCAAGCCCCCCTTTCCGCCTAGGTTATTGGGTCAAAATTTTGAGATAGTCCTTTGATCCAGCATACTTGAAAGCTCTAATAACTATGGCTCTGGGGTGAAAGACTCCATAGCCCCCGGGGAAAGGCTGTAAGTTGTGTAATTTCCCTATTGTTTGCATAGTTGTTTTTAAGGGTGAAATACAGATGTTTTTCAAGGGAAAACTGAGAGGGAAAAATTCCCAGCATGATTATTCAAAAGGCAAGGAGAATTTTCCAGGGGGGATATTTTAGCGGGAACGGAATGGCCCGGAGAAAATCTTCCAGGGGAATTTAAACGGGGTGAAATTTCCATGAGGGGAACTTTAAGTGGGAGGAACTTTTGTTGGGGAGGGTTTCCCCTGAAAATTATTCATCAAGAAGAGTGGCAGATTTCCCGGCATGATTTGCAGAATGAACAGGAATAAAAAAAGTCTTTTAACCGAAAGTAGGATGCAGCAACAAACAATACGACGAAGAGAATTTATTCCGTTTATGAGGGGGGATGCCCCTTTCTCGACCTTCGCTCTTGATGCTAAAGCAGACTTTTTGTCCCAAATCTTTGAGAACGTTTCCTGAAACACATGGATTGTTTAATTGGAATAAGAAATTCTAAGCGCTAAAAAAAATTACCGTAACGAGCGAGAGGTTGAAGAAGGGACAGCCCCCCTCATATACGGAGTAATTTCTGTTCGTTTTAAGTTTTAATGCTGCTCCTCATTTTAAGTTGAAAAACCATGTTTTTATGTCATTAAGATAAATCGAAATGATAGTTTACCACTCCTGAATCAGCTTCAAATGTTCACTCACATTTGACAATTTTTGACATTCTAAATTGACATTTTTCTGAAATACAAATTCATAGCAAATGTTCGGGTTTCTCTGGGCTACGGTTCGTTCTTGAAAAGGTTCCCTAAAGAGACAAACCGTGATGCACACACGCATTCGTTACCATGAACCGTTTGATTTTAATTAATGTATTCAGGGCTAGAAAAAAAAAGTGGACACGCTTCAACTACCTTCCTTATCGAGAAAATACAAAATTCCACATTTTTGTAGATATAAAATTGAAATCCCTAAAAACTGTGTTTTCTTATATGCTAAATCTGATCCTGTAATTTTTGTCCAGATCACTTGCCTTTTTAAGAGTGTTTTCACCATTGTTTGAAAATCAGGCAGATATTCTCATGCTCGTAGTTTTTGATGGGTAGCTCTAAACATAATAAATATCAAATATTTGCAATCAGCATAAAAACGTATTTCCTTTGAAGCATTAGTTATTATAGAAAGGCTTTTAAGGATATAAAACTCTTTTTTTAGAGTTTTGGTTACTATTAGTCCACGTGGCTCAAGACTTACAAAAAAGGAGATCAAGATCCGACAACATTTAGCTGGGTTTCAGGTTAGTTTTTAGAAATTCTTACAAATTTCTTAACGCACGAACTTTTATCGTTAAGTTGAATCATTATAAAAGTTACTATTCCCACAGAGCCATTCCTAGGGGAACAGGGGCGGTTGCCCCAGGCATCAGGGCTTTGAGAGGGGGGATGGCTGGGGAATTGCCCACTTTTATCCAAATTTTCACTTTGATTCGGCTTTTTAAATTATATTTGTGTTGGGAGGAAGCACTATATTTAATTTTATCCTCGGCACCACCAACTCTAGGAACGACTCTGCATTCCTTAATCAACTTCAAATGGTCATTATTCTTCACTTGACAGTTTTCTTTAGCCACGTTTTCAGTTTTCAGTTACTATTGTTTAGAGTTCGTTCTTTACAAGGTTGCCTCTTAGGGGGTCAAACATGATAAACGAACACATTTATTACCATGAACTGCCCGGTTTTATTTAATATATCTGAGAATAAATAATTTATTTTTGAATAAGCCTTACTCTGATTTTCTAGGACAATTGGTTCTTTTTGTCAGATCACTTGCCTTTTATCTGCGTTTTACCCCTTTTCGAAAATCATACAAATTTTCACAGGCTTGTAGCTCTTCATGAGTAACTTTGAACTAGACGAGCCTTATCTATTTGAAATTAGCATAGACAGCTGATTCCCTAGATG
Organism: Artemia franciscana; assembly: GCF_032884065.1. Classification (NCBI taxonomy): domain Eukaryota; kingdom Metazoa; phylum Arthropoda; class Branchiopoda; order Anostraca; family Artemiidae; genus Artemia; species Artemia franciscana. The sequence goes on along the minus strand of NC_088879.1, from coordinate 18,335,349 downwards.
TACCAGTTGTTATCAAAACCCCCCGTTTTTTTGGACTTTTGGTTACTATTAGCCCGTGTAGATCCTCATTTATAGTTCGTTGCTACAAGTATTTGACTTGAGGTCCTTTTTTCTATTTTTCGGGAAATTTTCAAAGAATATTTAATTAGTTTGGCTTTTAATAAGACTTGCCAGTTAATAAATCGCATGATAACGCCGCTCGGCCATTTTAGTGGATGAAGAACCTCACTGCCTTTCAAAAGAAACAGTAGCGTCAATTGGTGGTCATGTGCCCCTCTCTTAGATCTTTTGTACCCCCCCCCCCAAGATTTAAAAGATTTCAAAGAATACCTTTTTGTGAGTTTTCTCGTTGATAAAATGCGTTTTTTTCGTATTTCCATCGAAAAATAGAAAATCTCCTCACTTTAGATTTTGATCAATGCATTTCACCCCACCTTAGATTTTCGCGAATTGACACTATCGGAAGGAACCTAGGGTAAACCTTTTAAGGTAGCAAGGACACCAAAAATGAAAGCCAATACCTTAAGTCGGTTAAGTGGAAACTGACAAACAACCATTTAAGTCTTAAATAGTTAGGAAAAACAGGAAATTCTATTCTTAATTAAGAAGATCTAAATTTTCAATTTTTTTTTTACAACCGCCCGCCTATTTTAGAAATAAAGTAAGTGTGTTAGAAACCAGCAAAAAATGATCAAAAAACAATATATAACCTTGGAGCTCTAGAAAGTGTAACTTTCTAGATTACTGTAGTAGAAGGAATACGCAGTCATTAATTGGCAATAAACTAGGAAACCATCGAGTGATTGGATGAGTAAAACATAGGCTAATCCTAACATCTCTTTAGCTAATAGGGATTGGAAAGAAGTGTATGCGTCATGTCATAGATAAAATTCTAAGCCAGGCATTAACTTCTTAATTACTAATAACATTCAACGTTTCAAGTTATCGGTTGCTGACTTAACTATAACAGGATCTTTTTGGAAAGACCAATTTTGCAATTTTGATATATTAATTCCTTCAAATATTTGTTCCAAAGAATCACTTTTATTGCTTAACTTGTATCACATAAATTACGAATATTTAATTTATTGTTTTACTTCAGAAACCAATGAAAGAAATAAATACATGACACATTCAAGTGTAACGAAGAAAAATTGAAATTCCATTTTGGCTGACGGCAGCTACAAGATAAATAATTAAACAACCACATGGAGGATATATATGAAATATTGCGTAATAGAAAACTCAATACAATTAAAATAATTTATTGTCAAGTTTCCGCAATATCTTTATTTTTAAGTGCGAAAAGCATTATCGAATTTACCGAATTACTTTCCGCATATTCGTTTTCATCGTTCCGGTTTGAAAACACTGTTGGAATTTTTTCCGCCTGAAAATTGATCTTTGATATCTTTTAACAAGTTAACCACCAAAAGGGATATCACAGAAACTCCGGGTTTAGAGGCACGGATAGACCTAAGATGGAGCCATATGGCAAAAATATTTCCATTTTGATGTGCTAGGTTCTTGGAAATCTAAGATTTGGAAATCTAAGCCAAATAATTTCTAAACAGAAGGAATCGCGTCTTAGATACTTCACATCAAGAGCCCATTATGCAAAAATGTTGAATCAACTTTTCTACACTTTATCTTTGTGCTTTACATACTTCCAAGTAAAATTCAAGAAGATGGAGAAAATAGACCTTGCGAAAACATTTCAAAATTGTTTATTTCCAAGAACAAATTAACTTCCATTCGGTTAGTAGATTTTTAAATGATTTTCCGTGCGAGGATGAAATAATGTTCCAACCATGTGATAAGCATATGATTATCATAGACTTCTTACTTTATAAAAAGGAGACTAAGTCCGTCTCTTCCAGCTGTCAAACAGTTCGTGGTAACGAACTGTAGTAAGGAGCGACCCGGCTCAATAGTAAACGAAACTCTAAAAAATGGAATTTTGATGTTAAAAGATACGTCAAATGAATCTAATTTTAAATATACAAGTTTCATCAAATTTAGTCTATGCCATCAAAAGTTACGAGCCTGAGAAAATTTGCAACATTTTGGAAAATAGGGTAAAACACCCCCCAAAAGTCATAGAATCTTCACACCATCACACCATCCCATTCAGCATATCAGAGAACCCTACTGTAAAAGTTTCAAGCTCCTATCTAAAAAAAAAAAATGTGGAACTTCGTATTTTTTGCCAGAAGACCCATCACGGGTGCGTGTTTATTTGTTATTTTCCCCCAGGGGTCATCGTATCGACTGAGTGGTCCTAGAATGTCACAACAGGGCGCATCCTAACGGAAATGAAAATTTCTAGTGTCCTTTTTAAGTGACCAAAAAAATTAGAGGGCACCTAGGCCCCCTCCCATGCTCATTTTTTCCCCAAAGTCAACGGATCAAAATTTTGAGATAACCATTTTGTTCAGCATAGTCGAAAACCATGATAACTATGTCTTTGGGATGACTTACTCCCCCACAGTCCCCGGGGGAGGGGCTGCAAGTTACAAACTTTGACCAGTGTTTACATACAATAATGGTTATTGGGAAGTGTACAGACGTTTTTCAAGAGGATTATTTTGGTTTGGGGGGGTTGAGGGGAGGAGGCTGAATGGAAGGTTCTTTCCTTGGAGGAATATGTCATGGGGGAAGAGAAATTCAATGAAGGGGGTGCAGGATTTTCTAGCATTATTATAAAAAATAATGAAAAAATAAATATGAAAAAGTTTTTTCAACTGAAAGTAAGGAGCAGCATTAAAACTTAAAACGAACAGAGATTATTAGGCATATGAGGGGTTCATCTCCTCCTAAATACCCTGCTCTTTACGCTAAAATATTTTTAGTATTTCAACTATTTATTTTACGGCCTTTCTGATTCAGGGGTCATTCTTAAAGAGTTGGGACACAATTTAAGCTTTAGTGTAAAGATTGAGGTATTAACGAGTGGACGAACCCCCTCATATACATAATAAAAATATAAGAATATAAAAGTTCGTTACGTAAGTTAGTTCTTAAGTTACGTATATTTTTTACTAATAAAAACGTTCGTTAAAAATTAAAAGTTCTAGTTGCCTTTTCAAGTAACCAAAAAATTGGACGGCAACTAGACCTCCTCCCCCACCCCTTTTTTCTCAAAATGGTCTGATCAAACCTAAGAGAAAGCCATTTAGCCAAAAAAAAGAATTAATATACAAATTTCATTTTAATAATTTATGTGCGGAGAGCCAAAATCAAACATGTATTAATTCAAAAGCGTTCAAAAATTAAATAAAAAAACTAGTTTTCTTAACTTTAAGTAAGGAGCGACATTAAAACTTAAAACGAACAGAAACTACTCCGTGTATGAAAGGGGCTCTTCCCTTCTTAACGCCCGGTCTTTACCCTAAATTTTTTTTACTGTTTAATAAAGTAGATTGAGAGAAAGAGTCAAACTTTAGCGTAAAGAGCGGGGCATTGAGGAGGAAAAGCCCCTTTCATATACAGAGTAATTTCTGTTCGTTTTAAGTTTTAATGTCGCTCCTTAATTTCAGTTGAAAAAGGATAAATAAAGGATAAAAATCCTCCAGAGCCATTGGTGGCGCATAGGGCGTCGAATCGGCGTTTCAGTTGCTGGGTGTTTTTTACAGGGACAAGTAGCAAGCTTGTCGCCCAACCTTGCTGCGGTGGGGATCGAACCCTGGGCCTTATATTCCCAAGAAGAACATCAATCCACTGTGCTACAACAGGTTTCAGTTGAAAAAACTAGTTTTTTTTTAATATTTAATTATATACATGAACGATACATACCACGCGCATAAAAGTCTTCGACTTTTTCTTAGCAAGAGCCTAGTTAAGAACTACGTTGTCAATAATAGCTCTGCAACCAAAAACATGGACTTTTTGTCATAAATTGTACTTTATTTTAGTGCTATCATTTTTAACCCAAGTAGCTCATTAACATAACGCTGCACCTTTGATAATACACTCTTTTGAAAACTTTGATGCACTTAGTGTTTTTTAATTGAAAATCAAAAAACATAATTTTAACGTAGTTTGGGCCTCTAGCATTAATTATCAAATAAATGTCCTTTTTTTATTCTCTTGCTATGTTAAGTTTATTCCCACTTTGGGACTCTGCCCCCCTTATATTTTTAAATACCTTGTAATCTCTCTTTTGGCATTTCCTTGGTAGCTTCTCCCAGACTTGTTAATTAGCTTCAAGTAACAAGAGCTAAGAGCTCATATGGCACTTGTGACGAGGCGAGAAGAGCTAAGAGCCAAGAGATCATATGGTACGAGCTCTAACAAAATTCTATGAATTAATAGATTGATTTAAAAAGGAAAATAAGAGGCTTAATGCCGGTCAGGATTTAAAATAAGAGTCACGATGTCCTACTAAATATCAAAATTCATTAAGATCCGATCACCCACTCGTAAGTTATAAATACCTATTTTTTCTAATTTTTCCTCTCCCTTTAGCCCCCCAGATGGTCGAATCTGGGAAAACGACTTTATCAAGTCAAATTGTGCAGCTCCTTGACACGCCTTCCAATTTTCATCGTCCTAGCACGTCCAGAAGCACCAAACTCGCCAAATCACTGAACCCCTCCCCCCAACTCCCCCAAAGAGAGTGAATCCAGTACGATTCTGTCAATCACATATTAAGGACATTTGTTAATTCTATCCACCAAGCTTCATCCCGATTCCTTCACTCCAAGTGTTTTTCCAAGATTTCCCCCTCCAACTCCCTCAAATGTCAAAAGATCTGGTCGGAATTTGAAATAAGAGCTCTGAGACATGAATTCCTTCTAAAAATCAAATTTCATTAAGATCCGATCATCTATTCGTAAGATAAAAATACCCCAATTTTCACGTTTTCCAAAAATTCCAGTTTCCCCATCCAACTCCCGCCAATGTCACAGGATCTCGTCGGAATTTAAAATTAGAACTTTAAAGCACAAGATCCTTCTAAATATCAAATTTCATTAAGATCTTGTCACCCTTGCGTAAGTTACAAATACCTCAATTTTCAAAATTACCCCCCCCCCCAATTCCACCAAAGAGAGCAGATCCAATCTGGTTATGTCAGTCACGTATCTTAGACAGGTTTCTATTCTTCCCATCCAGTTTCATCTTGATCTCACCGCTTTAAGTATTTTCTAAGATTTCCACCCCCCCCCAACTGCCCCCCCCCCAATTATGCTTGATCCGGTTGAGATTTAAAATAAGAGATCTGAGTTACGAGGTCCTTCTAAATATGAAGTTTCATGAAGATCCTATCACTCCTTCGTAAGTTAAAAATACGTCATTTTTTCTTATTTTTCAGAATTACCCCCCCCCCCCCAATAGAGCGGATCCGTTCCAATTATGTAAATCACGTATGTAAGACTTCTGCTTTTTTTTCCACCAAGTTTCATCCCGATCCCTCCAATCTAAGTGTTTTCCAAGATTTTAGATTACCCCCTCCAACTCCCCCCAACGTCATCAGATCCGGTCGGGATTTAAAATAAGAGCTCTGAGACACAATATCATTCCAAACATAAAATTTCATTAAGATCTGATCCACAGTTCGTAAGTTAAAAATACTTCAATTTTTCTATTTTTTCCGAATTAATCGGCCCCCACTCCCCCCCCCCCAGATGGTCAAATCGGGAAAACGACTCTTTCTAATTTAATCTGGTCCGGTCCCTGATACGCCTGCCAAATTTCATTGTCCTAGCTTACCTGGAAGTGCCTAAAGTAGCAAAACCGGGACCGACAGACAGACAGACAGACCGACAGACCGACAGAATTTGCGATTGCTATATGTCACTCGGTTAATACTAAGTGCCATAAAAAAATAACGTCACTGGTGATGAGTCACCGCTTTACCATAAGGTATCTTTGAAGACTAGACATTGACGGGGATAAGAAGGAGCGCCGAAACATGTGACCAGCATTTCACCCCTTGACGCTTAGGATTGGTTGGTCTCTTGAGATGTTCCTCTTCATGCTTTTGCCAACTTGAGGCGATACTTTATTTTTAGTTGCCATTTCGTTTTATGAATCTGATGTGAAAATAGAAAACTTTTACTTTTGTCAAACGTCAAACAGTCTTGCTTTATGATTTTTCGCCTAGGTTGAAACTAGAGAGAACGAGAGGGTAGAGTTTTAACATTGTGGAGAAGACCTTATATTATGCAAGATATCTTTCCTGAAAGAAAGTAATTTTTTTTAAAGAATTACGGACTTAAGACCGTGGCACAAACGCCCCACGGAAAGTACACTTGTCGTAGGCATAAATATGGCAAGTCCACAGCACGAATATCAGTAGGGGCAGGACCTGTAGAACCCATGGCCCGTCACGGCCGCGTTATCATACACTAATGCCATCAGTAGTGACCCTGGTGGCGCTACATCATGTATACTGGCGGCATTAGAGTACAAATATAGTTGCTATAGGCTTAAAGGACTCTAATCTCACTTTTGTTTACTGTAGTTTCTGGGTTGTTTTTTCTTTTAAATTTAACTTGGTTAACTAAGTTATTTTAGTTTCTGTTCTGTTTATCTTGAGTTTCACTTGCTTCTTTTTATAGCAATATACGTTAGTTTTACGCTCGAATTACTATTAGACTTTAATTCCAGGCATCTTAGCTTCAATGAAGCTCTTTATTTTTCTCTGAAAAACTTCTTTTATGAAAAGTATTCTAAATTACTTTCTGTTGATCTTAATTGAATTAAACGAAAAAAAACAAGTTTTTTAAATGAAAGTAAGGAGCGACGTTAAAACTTAAAACGAACAGAAATTACTCCGTATATGAAAGGGGCTTTTCCTCCTCAATGCCCCGCTCTTTACGCTAAAGTTCGACTCTTTCTCTTAACTTTACTTTTTAAAACAGTAAAAAACTTTAGCGTAAAAAGCGGGGCATTGAGGAGCAAAAGCCCCTTTCATATACGGAGTAATTTCTGTTCATTTTAAGTTTTAATGTCGCTCCTAACTTTCATTTAAAAAACTTGTTTTTTTTTTTTGTTTAATTTCTGGAAGTTTTTGAATTAATGTATGTTTTGATCTTGGCTCTACGCACATAAATAATTAAAACGAAATTTGCATATAAATTTTTTGTTGGCTAAATAGCTATTTCATAGTTTTAATCGGAAGATTTTGAGAAAAAAGGAGCGAGGGAGGAGGCCTAGTTGCCCTCCAATTTTTGATTACTTAAAAAGGCATTAACTTTAAATTTTTTACGAACGTTTTCATAAGTAAAAAATATACGTTACTTACGAATTAACTTACGTAGCGAACTTCTGTATTCGTATGTTTTATTGCGTATATGAGGGGGTTCGCCCCTCGTAGATACCTCGCTCTTTACACTAAAGCTTAAATTTTGTCCAAATTCCTTAAGAATGGCCCCTGAATCACAAAGGCCGTAGAATAAGTAGTTGTAATTACTAGCGGAAAGAGCGAGGTATTACGAGGAGGTAAACCCCTTATATGCGTTATAATGTCTGTTCGTTTTCAATTTTAATGCTGCTCGTCACTTTCAGTAGAAAAAAAAATTTTCATATTTATTTTTTCATTTTTTTTTTGATAATGCTAGAAAATCCTGCGCCCCTTCCATTGAAAGTCTCTTCCCCCACGAGAAGTTCCTCCATGGAAAGATCCTCCCACATAACCCCGCTCATTAACTCTTCCCCCCCAACCAAAAAAAAATCCCCCTGAAAACGTCTCTACACTTCCCAGTAACCATTACTATATGTAAACACAGGTCAAAGTTTGAAACTTGCAGCCCCCCCCCATGGGGACTGTGGGGGAGTAAGTCGTCCCAAAAGACATAGTTATTAGGTTTTTCGACTATGGTGAATAAAATGGCTATCTCAGAATTTTGATCCGGTGACTTTGGGGGAAAATGAGCGTGGGAGGGGGCCTAGGTGCCCTCCAATTTTTTCGGTCACTTAAAAAGGGCACTAGAACTTTTAATTTCCGTTAGAATGAGCCCTTTCGCGACATTCTAGGACCACTGAGTCGATACGATCACCCCTGGAAAAACAACAAATAAACACGCATCCGTGATTTGTCTTCTGGCAAAAAATGCGAAATTCCACACTTTTGTAGATAGGGGCTTGAAACTTTTGATGGGTATAACTGATCTTGATGAAATTTACATATTTAAAATCAGCATTAAAATGCGATTCTTTTGATGTAACTATTGGTATCAAAATTCCATTTTTTAGAGTTTCGGTTACTATTGAGCCGGGTCGCTTCTTACTACAGTTCGTTACCACGAACTGTTTGAACAATATTTTTATTCTATCATAAAGGAATATTTGTAATTTTTTCAGTTTATCTTCTAGGATCAAGATTTTGGCTTACAATTTATATATTGTGAAAAAAATCTGTAATAAATTTTGATCATAGTTCTGCTACAGAACTTAGGATGGATGGGTGCGTGGATTATTATTATTTGAATAAAAATCAATTTCTGCATACTCATCAGGATTTTTTTATATTGGGGCCATTCTGACCACTATAATGTAACAGCCTGAATATACATAAATTTTAATTAAACATCCCCCCGCCAAGTGCCTTAAAAGTTTCAACTAAATTACCTCGGGCATTCATGAGATATCACGGATAAAAACTTTTGACAGCATTGAATGCATATGATTTCTTTTGATTTAGTTCAACATTTCCCCTCAACACACTATTAAGTTCTAACTTAATACCCTTAGCGTTTCTTGAGATAATCCAGATATGTCCTTTATGACCCTTTTATGACCATCTGGATGTACATAGTGTTTTCTAATTAAATTTTACATCCCTCTTAAATTTCCTTGACATTGCAACTTAAAACCAAATTTTGTTTCGGTGATACTACATTTACATGTCATTTTGACAGCCTGCATGCACTCAAACTCTTTTAATTTAGTTCAATAGTTGTGGTAGTAGCAGTTGTACTACTAGGAGTAACAGCAGTTGTAGCAGTAGAGGTAGCAGTAGGATTTGCAGTTGCAGTCACAATCGCAATCGCAGTAGTAAGAGTAGTCAAATTAGCAGTCACACGTAGTTGCACTCCGAGTCGCAAGTGGTCAAAATCAGAGTCACAAGTAGTTACATTTCCAATTAGCTGCAGTCACAAGTGGTCGCAGTCTTAAGTAGTTTCAGTCACAAGTAGTCGAAGTCACAAGTGGACACAGTCTTAAGTATTTGGAGTGGCAAGTAGTCAAGTAACAAGTAGTCGCAGTCACAGTCAAAAGCCGTCGTAGTTTCGAGTAGTCGCAGTTGCAAGAAGTTCCAGTCGTAACTAGTCACAGATATAAGTAGTCGCAATTTAAGAAGTCATGATTAGTCATAGTCACAGTCGTAAGAAGTCGCAGTTACAAGTAGTCACTGTCGTAAGTAATTTTAGTCATATTCGCAGTCACAAGTAGTTGGAGCTGTAGGTAGTCGCATACGCAAACAGTTACATTCTTAGTCGTAAGTATTCACAGTCACAAGTAGTCACGGTCCAAGTGGTTGTGGTAGCAGTAGTAGCACTACTAGTGGTATGCACATTATGTCTTTAGATTAGTTCAACATCCCTCTCAACATGCCCAAAAGTTCCAACTTAATACCCTTAGCCGGCCCAGAGATATTACTGATACACCCATTCGATAACCTACATGCTCATAGAGTTTTGTTTGTTGTTTAACGCCCCCTTAACGTTCCCTGAGAATTTAACCTCAATACCCTTATCCTTAGAAGTAGTAGTACTAGTAGTAATACTGGTAGTATGTGCACGGTACCTTTTGGTTATTTCAAAATCCCCTTCAACGTTTCCTGAAAGTTTCGCTCTTACAAATTCAGCGTTAGTAGTTGTGGTAGTAGCATTCAAATGGTTGGTTCAAAATTCCCCTTAACATGCCCTGAAATTGCATCTTGAGGGGAATATGGCGACATGGCATGTTAAGGAGATGTTCACCTAACCCAAAGGACTACCTGCATGCTCCTACTGTTTCTACTACTACCTTTGCTACAACGAAGGCAAAGGGTATTAAAGTGAATCTTTCATGGAATGTTAAACTTAATTCAAACACACTGTGTACCTGCAGATTGTCATAAGGGTAGATCAGTAATATCTAAGGACCAGCTTAGGTTATTAAATTGAAACTTTGGGACATGTTGAAGGGAATTTTGGGCTAACCTATAGGCACTACATGCACTACTACTGTTAAGTCTAGAGCACTGCTGGAAAAGCAAGAACTTTGGTAAAAAAGGCAATTTCTTGCTTTGAGACGTAGCCATATTTTTATTACTTTCTCCAGCTCATTGTCTATTAGTGGCATATGATTGCCTACTTAATTAGCAAATGTTGTTACAAGTCGATATATAACAATTCGAATAGGAATAAATCCTTTTATTAGATTGTGAAAAAGAAAATAAAAAAATATTACAATTTCACTTTCGATAGCATTATTTCAGGTAAAAAATTTACGTTTCTGGGACTCGTAGCATGACTGCTAGAAAAGCCAGAGAAATCATGAGTTACATTTATGATGAGATTACATTTGGTGACACAATACTGTAGACGAGTGAAACAAAATGCTTAAAAGTCCTTCAAGTTTTGTAACACCACCGGCACTAGTGGGGCTCTGAGACATCATAGAGAGGTGTTTAAGGGTCCCTTTAAAAGTAAATTGATATTTCTAGAGCCTGTTTTCGGTAACAATAGAAAGTAGCTATAGAGTACAACCTTATTCAACCGTGTGCAGGCTGTCAATACTATGGGTAAAGAGCGAAGTGGGTTCTATTTATTAATCATTTTGGTATTATTTTTTTCACCTAGCCTCTTTAAATTGAAGGAGTTGTCGTAGAAACTTGGGAGGGAGCTGAATCGATTGGAACAGCCAGACCCCCTCCCAAGCTTCTTTTTCCCGTCCTCACCTAGAAGAAATACAATCAGATATTTTAAGATAGTCATTTTGTTGAGCATAGTTGAAAGGATCTTCCAATAAAAAGACCAAATAGGAGGGTGTTTCTCGTATTCTCTGACGTTGAAATACATTTTATACGTATGTTTAAATACACTTAAACATTTTTATATAGGAAAAGAGGAAAATTACCATTTAAAATCGGTGAAAACAAAGCACCTCGTAGTACTTCCTCAAGAATTTCCTGGCAAGGCCTATGATGCCCTGCTTCGCCTTTTCCTCCTGTATGCTGGTAGGCATGTGAATGCAATATATATGTTAGCGTCAATGTCAGAAATCTGTTTAATGTCAACATTCGCTGGTGAATGTTCTATATTCCTTTTTCTTTGCTTGGATTCAATTAGCTTTGCGATTCAGCTTTGTCAGTCTTATGCAAGCTAGGATGGTAAAGGTTAAAGTTAGGTTAGATTATGTTAATTTAGATTAGCTTAATTTTGGGTATAAATATCAGAAATTAAAAACCTACCCTAACAAAACCTAACTTATCATTATCAATTCTTGCACTAAATTGAAAAAGTTGACAAGCAACGCTGACTAAATCCAATGAGAAAAAGGCATTTCGGACATTCACCGGTGAATGTCGACGTTCACCAATATCGGACATCCACGGTAACATAAAATACTACATAGAAAAAGATTGTAGCAATGAGAATGATACTATTACCCCACTCCCCAGTACCAATAACAAAGGAGTAGACCAACAATATTCCCGAGAATCGAGAGGGATAAGATATCAAGTTCTATCTCCCTCTTAAAATTAAAGAAAATAATCTGAAAGAGAAACGGGTCTATGGCCAGCAAAGGAAAACGAAGAGAACAAAAATAAAACGGATATTTCGCCCGTATAAAACAAGGCGTATTCAGCGTAGAATAAATAAAAAAACAACTAGAATCTAAAATAAAAAATGTAAATAAAACATATATCTCAAATATAAACTAGCCAGCTTCCCTCGTGAAAGCTACCTCTCCATTCTTCCCCAAAACTCATTCTATATTCATATGAACGTTTAATGAGACTTAGAACATTTGGGCATTAAAATGCACTCTTTGAGGTACCTGCTCCTCGCCCCTTCTTCATATAGCTGAAGTGCACTTACACATTACTTTGTGTATTTATTAAGAAATATGAGGCACATTAGTTTAGTTAAATGAAGCTTTAAAATAAACACAAGAAATGTTTTGTGTAACAAAAAGGAAAACATCTCCCCGCAGCACCCTTATCCAGGCTTAGTCTAAATAGAGTAAGATGACAGATCAACTCCTATGCTCCCCCCCGGGATTCTTTCCTATGTTTATCTGAAGAACCATGAAGAATTAGACGATTTGGGCATTGAAATATGCTCTTTTCATTTGGCAACCCTCCCCCAGCCTACGCAATGACCCAACACCTCTCCTTTATAGTACTCGATGCGCAATTATACATCACCAACCATAATTTCATGAAAAATCATTTGAATCGACTGAGGTAAATCTAGCATTAAGAAAAATGTCCACATTAACAACTTGTCCAAAATTGGGACCAACCAGCTGCTGTCTTAAAACTGTTTTTGACATGTTTTTTTTTTTTTTTTTTTTGTTACCTCTTAAGACATCCGATCATAATTTTCAGGTACCCTTTTTCAGGCTCAATTTTCTGTGTGGGGAAAATTCTGCGGGGAGAGATTTTTCCGCGGGAATCATCCAGAGAAAATTTTCCCCAGGGGGAATGTACCATGGGAGAGGAGGGGAAATTTTCCACGGGGAAAACGCTGATTCCCAAGAGCGGTCTTCGTCTGCAGCTTAAAATAGCACGGAGTCTGGGGAGGGAGGCCGGAAAGGGAGGAAGTGTTGGAGTGGACGTGGGCCACTTTGTCCATTCAATCATATAGGTTATTAATTCTTGCAAATTTATAATTCAAAGAAGGACTCATTTTTAAGCCAAAACACTATTTACTAAGCAATTTTGCACTGATTCAGGTCTAGTTCTGTACCCAATCAGGGCTTATTTCGTCATTACAATTAATCAAAATTTCTCTCGTTTTTACACTCTCATAATCTGTTTTTTTTTTTTTTTTCAGGTATACGTCCAAATTGTTAAATCCGATTAGAAGTTGAAGACAGCCTGTATCGTCCTAAGTCTCTGGGTGATATTGGTGTGCACCAGGGACACCAATTATGTAGGATCCTACATAAGGGCCGTTACTATTTTTAATTTACGTAAATGATCTCCCTAATTTTTTATCCAATACGAATAGCCTAGGAGCTATTTTCGCGGAGGATAGGCTAATATCTGTTAAAGTCAATACCCCTTCATTGTTTATTGATACATTAATGACTTAAATGGATTCAGTTATCCAGTGGTTTTCCTGTAATCGTTTAGTCCCAAATTTGTCTAAGACAGAATTTATGGTTTTTGGGATATATAACAAAGGAAACGTTAAAATCGATGAGCTAGGTATTTCTGGAAGTAGAATCAGAAGGTTTAAGATATCTGAATATTTGGGAACTATCCTTGATGAGTTTTTACCTTTCCGCAGTCCTTCTGATCATCTGCATAGAAAACTAGCCAAAAATTTATGTTGTTTACATCGAATATAATATGTTTTCAACTGTCAAAATTCTTTCTCATTTAGAACCAAACGACATTCATTTATAAATTGAATTATACCTAAGCTATTGTTCTATTTTTACTTAAATATATTTCTTATTCATTTTAAATCTCTTAAAGTAGTACGTTACAAAGTTATAAGAAATCTTCGCACTTCCCCTCAGTCATGGTACAAGACTTCAACTTCTTTCAGAAGCAGAAACTTTCTCCTTAAGTACTCCTTAAACTTATAGTTACTCCTTAAGCCTTAAAACTTATCCATAAGTTACTCCTTAAACTTATTTCCTTAAAATACTAAACTCAAGTCAATTTGAAGATTTGCAGTTATCACTTTGGCATTACGATATTCAGTCTTCAGTGAATCATTTTTATAATCCACCTAGTATGCCACCCCCTATCGCTCACTCGCTTCTACTTCGGATAGCTTGGGAAGTCGTATAGACTCCCTTCAAAATAGGCTTAAATTAGACAATAAGTTTAGAAAATCTTGATAGTCGATTTATTTTAAAGAAAACTTTAACAGAATATATTATTTGACTTCGATGACAGCAACTTCTATCAAACAGTTCGTGGTAACGAACTGTAGTAAGGAGCGACCCGGCTCAATAGTAACCAAAACTCTAAAAAATGGAATTTTGATAGCTACATCGAAAGAATCGGATTTTAATGCTGATTGTAAATATATAACTTTCATCAAGTTTAGTCTTACCCATCAAAAGTTACGAGCCTGAGAAAATTTACCTTATTTTAGAAAATAGGGGGAAACAAACCCTAAAAGTCATAGAATCTTAACGAAAATCACACCATCAGATTCAGTGTATCAGAGAACCCTGTTGTAGAAGTTTTATGCTCCTATCTACCAAAATGTGGAATTTTGTATTTTTTGCCAGAAGACAGATCACGGATGCGTGTTTATTTGTTGTTTTTTTTGGTTTTTCCCAGGGGTGATCGTCGACCCAGTGGTCCTATAATCTTGCGAGAGGGCTCATTCTAACGGAAATGAAAAGTTTTAGTGCCCTTTTTAAGTGACCAAAAAAATTGGAGGGCACCTAGGCCCCCTCCCACGCTAATTATTTTCCCGAAGACACCGGATCAGTCGAAAAACCCTATAACTATGTCTTTGGGGACGACTTACTCCCCCACAGTGCCGCTATTTACGGTAGGGTTTTTTACTGTTTTAAAAAGTAGAGTTAAGAGTTAGAGTAGAGTCAAACTTCAGCGTAAAGAGCGGGTTGTTGATGAGGAAGCAACCCCTTTCATATACGAAGTAATTTCTGTTCGTTTTAAGTTTTAATGTCGCTCCTTACTTTCTGTTAAAAAAAACTTGTTTTTTTCTATTTAATCTTATCTTATAGTCCTCTTCTGCTCTTAGTTGTAATGTTAGTTTATTGGGTACTTGTTAGTTATTGGAAACACATGCAAGAATTACGCTTAGGTTATATCTCGGAAAACCAGCTTCATAGCTACAAAAAAAGTGACGGATGATACAAAGCATTGACCTTAGACAGTTTGCATTGGACTTGAATAATTTGGGCTATATATTTGCACATAAAGGGTGGGTTGGCATGGTTAGGTTTACATAATTTGGTTTTTAAAGTATTATTTTATCATCATATTTTGTCATATTTCATTAGGATTAAACTAAATTAACTTTTTGGGTGTGTTTCCAATAACCGACAAGCACCATTTATTGTTTTCTTTGTTTTATTATATTTCTGCCTTTCGGTGGACCATATAGTTTGTTTGGTAATCACTAGCCTTTAATTCCAACTTAGCTCTCTGTTGGCTTTATTTGTATATTAGTGTGTTAAACAGAATCTAAAATCCTGGAAAAAAAAACTCAGCGAAGATGTCGACACATCAAAATTTCAGAAATGGCATATTTCCTGAACAAAATTTTGTCCTCTGAAATTATTTTACGGAATTTTGAGAAGATGAATCAGAGACACGGTTCCAAGAAACAAAACCTTGGAGAAACACCTTCAGTTAACGCCCTCTTACATAGACTAGATGACCTTTTCGACTTATATTGTAAGCTCTGGATCAATAACAAGCACAAACCATTTTTTTGTCTCCAAATAAAATAATAAGCATCTGTCGAAAACAACATTATAAGCTCCATTTTTAGGCCACCATATCCAACATGAAGTTAGACAAAAGGTTATGCAAATCATCGTTTTGAGCGCCGTGTTCAACGCGGGTTCAGGTCTTCTCAGAATCCGTGTTCAACCATTCTATTCTGGCAAGTTACAATTTTCAAGAACCCATGTCCAACACGCACGGAACTCGTAAGATGAAAACAATTTAAAGTTTGGCTGGGCTAAACACGGAGAACCTGAAAACGAATTTTGTCGAACCCGCTCAAAACACACTTCAAACCCGGTGCCTGAATTCACAACTATAGTCATTAATCCAGCCAAAGGTAAAATTTTGCGTAAAGACCGAAGGGTTCAGATGCTTTGTCACTTTCTCGCAATCAACCAAAATCAAAGTTATAGGTGAAAACAGGACACTTTGAAAACAGGATCTGTTTTCAGGACATTGTCCTGAAAACAGGACAAATCAAAGTACTGCTCCAACAATACGCAGAACTCAAGCATTTGGAATGAGAATACAAAAAATAGTCCCTCCGGTTATAAAAAAAAAAAAATTTTCTTAACTGAAATAATAAACCCCTTTTCCACAATAGATTTTAAGCGTCCATCTTCCTATGTTTCTATTGATTGTAAAAAGAATCAGAAAACGCCTAGAGAACGTCGTTTTTCCCAAAAAAGGTTTCAAGTTTTTCATACGGTGATATCGTAAAGGTAAAGAATCACCCTAGGTAACACTACTGCTCTGAATACTATGAGGGTTTTTACTGAGTCGTCAGCCAAGTCTTTAACACACTTGCTGTGATCCACAAAGAACAACAAAGAGAACTAAATAGAAAATGCTCAAAGGAAGTAATTAAGAAAAAAAAGGAAGTAATTAAGAAAACAAAAGGAAGTAATTAAGAAATACGTCAAACAGAAAAGTAGTGTCCAAATGTAAAAGCTCTTAATTTAACTTACAATAATTATAAAAAATATAATGTTACACTTCATCTTCATTTACAAGCATATTTGGAACACCATCAGACACAGGAAACTTTCTCTCTGTTTCAGGACAAACAAGATCACCATTAATGACTTCAACCTGGAAGAAACACTAATTGGTTTTCAGAGACAAAAAACTTGACGTTAAGAATTTTTTTTTACGAATGAAAAAAATTGAGGTGTGTTATTAATAACATATTTCCTATCCATGATTTCATATTGGACATTTCCCATTCTACATTGTGTGTGTCCCAGACTACAACAGCCACCAGATACAAAATGAATTCTCAAACTTTTGTGAGTGTTTACAACAGTAATTTCCTACGATTATTGTAATTAATTAATAGTTAAAATAAATTTTTGCAAACTTTTCGTGCGTCTTTCTGAAAGACATTCCCCGAAGGTTTCTCGTGAGAAAATCCGGAGTTCTTATTTATTAACTTCCACGGTTTGATTGCCATGCTTTCCTTAGCACGAGCAGGAAATCGGGAGAAAACCTTATTATATAGACTCCACAACAATCTCGTGAGAAAGCCTGATATTACTAATTACTAGTAGGCTACCATATAGTGTTACTGCGATCTCAAAAGAGAAGCTAATTCCAGACAATTTCCCCCCTGCGAAAGAAATTCCTCTTTGAAGATTTTCTCAGCATGTAAAATAACTAAAAAATTTTAAACTTGAAAAGCATTTGCTTAACTAGATCGAATACAAATTAAAGAAACTTTTGATTACCAATTTCAGAGAATTTATTGAAAAAGAAATTTTTAAAAAATTAGGAAGTAAATTAATAATTTTTTAGACCACACTGCTATCCAATTTACAAAAAATTAAGCAAGAAAAACAGGTTTTACTTTCAACAAAACAGTAAAAAAAAAACTTTAATCAAACAATATTCCGAATGTTTTCGCTCCACGTCCGGGAGCGTTTCTCAGCTCAGCTCAGTTCAGTTTCAAAACTGAAAGAACAAAACAACAATGTTTTTAGAACATGATACACACAAAAAACAAGAGCTAAGAGCTCATATGGCACTTGTGACGAGGCAAGAAGAGCTAAGAGCCAAGAGATCATATGGTATGAGCGCTAACAAAATTCTATGAATCAACAGATTGATTTAAAAGGAAAATAAGAGGCTTAAGGTCGGGATTTAAAATAAGAGCTCTGAGTCACGATGTCCTTCTAAATATCAATTCATTAAGATCCGATCAACCACTCGTAAGTTATCAATACCTAATTTTTTATAATTTTTCCCTCCCTTTAGCCCCCCCAGATGGTCGAATCTGGGAAAACGACTTTATCAAGTCAATTTGTGCAGCTCCCTGACACGCCTACCAATTTTCATCGTCCTAGAACGTCCAGAAGCACCAAACTCGCCAAATCACTGAACCCCTCCCCCCAACTCCCCCAAAGAGAGCGAATCCAGTACGGTTCTCTCAATCATGCATCAAGGGCATTTGCTTATTCTATCCACCAGGCTTCATCCCGATTCCTCCACTCCAAGTGTTTTCTAAGGTTGCCCCCTCCAACTCCCCCCAATGTCAAAAGATCTGGTCGGAGTTTGCAATAAGAACTCTGAGACATGGATTCCTTTTAAATATCAAATTTCATTAAGATCCGATCACCTATTCGTAAGATAAAAATACCCCAATTTTCACGTTTTCCAAGAATTTCGGTCCCCCCCCCCCAACTCCCCCCGATGTCACATATTCTGGTCAAAATTTAAAATTAGAGCTATAAAGCACAATATCCTTCTAAATATCAAGTTTCATTAAGCTCTGGTCACCCTTTCGTAAGTTACAAATACCTCAATTTTCAAAATTACCCCCCCCCCCCCTCAACTCCACCAAAGAGAGCAGATCCGGTCTGGTGATGTCAGTCACGTATCTTAGACAGGTTTTTATTCTTCCCATCTAGTATCATCCTGATCTAACCGCTTTAAGTATTTTCTAAGATTTCCAGTCCCCCCAACTGCCCCCCCCCCAATTACGCTGGATCCGGTTGAGATTTAAAATAAGAGATCTGAGTTACGAGGTCCTTCTAAATATGAAGTTTCATGAAGATTCAATCACTTCTTCGTAAGTTAAAAATACGTCATTTTTTCTAATTTTTCAGAAGTAAACCCCCCCCCAATAGGGCGGATCCATTCTAATTATGTAAATCACGTATCTAAGACTTCTGCTTATTTTTCCCACCAGGTTTCATCCCGATCCCTCCAATCTAAGCGTTTTCCATGATTTTAGGTTCCCCTATCCCAAATTCTCCCCAATGTCACCAGATCCGGTCGGGATTTAAAATAAGAGCTTTGAGACACGATATCCTTCTAAATATCAAATTTCATTAAGATCCGATCACCTTTTCGTAAGATAAAAAAATACCCCAATTTTTTTAAGATCCGATCACCTTTTCGTAAGATAAAAAAATACCCCAATTTTCACGTTTTCCAAGAATTCCGGTTTCCCCCTACGATTCCCCCCAATGTCACAGGATCTGGTCGGAATTTAAAATTAGAGCTTTAAAGCACAAGATCCTTCTAAATATCAAATTTCATTAAGATCTGGTCACCCTTTCGTAAGTTACAAATACCTCAATTTTCAAAATTACCCCCCCCCCCCCAGCTCCACAAAAGAGAGCAGATCCGGTCTGGTTATGTCAGTCACGTATCTTAGATATGTTTTTATTCTTCCCATCCAGTTTCATCCAGATCTCACCGCTTTAAGTATTTTCTAAGATTTCCGGTCCCCCCCCCCCAACTGTCCCCCCCCCAATTGCGATGGATCCGGTTGAGATTTAAAATAATAGATCTGAGTTACAAGGTACTTCCAAATATGAAGTTTCATGAAAATCCAATCACTCCTTCGTAAGTTAAAAATACGTCATTTTTTCTAATTTTTCAGAATTAACTCCCCCCCCCCCAATAGAGCGGATCCGTTCCAATTATGTAAATCACGTATCTAAGACTTCTGCTTATTTGTCCCGCCAAGTTTCATCCCGATCCGTCCAATCTAAGGGTTTCCATGATTTTAGGTTCCCCACCCCAAAATACCCCCAATGTCACCAGATCTGGTCTGGATTTAGAATGAGAGCTTTGAAACACGATATACTTCTAAATATCAAATTTCATTGAGATCCGATCACCGGTTGGTAAGTTAAAAATACCTCATTTTTTTAATTTTCAGAATTAACCCCCTCCCAACTACCCCAAAGAGAGCAGATCCGTTCCGGTTATATTAATCATGTATCTAGGACTTGTGCTTATTTTTCCCACCAAGTTTCATCCCGATCCCTCCACTCTAAGTGTTTTCCAAGTTTTAGGTTTCCCCCTCCCAACTCCCCCCCCCAATGTCACCAGATCCGGTCGGGATTCAACATAAGAGCTCCGAGACACGATATCCTTCTAAATATTAAATTTCATTGAGATCCAATCACCCGTTCGTAAGTTAAAAATACCTCATTTTTTCTAATTTTTCAGAATTAAACCCCCCCCCCCCCCAAGTACCCCAAAGAGAGCGGGTCCGTTACGGTTATTTCAATCTTGTACCTAGGACTTGTGCTTATTTTTCCCAACAAATTTCATCTCGATCCTTCCACTTTAAGTGTTTTCCAATATTTTAGGTTTCCCCCTCCCATATCCCCCCCTGTCACCAGATCCGGTCGGGATTTAAAATAATAGCTCTGAGACACGATATCCTTCCAAACATCAAATTTCATTAAGATCTGATCAACCGTTCGTAAGTTAAAAATACTTCAATTCTTCTATTTTTTCCGAATTAACGGGCCCCCACTCCCTCCCCGATGGTCAAATCGAAAAAACGACTATTTCTAATTTAACCTGGTACGGTCCCTGATACGCATGCCAAATTTCATCGTCTCAGCTTACCGGGAAGTGCCTAAAGTAGCAAAACCGGGACCGACAGACCGACAGAATTTGCGATTGCTATATGTCACTTGGTTAATACCAAGTGCCATAAAAACATGACAACTGAACACACGAAGAAGAAGAAAAAAAAATAAGAACAGCTCCCATTATAATAAACAAACTTCTAGCACTGATGTTACAACATAAGAAAAAAAAACCGAATGTCTATAGTAAAATTGTAGATACGTCTATAGGACTTTTGCAAAGTTTCAGAGAAATTATAGAAATAAAAAAGATTATCTATGGGGGTATTAGTATAAATAGAGATGAAGGGAATCTTAGGACAAACTCAATTTATAATACTTTAATCAAGGAGCAGGTAAAATCTTCAGCCAGTAGTGATTTACATAATTGTCCTCGAACAAGTGATAACCTTGCGAACGAAAGTCAGAATGAGGTCAATGCTGGGAAAAGTTAAAGGACTGCAGCTAAACTAGCAAACCAAAAGATCCATTTAACTTATAATTCATGAATTTGTTGATTAACCTGTGAGATTTAGTTAGGGGTGATAGACCTGGGATCTGGCGACCTATTTTTGTTTGTTCAAGTATATATAGTCAAGTATATAAAAATTTTTCTTCTTTTTCTTCGTGTGTTTAGTTGTCGTGTTTTTTTTTGTATGTGTTATGTTTTAAAGACAATGTTTCGTTTTTTTTCGTTCTACAAGAAAGTAAAAGATTTAGATTAGATTATGTTGATTGATGATCAAAACGTCCTACACCTAAGCGTGAATAAAATGTAGAAACTTTTTGCCAATTTAGATTCAAAGAATAAGTTTGAAAATTAATGTTAAAAAGTCTAAACCGTTAAGACAGGAAATACACGATGATGATGTTGGGTAATGAGAAGATCAATCAAGTGGATAGCTTCACCAAAGTAGTAATACTACTACGGAGTACGGGGTGGAGTAATGCTACTCCACTCCGAAAGATGGACAAAGATTTGTCATATGTTTTCCAGAGATGTTGTCTAAGGATTTTGGTACCCGTCTGACTGACTGAATTTCTAACATTACGGAAAATGTGGCTCAATCCCGCTTCTTATGACTGTAATCAAAGAAAAATTGAGATGGACAGGACGAGTTCTACAAATGAAGGATGACATATTGCCAAAGATCCTCCAAGACAAAGAAAATCCTGGTCGCCGCCGAATTGGGTGGGAGGGTTGTAAGGAAATATTTCATTGAAATTTGAACTTTTTGGGAGGGTGTAAAGATGGAGGCTTTGAATAGATAGAGATGGAAAAGGAGCGTGAGTAGATATGCTGGCCTCAAGCGGCTTAATGCTGTGGTGAGCCGCAAGTAGTGCCAGTAGTGTTATAAAGATTAATTCCCACCCTATGAAATCCTATTACGAAACTTCATGCATAAGACCTCCAAAAGCCCTAGGGCAAGCACCATAAATAGTACAAATGAATATTTGGTAAAATATTTATTCCAAAATAGAATTAGCAAGTTGGGCAATATATCAGGAACAGCAACGTGTATTAATTTGAAAACTTAAGGACATGTGGGGGAGGCGTCGACCTATTCCAAAGACACCATATACATCCAGGTTACCAAATATGATATCTGCTACATGTATGAAATGGGTCAGATAATTATCTAGAAACATCGAGGGAAGGGTGGGGGGGGGGTCAATGGGCACTTAATTGCGACTTGAAAGAAAGGCAACAGGTAAATATAAAACATTATGCACATTTAGGTTGCCAAAAGGGGGTATCTGCAAAATCTCAGGAGCGGCTTAGGGTATGACTGGGTTCTTTAAGGCCGTTTTCTGAGGGGTGTGGAACTTAATAAATAAAGCTAAGAAATATCAGCTGCAATATTTCGGAAATGTAGGGTGTTGGTTGGGAGCTTTCAAGGACTGGCGAGGAAGATACCGAACTAAATCAAAAGACGCTTTTTGCCTTCAGGTTGCAATATAGCCACTAAGGGCATTAATCTAAAACTTTAGAAGAATACTGAATTAAAGTGAAAGTTTGAGGCCTGAATAAATAATATGTCAAGAGATGGAGACACTAGCCTGTCACATCACTAGTGAACAACAGATTACACATGTTGTACATTAGCTTGGTCCCAGTTTATATTCTACTTCTCTCTATTTATACGGACAAACCATTGGGTAGGCAGCGCAACCTACTTAAAGCTCTCAATTCAGCTTTTACTAAGGAAATCTCTTCTTAGTCACTAGAGTTTAACGTATTTATCGTGCAAGTTTGCTAACATCACAAAAGAAAAACTTGTAAATATTTTTTGCTATAGGGAAAGGTTTTAGTTTTTTATTGCAACGTAGAACCAAAAATTTATTCCACGGCTTCTTCCATTGCAACTGTGTAGGGTTATTACTTAGTTCACTAACTTTTCATGATAGGTTTATCAAAAAGTAATGCAAATTAAATTACTATGTCTGCGTTTGCCTCAACGTCTGCAGGATTTTCTTACATTCAAAACACCACATTATTTTGGGGGAGACAATCCTAAAATAGCAATGATTGGTTGGTAATAAAAGGCAAAGGAGAAGGGGCTATTCAAGGCACCAAGGGCTGGCTTTGGCTCTCAAATCAGATATATCATACATTCTTGCGTGATTACATTTCAAAAAAGTGTACTATGCTAAACTTTCTGCTAAAAAGTTAGCAAGGAAAGGTGACAGAGAAGGTAAAGACCCATTTTAGTCTTTCAACTGTGTAAACTAAAAATTGTTGCTTAATATTAATTCAAACAAGATTAAACATATCTACCTTTGCACTAAAAAGTTGGCAACAGTAGGGGCTGGGGCTTTTCCAGGGCTAACTGGCCTAGTAAAGGCCTACTTCTCCTGTGAGAAAAACCGAAAATCCTTGGGCGATTCCACCTAAAAAACGTTGTAACATGCCTAATTTTCCGCTAAAAATTGCTCCAGTAATACAGATTACAAATCATTCCGTGGTTTCGCTTCAAAGAAGGTGCAACATGCCTATATTTCTGCTAGATCAACACTTAGCATTTGCACTAAGATTTTTTTTTGGTACCCAATCAAGATCCAACTTGCTTTTAAAACAAGAGCCAAGAGCTGATATGACACTTGTGACGAGGTCGGAAGAGCCAAGAGCCAAAAGCTCATATTGCACTCGTGACGAGGTCGGAACCTAAATTCGACTTCTGGTTTCCCCCTTCAATTCTCCCAATGTCACTGGATCCGGTTAGGATTTAAAATAAGAGCTCTGAGACACAAGGTCCTTCTAAATATCAGATTTCCTTAAGATCCGATAGTCAGTTCGTAAATAAAAAATACCTCATTTTTCCTAATTTTTCCAAATTAAATGTCCTTCCACTTAAACCCCCCCCCCCCTAGATGGTCGAATCGGGGAATAACTCTTTCTAATTTAATCTGGTCCGGTTCCTGATACGCCTGCCGACTTTCAGCGATCGCTATATTGATCACGTATCTAGCTTTGAATATTCTTAATGTAAAACACGGGATGGTCCGGGATTTGAACCTAAGACCTCTCACACCCTAAGCGATAATCATGCCCCTCGACCAGCAAGCCACACTTAAGAAGAACAGTCATGTGTTTTATTGGCAAATAAAATTCTTCTCATCTATCTCGCCCGCTCGCTCTCTCCCCGATGGTCCAATCGGGGAAGAGACTATTTCCAATTTAATCTGGTCTGGTCCTTGATACGCCTGCCAACTTTCATTGTCCTATCTTATCTGGAAGTGCCCAAACTAGCAAAAACGGGACCAACAGACAGGCAGACAGTCCGACAGACAGAAATTGCGATCTTTATATGTCATTTGGTAAATACCAAGTGCCATAAAAAGTCGTTATCCGACCTTGTTTTTTTTTCAAAATGTAGTTCCTCTTCTAAGTTGTTAATTCCTTCAAATCCTTTAATTGGCATATCTTAAGAACTGATTTTGTACAAGAAAGCTAGTCATGTTTTTGACAGCTCTTCCATGATTATTTTTCAGGATAAAAAAAAAAAAACCTGTCTCGGATCAATAGTTCCTCTTCTTGTCAAAGGCCAACTTCCTAACACTATTAATAGGATACAAGCAAAGGGAAAGGTTCAAATAATTTACGAATGATAGAGCTATTAAAGTTTACATTGGGAGGGACATTGTTGGGGCGTGGTACTATTGCTCAGCATCAGTACAGAAAGTAAAAAAATATAAAATTACAAATTCAACCGTGATCGCGAATGAAAATGAATATTAGCAGCATTTGATGGCAGCATTTGATGAGCACGTTTAGAATTTATTCAAACTTAATTTGAAACTAGGGCTTTCCTGCTTGCGTCTTTAAACACAACCTTACATTCCGAAGCATAAACATGGTTTGAAGAAACAAAACTTGGCAAAACAACTTCAGGTAATCCTCTTTGACTTGGCAATAAATCAACTTCAACATGGACATTGTACGTTCTGGATCAATGTTAAGCATAACCATCCGTTAGCAGGATCAATACAAGATACTAGGGTATAGGAGTGCTGTAATTGATGTTAAAAGTAAAGATCACCATCCAGTAGTGTCTAAGATTAATTTAGAGCTGAAATTTAGGAAGGGTAACTACCTCCCAGGAAGTTATGATGTTCGTGGACTCCAGGATGATAGTTTGAGAGAAACTTCCCAGGAACAGTTGAATACAAAACTTAAAGAGTTTAAAATTTCACAATGTGGAGGATGGATGGAATAATTTCAGAAAAACAATTTGTAAAGTTGTTGAAGGTGTCTTAGGAAAGATACTAGGCTAGGAATTTTTGTAAAAAAGCTTTATATTTAATAGAGAGGAGAAGGGGTCTGTACAAGACTTATCTGAGTGATAGATCATATGAAAACAAAAGAAATGTAAAGAAAGAGGAGAAAGCATTAAAATATGAATTAAGGTGTGAAGTGGAGGCCATGGATAAAATTGCCAAGGATCTGGAAGATGCAACTAGACAGAGAGAGAGAGAGAGATCGGTATATTTAAAAAAGAACTATCGTAGCATAGCTAAATTTAGTTTTTTCACAAAAATCATACATTTAAACAAAAATCACACACTACAACTCAGCATTAAAAACTGATGTGAAGAAAGGCACAAATAATAATAATAATAATAATAATAATTTATTTCTTACCCACAACAACACTATAAAAGTATTAAAATGTGGAGTACAAACAATTAAATACACACAAAAAAAGCAAAACATACAAAAAATGAAAAGTAATGACAATAGAAATTTTTTACGTTAATACAAAAAATTAAATAAACACACAAAATAACGACCTATGGAAAAAAAATGAACATTAGATACACACAAAAAATTAAATTCAAAAAACACAAAGAGACAAACAAATACATACACAAAGTCAACGAAAAAAACGGATAAGACGGTGGTGAGGGGATAGGCGCGCAGAAGCTGTACTGGAGAGTTGTCTGTGAAGAATCCCCAACTTTAAAGTTATGTCAGGAACTGAGAATTTTTTAACAAGAGTCCGGTTTTTTGTCCAAGGTGGAAGATACAGAAGAAATTTGCAAAATTTGAAATAATTTATCCAAATTCTTTTTAAATTACCATTATTAAGAAAGGGGAAAAGACCTGAAGAATAAAGGACAGAATGATCACAGAAAGTAGAATAAAGTTTAGCCAGCGCACGTCTATTATACTTCCCTCTATTTGCAACAATTTTTGCATAACCAATCTGAATCTATTTACTTATATCACAAACAGTACGCTGACGTAAGCTCGAAAGACGTAAGTTATTACAGTGAAGGGGAGTAGCAGTAATACAGTTATAGGGAAGAAACTCACATTTATCTATATTAATTGAAAGGCCAATATCAGAGAAAGCATCAGAAACTATAGAGACCATATTGGAAAGACCTTTTTTGGAACGGCTAATCAGAAGCAAGTCGTCAGCATATGCAAGATAAGAAACATCCACAAAACCAGAAAGATAATGTACCTGAAATCTTAGCCAGCACACTAGAAATACAAATCTTAAAAAGCGTAGGGGACAGAACACCACCCTGCCTAACACCTCTTCGCATTCTTATAATAGTGTCTGGTGCAGATCCTAATTGAAGAAACGAATTTGAATACCAAAACCTAAGAAGCATTATAATAGGGGGATTGACCCCGGAATTATACAAGGAAAAAATGAGCTGACTATGGACCACACTATCAAACGCTTTCGAAAGATCCAAAGCACAAATATAAAGACCATTTCCCTTGGAAGAATTATCAGCCAATAGAGAAGACAGAATCTTATGCGCATGCTGATAACCCACCCCACTCCGAAAACCAAATTGGTTCTCATCCTCAATAATATTTTTAGTCAAAAATGGTAGAAGGATATACTCAAAAACCTTGCTAATATTACAAGATACAGTAATAGGTCGATAGCAAGAACGATCAATCGGTGACTTTCCCCTTTTTAAAATTGACGAAACAGTGCCACACAGAAAACTCTCAGGTACGTATGAAGTACATAGAAACATTTGAAAAAAAATTGGCATATCGATTGGTTCGTACTTTAGGGGGTACAAGTTTATTTTGTAACCGAGTTCGGCTATTGGGAGGGGCTGGTTCGGGTAGTAGTGATCGGTGGCTCTTATTGGCTAGGATGAATTTTACAAATTGGTGAATAAGGTGTTCAAGCCAGACTTTAAGTGGAGATAAATTTAATTTAGCGAGGGCTTGATTATAGGGTATGCCACGGTCTCGGAGTATAATCCTTGTTGCTCTTTTCTGGACGCACTCTATGTCGCGTAATAGGTACGCTGTGCGGATAGCAGATGGACCCCACACCGGGCACGCGTACTCGAGCAACGGGCGAACATAACACGTGTAGGCATGGAGAAAACTTTCAGTATCACACCCAAAACGCCTCATTTTGATAAGTGTCTGAAGGCTTGCATTAGGCATAATAGTAAAATATTGTACTGGCATGTTAATAAATTGAGAGGCAGTAGTTAATCCGGACTAGCCCAGTTAAAGATAGGAATGGGGCCACAATTAGTGATAAGGATTGAGTTAAAGAGAGATGGGTGGAACATTTTGAGAATGTGCTAAACCGAGATACAGCTGCAGGAAAAGATATAGATGAAAATGAAAAAGTTTGTGATACCTCAGATGTGAAGGAAGGTTTGTTTTGTGAGGAAGAATTAGCGACAGTACTAAAAGGATTAAAAAATAATTAGGCTCCAGGTGCTGATAGTATGGTAAATGAGTTTCTTAAATATGGTGGGTCTGAGGTTAGAAATAAGCTACTGAAGATTAGGAATATGATTTTTGAAAAAGGGGAAGTACCTAATGGTTTTAGGAAAACCTTAATTAAACCACTGTATAGGAAAGGTGACAAGAATGAATGTCGTAATTATCGAGGCATTAGTCTGGTCTTTGTAGGTAGCAAATAACTTAGTAATATAATACTTTTTAGACTGAGAGATGCTGTAGACAAAGTTTTAAGAGAAGAACAGTACGGTTTTAGAAAAAGTAGAGGATGTGTCGACCGAATTTTCACTCAGAAGTTAATAATTGAGAAGTGCCTTCATTGTCAATTTTATAGATTCTGAGCAACTGTTCGATTCTGTTGATAGAAGAGCTTTAGCAAAGGTTTTATCATTATATGGTATACCAGACAAATACATTAAAGCGATTTGTGCTACGTACGAGAATAATACTGCTGCAGTTAAGGTAGGAAATGAAGTTAGCAGCTGGTTTTGTATTAAATCAGGATTTAAGCAGGGTTGTGTTCTATCCCCCTTTATATGGATCATTTTGATGGACTTTGTCTTAAGGAGCACAGGAAAGGCAATTGGAGACAAAGGAATCAAATGGGGAGATGAAAGTGTGAGCAAGATGAATGAACTTTCAGAGGTTTTGCGAGTTCAGGGTGCTTGAATAGATTTGAAAATTAATGTTAAGAAGACTAAGTCACTAAGGCTAGGAATAACTGAAGACGAAAGGCTGACGTTGGGTAACGATAAAATTTATCAGGCGGGCAGCTTCACTTACCTTGGTAGTATTATTAGTAAAGACAGTGGGAGCAGTGAAGATGTTGAAAGTAGAATAGCCAAGGCTCAGGGTGTTTTTTTCACAGTTAAAAAAAAGTTTGGAAGAATAGGAAGATAAGTCTGCAAACCAAGATTAGAATATTGGAAAGTACAGCGATGACAGTGGTCAAATATGGCTCTGAAGTATGAGTGCTCCGAAAAGCGGATGCAAATTGACTAGATATTTTCTGGAGATTTTGCATACGGACTGTTCTGGGTACCCGGCTTACTGACCATATTTCAAACAGTAGGTTGTATGAAAAATGTGATTCAATCCCGCTTTCTAGGGCTATAAGGAAAGGTCGAGATGACTAGGCCATATTCTGTGAATGAAGGATGATAGATTGCTGAAGATTTTCCTTTTTGGCCAACCGTCTAGAGCGAAACGGAAAGCAGGTCGTCCTCGTCTAGGGTGGGAGGATGTCATAAAGATTTAAAGGAGATGAGAACTTCCTGGGAGGGTGTAAAGAGGGAGGTCTTGAATAGATTGGGTTGGAGGAGGAGCGTGCGTAGCTGTGTTGGCCTCAGGCGACTTGGGGCTGCAAAACCAAAATCAAAAGCATAGATAAAAGACAAACCAGTGTTGTTTGAAAAAAAAGAATCTTGTTTACATACCTCCATGAGCACATGATGGGCTTTCCTCAAAAAATTCTCATTTGTTTGGTAGTCTGATATAACTTCACGGGGTAGATCTAAACCAATACCAAGGTCTTCAGCAGCCTGACAAACAGCCGGCCATTCAAGCTTAGGAATCATTCTCGCAATAAACTCAGGGTTAAATTCTACTTCTGAGACTTTTGTATCTTTAGCCTGAAATATGAACATTTTATAATTAAGATATGCAAAAGAACTATCTGGCCTTTTCTTAAAATCAGCCCAATTCTAAATTATGATTTAAGAACTGAATCCTAATTTGGACAATGAACAGAATAACAGCTTAATACAAGATTACAATGATATAATCCTTAATATACAACATATATTTTTGGGATACACAAAAAAAAACGATGGAATACCAGCAGGTAGTCTAAATACTTCTAAGAACAGAATCTTCATAAAACAGAGTAATTTCAGATCGCAACATGATCAGAAAGCCCGAATGTTTTCGATTCTGCCATATCATGCAGCATTGTAAAACATTTGAAAATCATATCCTTAGGTTGTCCCTATTAGCAATCCATGATATGATCTATTTAACAGCTAACTCCCAGAAAAACAGAGCATTAAGGTACTCCTTCAGGGAGCTCCAAGAATCATCACCAAACGAGAAATACTCAACCTACCTTGGCTCTTAATCACCTACAAACTAGACCAGCAGGAAAACTGTAGGCCTATTTTGTATTATGGTATTTTGAAAGAATATTAACAACTAAGTTCTATTTACTTATTTATATCAGCGCACATTCAAATTATGTTGTACTTAGAGATATTTGTCTAAGCTACTACCCTTTAGGCTACTGCCATTACTAACCATAACACTTAGGAGCATAAAGCAACATTAGGAAAAAGCTATGTACGCTCTTTTTTCGCCCAAATCTCTTCAATTTTTCACTCTTTACTTCTTCCTACGAAGTTCATATTCCCTTTAAATCTCTTGTTTTATGCTATTCCCACCCCATTTGAAGATGCTCTGTTTTTCATTCTTAAAATAATTACTTGTAATAGCTCATAAGTGTTGTTGGGATGAACTCATTCCCTTAAATACAAAAAAAAAAAAAATCAATGAAACATAAGGAGCAACATAACAAGTTAAGACGAATAGAAATTATTTGGTATGTGAAGAGCTGAACCTTTCTCAATCCCTTGCTCTTCACACTATGACTTTTAATACTTTAAAAAACTTCTTATTCCAATTAAACAGCCCTTGTGGTTCAGGAGTCATTTTTAAGGAATTGAAACAGGAAGTCAAGCTTTAGCGAAAAGAGCGAGGCATTGAAGAGGAGCAACGCCTGCTCGTATACGAAATACTTTCTGTTCATTCCAAGTTTTAATGATGCTCCTTATTTTAAGTTGAAAAAACTTTTTTTATGTTTAATTTCTGA
The DNA here is from genome assembly GCF_032884065.1 of Artemia franciscana. Classification (NCBI taxonomy): domain Eukaryota; kingdom Metazoa; phylum Arthropoda; class Branchiopoda; order Anostraca; family Artemiidae; genus Artemia; species Artemia franciscana. The sequence goes on along the minus strand of NC_088879.1, from coordinate 18,304,765 downwards.
TCAGGTTTCAAATTACAATGGAAAATTCGCCTCCCCACCCCTTACCCCCCAATAGAAAGTTTCTCTTGCAGAAAATTTCCACCCGAAGAATTCGACCTACGGAAAATCCCCCCCCCCACAGAGAAATCTCCAAAAGAAATTCTAACTTAACTAAATATTTCCCCAGAACATCTTCACATGTAAAATTGAGAGGTCAAGGAGAAAGTAAAACACCTACAAGAATTTATATAGAAATTTTGACAAATTCTCCCCATGTAAAACCTTTCCCATTAAAATTCACCACTGGAGACTTCTCTCTATACGGAAAATTCCTTCTGCAGAAAAACAAATCCCCGCCCCCCCCCCCCAAAAAAAAAACAACAAATATCAGCATACTTCCCAATGGGAAATTCCTTATTGAAGCAATGGGCAAATTTTACAATTGACAGCCCTACCCTGAGGAACTGAAGAATAGTTATTGGACCTTTCAGCTATGCTGAACAAAATGACTATCTAAAAATTTTGATGGAATGACTTTGGGGAAAAAGGGGCGTGGGAGTTGGGCTAGTCGCCCTCCAACCTTTTTGGTCCTTAAAAAGAGCAGTAAACCTTTCAATTTCCGTTTAAATGAACCCTCTTAAGATCTTCTATGACCAAAGGTTTGATACAATCACCTCTGAAAAAAAAAATAAGCACAAATCTTTGATCGTTCTTTTAGCAAAAAAGACAAAAAACAAACAAAATAATTTTTACAGAATGGAGCTTAAAAGCTCTACAGTAAGGTTCTCTTAACAATCATTCCTGGAAAAAAACACAAACCTGTAATCTTTCTTCCATATTTTTGCAGATATGAGTTTGAAACCAACATGAAAGGGTTCTCTGATACGTTGAATCTGATGTCATGATTCTTTATTAAGATCCCTTTTTAGAGGTGTTTTCCCCTTTTTGAAAATCAGGCAATTTTATCAGGATTGTAGCTTTTGATGTGTGACATTAATCTTGATTAATGTCAAATATGAAATCACCATAAAAAAGCTTATGGAATCATAAATAAGCTGATAGAATAGAAAATCTAATTTTTTTTATATATACATATTGTTACCAAATTTTTTTTTATTTTTGCTCTAATCACAATTAGGCCAAGTTGCTACTTGCTCACACCAATATATACTGAATGGCAATATCCCCAAATTGCTAAATGAAATAAGAACCATTCACTGGGTTAAAATTTATGAGATCTATCCCTGGAATGGGTTTATTAAGAATCTTTCTTAGATTCATAATATTACAATTCAAATTGTTTCAATGCAAAGGTAGGCACTATGACTTGTTCATGGGATAATTTGCCAATATCAATGGCCATTGGTACCAGGACATACCTGTGCTTAATATAACTGGTTGAATATGTTCAGAACTTAAAAAAAAGGTTCTGATTCTTATTAAATGGCCTTTGTGTTGCAGCAGTTGTTCTTAAGCAATTGGGACAGAAGAGTGAGGTATTGAAAAGAGGGCAGCTCCCTCATATATGACTTATGTTATATATGTTATATATATGACTCATATAACTTATGTTAATTTAAATATTAATGTTGCTCCTTACTTTCAGCAGAAAAACTTGTGGGGATGATTTGATCTGAGCAATTATCTTTAGCATATTTTCAATTGAAAAAGACTTTAATTTGTAAGGTTTTTCAAATCCTGTTGGAAATTCACCCTCTATGGAAGATTGTTCCTGGAAATCCCTCCAGTCCCCCCTCAATATAAAGTCACTCCTGCTAAAAATTCCCCATTGGAGAATTTCTCCAGTGAAAAATCCATTCCCCCCCCATGGAAAAAACCTCCAGACAATTTTAACCCCATCAAAAATTTCACCTAAAATATGTCCACATGTTAAATTTAGTTAGCAAAGACAAAGTAAGACAAATAAAGGATTTTGTATAGGAGTTCTGGCAAAATCCCCTGGAGTAAAATTTCCCCAGATAACTTCTTTATCCAAAGAAAATTATCACTGTGGAAAACCACTGCATGTAGAAATTCCCCTCTCCCAACAAAATGTCAATACTTCCTTATGGTTATCAAGATTTTCATTTTAGAGTTTTCTTACTATTGTACTGCATTGATTCTTACTTACTTTTCATTGCCCCATACTGCTTGATTCTAGTACTCACCATTATTTTGCACCAATTAACATTAAATGCTCATTTTTCCCATAAGTGTGCTGTATTCTGTCATCATAGCTCTGTTATTCTGTAACGAAGTGTCAAGATCTCCTGATGAGAACCCTTCAAGCTAATGAAGCAAATCTTTTATCTAAATGTCACATACTAAGGGATAGAAGCTCTAAATGTAATAGCTATGTATTTTATTTTCAAATTTTAAGTAAATAAGAATCTAATTCTTAGATACAAAATTATGATTTAATTCTGCAATTTTAAAAGAGCTATAGCCAATCCTTTTGGTAGGGGACAGGGGTTCCTCTACCCACCCCTAGTTTTTGCCCCAATATAATTTAAGTTATATTTTACAATATTTCCATTGAAAAACACTGTTTTTGGTGTTTTCATTACAGAAATTGAACAAGAAATTTGCTTCTCAATGATACAAAAATGCCCCATCCCTGATATTTTGTACATTAATAACACTGGTCATATTCTAAAATGTTTAGGAACCATATGACACCTTGATATCATCATCAAAGTCAAACTTATGAATAACATACAGGAATAAAAAATGCTTTTTGAAGGTGTCCTTATCAGTGCTTTCCATCAAAAAGAATTGTTCCTAGTTGTTCTAGGTGGAGGCTGTATTTCTGCTGCAGGGATGTAATTTGCTATAGGGCAGGGTGGGGGCAACTGTTATCCCAACTGACATTTAGTATCTTCAAAAATCTTGTCATACTAAGATAGGTCAACATAATTCAAGCATCCACATAGACAGATCAGTTTTCTTTGGTATACCTTTGCCTTTAGGGTACTATATGGCTCATTTATCATTTCTCTACATTACTCCTCTGTTGCATAGGGGTTCTGGTCACAGCAATTCCAAATATCTACTTTATATTACTGCTATTTTTCATAGTTTGTTTTTGTTTTATTCCTGTAAATTTGATTTTGCAATAACATTTTACTATGAAACTTAATCAAAATAATAGTTAACATTCCTGAAGGGGACAAATGGTGCTTTTTCCAACTTAGAATTTTGCTTGGTACTGCTTAAATTAGATAACTAAATTCCTTATCCCCTAATATAGTCTACATGTAATAAAGTCTCATAAACATACTCTCATATACTTATTCAGTCTCATAAACTATTTTTACTAAAAAATAAAAATTGTCCCTCCTCCATGACTAGAAATACTTTGTTCTATTATTCTCTTGATTTCTGTGAATAAAATCAATTTCAAAACTTCTTGGGATGTTAAATTTGTACTGTGTTTACCCTCTAGTATTTTGTTGGCAATTGTTTTGTCTACCTGGGAGTGGGCCCAATCACGTCATCTAGCCCAGTGGAAGATAGCCTAATTTGTTCTCATTAATTTAAGATATAATCTTGTCTGTGCTATTTTTGGAAGTCATTTAGGAAGCAAGGTAAAATTCTAGTTTAGTTACTTTTTGCTATCTTAAAATGGGGTTAGGTTAGCAAAATCAATACTTGCATGATATACCCTTTACTGCTCAAGTTGTTGACACATTGACACACTGTAAACTGGTTTCTTTCCATTTAGTATGAAAAAAGAAAAAGAGAAGTGACAGAATAGTTGGAAAGTATATAATTTGGACTACATATTTGCACATTGGGGGGGGGGGTTGTAAAGTATTTGGACAATATGAAGTCAGAAACCAATTCTTACTTTATAATATCAGAATAATTAAAGCTAATACATTAGGCATGCAGACCTGCTGTACTTTATCAACCCTCCATAATGTGCAAATATATAGCCCAAATTTGTTTCTAAAGCATTATATTTTTAACACACTTAGGTATATTTTATTAGGATTAGCCCAACTTCACTTCTTGAGCAGTTGGGAGTGTATCATAAAAGTACTGCAAATGAAACTTTCAGATCAAAACTATTGGCTAATGTTTGTCCCAGTAAGGTTTTTTTTTAAGTACCTACTTCTACCCCTTCTCTCTCTAGAGGAAAGTGACCTTTGATGACCTTTAAAAATATTTATGCTCTATAAGTGAAACCTTACAAAACAGATATTTTGCTCAAATAATTGAGAAGAAAACTGTTTTCAACTTCACAATTTTGCTTGATCCCAATTTATGTGGTTTCAAAGATCTGTAAATATATTTCCGAATTTAGAAGAAAAAAAAAAACAGACATAAGCTTGGGGTTTTACCAATGCATAAAGAAATGGTAAGAAAAAAGGTAAATTTATAGCAAACAATATAACTGGTTTTTGTATAAAGTGAATATACCACTTGATGCCTTTTTTTATGCTCTTTACAAACATAATAATTGCTTCTACCTTAAATTCATATTTAAGCACTTTTTTAGCTAATAAAAATGATGAATTTTCAAAAAATTATGACAGTTCACATAACTGACTTACCAATAAAGCAAACATATGAATTGATACCTTCTTTATGTTATTTACAAATATAATAATTGCTTCTACCACAAATTCAAATTTAAGCACTTTTTAAACTCTTAAAAATGACAAATTTTCAATTAAAGTACAAGTTATCTGTTGTTTCTGACAAAATATTAGGCTATTATGTTTTCTCTTTGCTGTTTTTGATAAAATAATACTACATTTTCTCAGTGCTAAAATTATTTATAATACTTGACTTAAGTCCCATCCAGCCTTTGTGGCTGTATTGGGGCTTCCTCTCTTCTGAGCAAATGATGAATGTGGCAAAGTAGCTGGCGGAGGTTATGGGCTGGGAAGTTGTTGGTCCATCTCTTACAAGGTCAGCCTCTAGGCTGCATGCTGTGAACCTGTCCTTCAAATGTGATTTTTGGAAGCTGGTTGGCTGACATTTGCTGGATATGGCCAAGCCAGCAGAGTTGCTGGCTTCTGATCCAGTTTACAATGGTGTAGGGACAACAGAGTAGTTTTCTGAGGTCTTCATTTGAGACTCAGTCAATATAAGTAATCCCTGCAATGTGTCTAAGGCATTTAGTTTCAAATGCAGAGATTCTTTGCTCATCATCAGCCTTTTTTGACCAAGTTTTGCTTGAGTATAAATCAATTGGGATTTTGAAAGAGTTAAAGAGTTGCACCTTCAGAGAAGTTGACAGAGTCTTGTTTTTTCCAGATTGGCAAGAGGTTCTTGAAGCTGGTGCCTGCCAGGCCAAGTCTTAAGTAGATCAATTTCAAGTAGTTGTTATCAGAAGTTAGGAGGCTCCCTAGGTAGATGAAGGAGTCAACATTTTTTACTGGCTCTCCTTTTATTGTTAGCTGCACGTTTCTTGAAGCATGGTCTCTAGACACCCACAAAATCTTGGTTTGGCTGTATTTATAATAAGATTAGTTTAACTTAGGTTAAAAAGTGCCTAAATCTGAATTTAAGGTAGAAGCAATTATTATATTCATAAAGAGCATAAAAAAGGCATTGAGTGATATATTCATTTTATACAAAAGCCAGTTATATGGTTTGCTATAAATTTACCAAAAAAATTCTTACTTCATAGTATACAGAATAATCCTAGTTAACATATTTCATAGGAGATGAACTTTTATCTTCATTTCTTTCACTGTTGTAGTTTTTCAAAGTTTTTGGTAAAATTCTAGTTAATTGACTTCCTGCTATCTCAGAAAGGGTTTAAATTAGGAAAATGAAACTTTCAGGGATAAATCTAAAGACTAAAGTATGTCCTGGGAAGGTATTTTGAAGCAACTACCTCCACTTCTTCTCCCTCTAGAGGGTCCTGACCTTTGATGATCTTCAAAAACATGTGTGCTATAAAAGTGAAACCTTGCAAAATAGATCTTCTGCTTAATTGAAGTACAACAAAATTATTTTCAGCTTCATAACTTTGCTCTGTTCCATTTTATAAGGTTTTAAAGATATGCTAATATATTTCCTAAATAAAAAAAAAATTTATATGGCTCAAAATTCTACTCAAATAACAGGAATTGTATTTTCAGAATTAAAGGCAGAGAAAAAAGCAACTAGTAGGCTAACTGAAAATTAAGGTAAAATGTTGTTTTGTCAAAATTTCAATAGATATAGACCTGTCATGTGGGCAAATTTCAGGGCCCTCTAGAGGGAGAAGGAGTGGAGGTGGGTACTTTAAAATACCTTCCCAGGACATACTTTAGCCTGTAGACCCATCCCTGAAAGTTTCATTTTCCTAACCTAAACCCTTTCTGAGATGGCAAGAAGTCAATTGACTAGAGTTTTATGAAAGTTTTTTTTTCAAAATTTAGGAAATGTATTTGCATATCTTTAAAACCTTATAAAATGGAATTGAGCAAAGTTATGAAACTGAAAACAATTTTGTTGCACTTTAATTAAGCAGAAGATCTATTTTGCAAGGTTTCACTTTTATAACACACATATTTTTAAAGGTCATCAAAGGTCAGGGCCCTCTAGAAGGAGAAGGAGTGGAGGTAGTTGCTTCAAATACCTTACTGGGACATACTTTAGTCTGTAGATTCATCCCTGAAAGTTTCATTTTCCTAACCTAAATCCTTTCTGAGATAGTCAATTAACTAAAATTTTACCAAATTTTGTTCAAATAGCCTAACAGGAATTACATTTTCAGAACTAAAATTCAGAGAAAAAGAAATTGATAACTGAAAATTAAGGTAAATGTTGTTTAGTCATAATTTCAATAGGTTTATACCTGTCATGGGGAAACTTCTTAAGCATAGAACAGAATAAAGTTAACTCCCTAGACTATATTTATGGCCCTGGATTCATTACTGAAGTTTCAATTTCCTAATCTAACCCCTTTCAAAATGGGAAACAGAAGCTAAACTAGAATTTTCACACAACACCAAGTAATTTAAGGGATAACCTACAATAATCTTCAAAGGATACCCAGCAGTCACTCCTTTAATACACTTAGAGGTCAAAAAATTGTGAGTCAGTATCTTCATTTTTATAATTTTTATTTATTCTCTTTCTTCGGCAGTCTCACGGCCAAAGGGCTAGAAACGTGTTGCTGATTTCGGTGCCGATTTACCAAATAAGCGCTGATTTTAAAAGAAACCAGCGTCGATTTAAGCTTGAAAAATCTTTCTAGTTTTCGGCCCCAACTTACAAAACCGGCACCGATTTTCATCGTGATCATCACAAAAAACAAACAAATAATTAGAGAGGCCAGTGATTTTGGAGGAAGAAGAGCCTTGGCTCCAATCTTCCCAAAACCAGCTCCTGGATCTCAATGATTATGAGCAGCCATCAAAAGAAACATTTCGCATCTTCTCAACTCACTTCTTTCATCTTTATGTGGCCATGCAAAGATACAATCAACACTATTCCACTAGAAAACGACCCTATCTTTCAACTGCAACACAACTCTCAATTTGGAGTGTATAAAGATATACGTCAGGTTATTTTTAGCTGTAGAAAATTTGGAAAAGGGGGAAATACTAAGGAATTGTTGTGAGAAGGCATTTAAAGCATTCACAATTCGTTCTGTTCTGGGACACCACACGTCTCCTTCTTGGGCTAGACGACTAAGCACAAATCATTTAGATAGATTTGTTAAGACTACTGGTTTGGTTCATTCCGTATAAGATTTTTTTTTTACCTCTATAATAGTTGATTTTAGAGTTACCCTATTTAATATTTTAGCTGTTTTTGATTATCCTTATTTTATCTGGTTAAATGTTTTTGTCTGGATGTATGTGACAGTTTATAATTAGTAAAATTTATTATTTATTATAATTGCGTTGTATATGTATTTTAATTGTTGTATGAAAATGCGTAGTTGCAGTATTTTGATTCCTTTTTCTCAATATAGGCAGTTACTGCTGGTGAATAACCCCTTACCAGTAGCAAGTTAAGTGATTCATGATCTCACACCCCGCTACTGAGTTCCTGTACCTGCCTAATGATTCAAATTACTTAAAGATAATTTCTAGTGGTATGCTAATAAAATGTGATGTTAGTGGTAATTTTTTTATCTATCTGATCAATGTTTTAACATAAACCTTGTCTAAAGAAAGAAGCTGCTTGGGTGGAGATCGCAAGAAAAATCAGAAAAGATGGTTCAGGCGCGGATCTAGCCTTTTGTTCTAGGGGGGGGGGGCGATTCTTACCAAAAAGAGTGGGGGTAGTGTCCTTTTTGTCGGCCACAAGGCTGACTTTATTTTTCACATTTTAAGTTTCCCTGGCGGTCTCTTGTTTAACAAAAATTTGGTTTTCATATATTACAATAATGATTACAAAACTGTACTTGATCAACTGACAACTGTTTACAAGCGAAATTCAAGCTTCCTGGCTCCGCTGTTCGCAAACCTGTCAATTACTCTGTCAATGCTGATATCGATGTCGCGGTGCAAATTAAGGAGGGCCAAACCACTGAGTCTAGTTTGCCCCATCTGTGCTCTGAGCCAGGTTTTCAGTTTGCGTAAAGTTGAGAAGCTACGCTCGGCAGATACAACACTCACCGGAAGAGATATAAAAATATCAAGAAGTGAGCTGACATAAGGATATAGGTGCCTGTCACATTCCTTGGCAGTTTCTTCCACTGAACTAGGAAAAATGCCTCCTTCTCTCTTAACTCGAAGCCATCTACTTCTCCACACCTGCACCTCTGCCAAAATAAGTGTTTCCCTGGTAGACGGCACGGTTAAGCCAAGAAGTTGACCGTACATGCTAGAGATCTCTTTGACGGAAGATTGCAGCAAATCATCGGTACAATTCACAATATTTGATGGCAGCAGTACGGTTAACCGGAAAAAGTTGAGCGTGTCTCTTGAGAATCGGCTCTTTAAGTCACTTATGACTGAGTCGAGTATAGGTATAAAAACAACACGTCGCTATTATTCTTCAGGCGTAGTATGAGGAGGATTATTTCGAAAAACCTGTCTTTGTGTAATCCTTGGAACTTCAACAGCCAATTAGATTTTATCTGATAATTCTTTTACTTGCTCGAATACTAATGCGAACTCTTCGTCACACGTTTCCCGTCGCTATGCTAGAACATCCAAAAGATCGGAAACGTGGCCATCGACAGCGCCCAAGTCCAAAGTCTTCTTCTGGAATAGCCGACTAAGAAGCAAGGTCAGAGCGCAAATATTGTGTAGACACTGAAGGGAAATCACAAATTCCGCACTATGTAACGCTGTGACAAGAGTCTTTGCCTTCGGAGCGGTCACTGATTCACTCCAGTGACTAATGTGTTCCAAAGCCTGGATGATTTTTGGAAGTTCAGACACAAACTGCATAAGTGACTCGTGTCGCTCGATCCACCTCGTCTCGCCGATTCCCGTGAGCTGAGCTTTTAGAACCTTATTCAAGACGTAATTTCTCTTCGCAGATGCATTAAAAAATGCAACAACTTCTTTTATAATGCCTATGGGATTTCTGATTCTCGAAACAGCTGAGCTTCTTGACAATGAAAGGTTCAGGGGGTGGTTAAAGCAGGGACAACGAGACGCATTTTAAGCTTTTTTCTGAATTTCAACTACAGCACTGCAGTTATTTGATACCATCATTGCATACCCATCCGTCCCGATTCCAACACAGTCGAGTAAATTCAAACCCATTTCTTCTAAAAGGCTCAGAACCAGCTGGCCAACCACTTTTCTGTTGACAGTCGGCTCTTTTTCTGCAGTGGAAGGTTCAAAGGTGGCATGATGAACGTCAAAAAAACCTATGAAGTCCTCGCGTGTATGGTTATCGAAGGCATAGCAGAAAGCTAAACTAAGTTGCGATGAATGTGACACATCTGTTGTCTCATCAAAAATGATGCTGTAATATTTTGCTGACTTTACTCTTTCTAGAATGACACCTATAACTTCTTTCGCACAACAGTCAATAAACTGGTTTTAGTTGTTTTGCTGATTTAGGTAGCATTTTTTCCTGATGTTTTCAGTTGTTTCTTTAATTTACTGTCGCCACTTTCAGCACTATAACGTAGTAGTTCTCGGAAGTTTGCTACATTGGAAAGCGGCATGTCATCCAAGTTAAAGCTGCCATCATCTCGATGGCCCCTCAGTGGAATATTCTGCCTTCCTAGAAATATGATTGATTCCAGAATCGGCTTAAGCCTCTCTCGGTTTTCTGTTACTTGCTTCATTCGCTGTTCGTTGACGCGATTATTTACAGATTCGTGCGGAGAATGGTAGACTCTTAGAAACGACTTTCCAGCCTCTACTGCGTCATGATGGTACTGGGAAGTATCATGTACTGTCAGGTCTCCATCTTTTCCCAGTAACTTAGCAAATTTTGTGACTAGCTTTTGTAGGGGAACCTGTCAGTTTGAACCCCCGCTAGCCCCAGTTACAAAAAGGGAGCAGTATTTGCAAAAAAGGCCTTTCTGGGCAGCAGAATATACAGGCCAGTGGAAACTCTGCAACTGAGACTCGCTCAAGTACCTTTTTTCGTCTTTCCCCCGCTTTAAATGAACAGAATATGGCATTTGGCATCAATCGGGAGTTTCCATGGCCTCTTCAGAATCCATATATTGTACCGATGTGGATCCCAATATCGTTTTCCGGAAACAGAGTAGGGGGCGGGGGTGTTGCTGGATGATCACTCTGAACGCTAACGGGGTTAACAGAGTATTGCAAAGTGTTAGGAATTTGCCCGTGTTCGCCACTTCCAACAGAACTAATTGAAGAGCTACTTGCAGTTACAGTTACACTATCCATTCTGCGAGACTTTGAAATGACAAAGCTGTCAAGCGTCTTTTGTCCGCGTTTTCCCGACATCAATATCGTTTAAACGACGAAAATCCTCGTGACACATACACATTCAAATTTCATTATACACTGGAACGAAATGTTCGTTTTGACACTTCAGATCCGGTTGCATTGCGCAACCCCACCCACTTCCAATGTTTACATTGAACAGGAAGGCGAGAACTAGCTAAAATTTACCGGGTGAATTGTTGCTATGCTATGAGGTGACAAAAAATACTCAAGGCTAGCTTGATAGTGGCAAAGCTGTGGAATGAACGTAATGTAAAAAGGTTTTATAGTCTAGTTACAGTAGTTAGAACATGCGTTAATGCAGACTTCCGTAAGTACAGTAAAAAAATTACAGCCCGTCTAGGGGGGCGATCGCCCCCCCCCCCCCCCCCTGGATCCGCCCCTGAGATTGTTAGTAGCACATTTTGCTACTATAAGAGCAGCAAATGTCCAAAAAAATTGAGAGTGATCACAAGGTCCGAAAAAATTGGGCAGAAATGACAGCATTCACTATTTTTCTGAAAAAAATCCCAGAAAAGAAAAAGTGATCGGTTTATTTCTAATTCGATTTAGAACAGAAAAAATTGATATTCCAGTATCCAGTGCTCTGTGTTATTTTTTTTCTCAAGAAAACAGAGAATCTTGACGAACTAACAAACGATTGGGAATCCCAGAGATTGATCAAACAACTTTTAAATTTACCATTAAGCTGTGCATTTTTCCATAGTTTTTGATCTTAAGTCCAGGGGTGTCACTTTTCCTTTCTTTGGTATTTTCCCTCTTTTTTGTGTAGATTTCGGAATAAAATGCATCACTTGATAAAAACACTTTAATTTTATGATATTTATAAAAATTCCAATAAAATTAATTAATATCTATATATGGCACAAGAGTAGCAAGACTTATTCTTGGCCCATCAACACATGAAGATTGAAAATCGTCGTGAAGCCAAAAGAGGACCAAAGTGAACTCCAAAGGCTTGGCATTCCAAGAAGAAGAAAAGATTCAATTTAAAAACTGAGATATCTGTTAAGTTAGGAATGACATCGGTGTATTACAGGCATTAAATTTTACTTCATTTCGGTTGGAAGGATACCGCAAAACTTTTACCTTTGGCACAACCGACGCTATTGTACAATGTAGATCGAATGGTAGCACTACCGCCAACTGGAGACGGGAAGAAACAGAAGAGAAATGAATCGTTTGGCTTTATTTGGCTCAAATAGCATTGTAAAATTGAGTATGCTATGCTTTGCTTTTTATGTGTATGTTTTTATATGCTAAAGTCAAAGCTAAGTAGACACTCTTGAAAATTAAGCACAGATTATGAAAGTTGTGGTTTAAATTGTAACCTAGGTCTACAAGCCAAGGATATTTGCATGTGCACACACAAGGGGAAGGGGCTCCCCTGGCTGAATGATGCTGCCTTATATTTTTATTTTAAAATTTCTATTATGCAACATTGGAAGTGTCAGTTAGACCAGGCAAGCTCACTCCTAAAATTCAGCTTATGGACCCCCATGGATATTTGTTATGGGCTCAGCTTGAGAAGAAATAGTAAAACTTTTGATGTTTTGGATTTGGGCTAGGTTTATATGGTAAAATTTTAGTTTAGCTACTGTTTGCTATCTTAGAAAGGGGTATGGTTTAGAAAATAAAACTCAGTAATGAATCCAAGGCCAACAACATACTTTGGCAAGGTATTGCCAAGCTTCTGTGTTAACCCTCTTCTGGTTTCTAAGTCTTAGAAAGTTCCCTACTTGACAGGTAGACACTAATTGAAAGTTTAACAAAACAAAATTTTACCTCAATTTTCACTTAGGGTAAGACAACCAGTATTGGGACACTTCAATCACTCTGCCTATTCTGGGACAGAATCTTTGGTTGGATTGCAGCATGTCCAATACTGGGACAAAAGACAACAGGTTTTTTGGAAGCAACCCAGAAAAATGTATAGATTGGATGTCCAAGATTAAAGTCTTTTGTCCCAGTATTGGACATGTTGTAATCCAATCAAAGATTCTGTCCCAAAATAGGCAGAGTGATCAAAGTGTCCCAGTATTGGTTGTCTTACCATCAGTTCCTGTTTTTTCTTTGTTTTGTGTTATTTGAGTAGCCTAGAATTTTAAGCCATAATAATTTTTTCTCTAAAATGTAGGAAATATATTTGCTTCTTTTTCTTCAGAAAAAGGATTGATGGAGTCTAAAATCTATCTCCTTTTGGCTTCATACAACATTTTTATGATGATTTATTTGTTTGAAATAATCTTATTTGTAAAATACTTACAATTAGCCAAACTGATGTGGGTGTCCAGGTCATTTTAACCATGCTAAAGTATATTATTCCATCTTAAAAATATAATGATCTACTAGAATAGTATTCTTTTTTTCATTATTTGGCAGCTTGATGTTAAGTAGTTCATTTGTGTCCAGCTATATTTTCAGTAGCTTCTTTTTCTCTAGTAAACTACTACAAGCTTCCTTTTTTCTAGTAAATAGTAATATACTTTGTTCCTCAGGTTTGATGTATCATTTTGAATTTGGTAGTATAGGGCATTTTCTTTCTGTGATGAGAAAATGAGTACCAGCTATGCTAGATTCTTCTTGGAAATTCTTCTCCAAATTATGTTGCATAGAGTTTTGATTTTAATATTGGGTCTATGTGGATGTGAGCTGCTTTATTTGAAAGTGAATTGGCTACCTTGTTGTCTTCAATACCTTGATGACTTGGCATTTAATGTAAACAAAAGCTAGATGTTTCTTTCTTGAATAGACCTACTCCATGTTAATTTTGTTAGACTTTCTTTGTCAGAGTCTATGGCTGACCTACAGACCTGGCTGATGAGCTGTAAGACAGACTTAGAGTCTAAGAACAAAATCACCTTAGAATTCAGGAGGCTTTTTATTATTGCTTTTAGAGCTTGAAATATAGCCTTTAGCTCAGCTGTAAGGATGAATGTGTCATTTGGAAACCTAGTAGATATATTCAAGCAGTGTTCAAGAATCACCACAGCTGCTGCTGCCATTCTGTTAATATATATATTATTCTTTGATTTTATCTATCTTACAGAAGAGGTATAAAATAATTGAAATGTTTGTTATACATATTTACATAACTTAGCTAGGAAGAAAGTGAACTAAGGTATGAAAACTAGCTTTTAACAAAGCTTCAAATAGCTCCCTGTGATGTTTGAGGGTAAAGTTGTGGCAGTTAATATTACCAATGTACAAACATACCACTTGATGTCTTTTTTGAAGCTCTTTCCAAATATACTAATTACTTATGCTCAGAAATTTTATTCTCAGCCCATTACAGACCCTCAGGATAATACATTCATCTGTTATTCTTAGCTATCCTGGATAAAAGGGTTAAAAAGAACCACCCTTGCTTTATTATATGAACAATAATTATTGTTAACACACTTCAACTTCAGCTCCACTATACTCATCTCTCATCCTCTTGTTGCAAATATATAGCCCAAATCAAATATTTCTGATTTTTCTGGTTCTTATTTTTGTCACAGTCAATTCAGTTTACTACAGGTAAACCAGTATAAACAAAAGTGATCCTAATCACTCTGTAAGCAGTATCTAAAATTTGAGAAAAAATGTATCATATTTGAAGGTCCTTAAAGGGCTTAAAATTTAATTTCCAAATAAAGTGATTATTGTGTTTTGAAAGAGCACAACAAAAGGCATTGAGTGGTATGCTCACCTTATTTGTAGGTCAGTTATATAAATAACCCCAAATTTACCTAAATTTGTGGCCAAAAACATAATTTAACTAGGGTAAAAGTAAGTATATAAATTGATGCCTTTCTTATGGCTTTTCATTAAAAATATGGTCCTGCTCAAAATCATTAACAGTTGTTGATAGTGTAGATGGATGTGTGAATGTTGAAATAGAGGGTGCCAGGTTTGGTTTATTTCTATTTATATATTTCCAAGGTATTTCTGGTGATATAGTATTAGATTGAATAATAATGTCTCAAGCTCTTCATAATGGGCTCTAAGAAGCTTAGTAACCCTATTTCTTGCTCTTGTGTTCATGGACCATTTATCATTTTCTGCAGTTGTCTTTGTGACTGTTTTGGCTTATTTTTGCAATTATGCAATTCAATATAAGACTGCCAAAAATTACTTTTTTTTTCACAAATTGACAGAGCACTTGACACAGAAGCTTAAGCTTTTTTTTATGGTCAGAACAATACCAGATAGTTTATGTTGATAGTAACTTTCTACTAATTGAATTTTTGAGATGCTTCCAGTTTGAAAGCATCTCAGTCATCTCCCTCTAATGCCTAGAACAGTCTTAGAATGCAGCCAGTCAGTATGCCTTTTTTTTTTCAATAATCTAGGACTATTTACAATCTTAAGGGATTGTTGGTTAGAATCTGTTTAAAGTAGAAACCTTACTTAAAATATGCTTTTCACCTGAATTTAATGAGGTATAAAGTTATTTTCATGGTATCAGTTGTCCCCCAGACCCATAATGTGCCTCTATCTTGATCAGTAACAAATATCATAGTTTTTTATGGAGAGATGCAATGAACATTTTGATGAAGTGCTATTTTACAATACAGTAAAGGTCTAGACAGTTGCATAGAAAATTGTGATGTGATTTTGGTAATTTAAAAGATTTTTAGTCATACACAATTTTCAAAGGACATCATTAAACAGTTAGATAAGAAAACCCCCATCTCCAAAGAAAGCATGATGAAAGAAGTGCAGAGGGAGGATTCTTTTTTATCTATAGATATTGTTAGTCTTGTAACCAGTTTAAACAGAGTCTGGAGAATTAACAAGAGTTAGAGTAGCCTGCAGACATCAAACTATGTTGGTTAATAAATATATAAAAGAAGATGAATAAGTATAAGAAGAAGTGCTAGAAATAACCTGTACCTAATACTTGCGATAAAGTAAATGCAACACAAGGATTAAAAAAAGAGCAAAGGTTTTATTTTTAAAAGAATTATGGTTTTTGGTTTTAATTGTTTTAAAAGAAAATCAAAAGAGTCTTATGACTTGTAATATAAGTAGAATCTTTGCATATTCTTTATACTGAAGTAAGAATTTAAGATATCAAAATAAACTATTTAATAACTAATATGTGAGCAAACAAAATGTTCCAGAATATTTAAATTATTACAGGGAGACTCTATGTCATGCTATAGAAACCAGTAAGTTTACATTATGAGACTGAATAGGACCAGTTTATTTTTACTCACGTCTAAGCAAAGCTACCAACACCAGCCAAGCTCATAACACCAACTACTCTTTCCAAATCCTTTTGGCTTTGTTTACCATCTTATTTACACCTGATACTTGTTATTTAACATGAGTTAATTCATACAAACAAAAACATCTCCAAGGCTGTACCAAGAAGAGATTCAATGCATAGTAAATAAATCATACATCCAATAACAAGAAAGTCTTACAGTCTCTATTTAAGAAGTGTTTTTACAATATATTTCAAATATTCTTAGAATAGCATAAGAGTTAGAGAAGATTGTTGTTGTCAATGAAATAAAAGAAAAAATCAAATCTGTTAACAGAGACTCTGCCCTTCTATTCTAGAGCGATTTTGGACTGATGTAATTAATGATTATAAAGAAGTAGCTGTTGATACTGTCAATAACATTAGAACTAAGCCAGCCAAAGCGTCAAAATACTTCACTGGTAAGTATATGTCAATTTTGTTTTTACATGGTTATCCATAGTAAGTTTTCCTTTTGCTAGGAAGCCAGAAATTGCAGTAAATACTATTCAAGTTATCCACAATCATGTGTGACTAGTAAATATCTAATAAAGTAAGCGCCTGCTCTGCAGAGCCTTTTCAGGTAAAATTTACATAATTTCCTAGTAGATTATAAATATCTAATGTTTTATGGGGTGGGTCATTTTATATTTATATTTAGCATTTTATATTTTACAAAGCCTATCGGATAGTCATACCCCCAAGTCTGTCAGCTGTTTGACTATAGTGAGTTCTAACGTACTGCTAATATATTTGGTTCAGAGGAAAAGAGGTTGAACCAAAATAAATCTACAACATGTAATCTTACACCATATTATGAAGACAAATTGTGAAAATCCCCTTAAAAAGACAGACAGAAAGCTAGGCTTTGAAGCTTCTTGCTCCATTTCTCCAAATCATGGATCACTGAACTGTAATAAATACTTCTTGCAGAGTAACTTAAGGAAAAATCCTACCTTTTATTTGCCAGAGGCAATTGGGGGATCTCTAAATCAATGTTCAATTTTTATTACCTCGTCAACTCTGTTGGGACTTCATTAATTGGGATTCCTTGTTAACTCAATGGAAAAACTATATAATTTGCTTAGTCTAATTTCAATTTATCTCCAAACATATTTGACCTTGTCAATCAGAATATAATAGTACAAAGATTGGCTGACAAAATCATGTTGACTTGTTCCTTGAACAATTGGTTGTAGGCTGTCAAACATCTGAATCATTATTCCAGTCCCACCCCAGTCCACATTGGCATGCCCCAAAAACCCTGCTAGCTCTTTCCTTTTTCATGTATTAATAACTTCTAAAAAGAATGTTTCTGTACTAAGAAATTTGATGATGACTTAATAGTCTCAGAAACTTGCTACAGTAGTAGTAGCAATAATTTAATTTCAAAACTAGAAACAAAATGAATAGATAGCACACAAAGTGTTGCTTACAAGTATTTGCTACTACTAACAACACATAAAAAAAAACTTCAAATATACTTTATAAGGAGTTGAAGGAGGGGGGGACCTGAACAGTGAAAAAAACTTACATAAATAATTCACACACAATAAAACTGCATAATATCTTGATCCCAAAGCAAAAATATTTGTAGATTTAATAATAAGTACAAACAATTCAATAAGTTAATACTTTTTTGCCATCACATCATTATCATTTTTATTTCTATTCAATCTCAATCTTTTTTGAAGGTATGCTTACCAAGCAACCTCACATGTCACTCAGATTTAAATTCATTAATGAGTAGTTCCTTAATGCTTTGGTTAAGCTTCTTACTATGCTTACCACTCCATGTATAACAGAAAAAAGCAATCTTACTTGAAACTGAGCAAGGAACCTCAAAATTTCCTATTATACAAGTTTTGTGACACTAAAATTGACCTTCCACAAAATATTCCTGCAAAGCAATCTGGAAAGCACCCATTACAATACATATACATAAAAATCAGTGTAAACAAATCATGTAATTCAGTTGTAGGCATTATATCAATTTTATATACACTGACCTGATTGACTCCCAGTTTTCTGCTCCACAAAATGATCTAATGACATTATTCTGCAGTATATGTATTAGGCTAATAATCAAAGGGCAAATACCAAGCAATTCAGACAAACAGCACAAAATTTACAGATATACCAGAGAAAAATACAATAATTATAAAATATATGAAGGAAAACCTTGTTTTAATTTACAATTAATCGCTAAATTAATACTATAAACTTTATTTTTGACCTTTACAGATAACAAAATTTGACTTAGTTGTATTTAGGTCAAGCTAGTGTTATAACTGGTACAATTGGTCATGGTAAAATTGGGTATTTTACGTAATTTCACAGGCCCATTTTATGTGTTTTACTTGTATCTTACATGTTTTACAACGTCTTGCAATTTGCACACCACAAAAGCGCAAAGAGGCTTCCAGAAACAGGTTTGGGCATGATTTTGTTTTGTTTTACCAACTGTATTACCTGGTATAAAAAGCCGTCTGTCTGATTACAGTCTCTTGCTATCAGAACAATAAAGTCTTTTATAGTATAGTTAATTATAATTTTGAAATTCTAAAATATTAGCTGAAATAAAATTATGTTAGTTGTGTGAGCTGTGAAAGACAGAAAGGGGTACAAGCAACAGAAAGACAGAAAGCAGACAGAAAGAAGCAAAAGTGGCAGAAGCAGATGTTTCATCAGAGACTTCTGCCCAGCCATCCTCAGTGCTCAAAAAAGAAGGAAAACTGACTTTTTCAAGTAATTCAAACACAGCAGAAAAAGACTGAATCAAACAAACCAAGATGTGATAAATGAAAGATTATTCACCAATTAGATTGGAAATTCTCTTCCTAGTGATTGCCTTAGGTGTAAAATTTTTATTTGAATCCTTCAATGTTAAGTTGTTGTAAATTGGGTTTATAGTAATATCTCCTGTATCTCTATTCAAACCAAGGCCTCTTTTTATGATATTTTCAATTTCAGTTGTCTTCCTAAAAGAATGTGGTAAGGCATTTGCTTCAGATATTAAGTTGTCTTATCAAAAAGGACTAAATGATCTGGATTTTGAACATTGTCGAGGTTCAAAGCAGAACCAATATCCTCAGTTTTACTTTAAATTTAACATCTCAGAGAAATCCGGTGTTCATGCTATTGTTCCCCTGGGAGCCAGCGTTTAACACCCCCCCCTTCCTCCCAGAAAATACCCCTTGTGGGATTCTCCTCCACCCTTGGGAAGTTCTCCCCATTTTTCCCCTTGATAATTCCGGAAAGAAATAGTCTTCATTAGAAGGAAAATTGAAGTTTCTACTCTCATGTTTAAGTCAGAGGCAATCGTATAGTATTACCTTTAGTAAAGACCCATAGCTGTTCAATGTAATATTTGTTAATTTATTTTTTCCCAGAGGCACTTCATGTGGAAGGGGGGTTGAATAAACTTTGAAGGGGGCTCATTCAATTGGAAATCAAAAGTTCTAGTACCCTTTTCTAAGGTTTAACCTGCTTTTCAACCAATTGCTACCAAATGAGTCGTTACTGACTACAATGTTACCGACCTCCGATAAATACAGAAATAGTCCTAAGGGAAAGACGAGGGGTGTGTGAAGGTAGAAATTGACATATACTTCTCAGGGCTGTATCCAGAACTTTTGTTGTTGCTTTTTTTTTTTGGGGGGGGGGGGGAGGGGGCTTCCGAAAAGGCACAGTCCCCTGAATCGGAACCTGAGTCTGAAGAAGAGGAGCTAAGTTTGCATGCTATTATGATCCAGTGCCTTGTTAATCAAAGTCATTAAAGTGTTACAAACCACTTTTTTATTTGTATTTGGTGCTTTAATAAATAATTGAAAAATAAAATGTATATGATATGAGAAATGTAGCTGAATACGGCTATTTAAATATGCAAGGCTTATAGGGTAAAAATTTGTCTTAGATTTAAATGTAGAAAAAAAAAATGTTGTTATGGATTTACTCCGAAATAATGGTAAATTTGATTTTTTTATTATTATTATTTTTAGTATTACAAAATGGATGTCCAAAATTAGGCAATATTCAAGTGCTGGGGTATTACCCTACGCGCA
The DNA here is from genome assembly GCF_032884065.1 of Artemia franciscana. NCBI lineage: Eukaryota > Metazoa > Arthropoda > Branchiopoda > Anostraca > Artemiidae > Artemia > Artemia franciscana. The sequence goes on along the minus strand of NC_088879.1, from coordinate 18,284,642 downwards.
AGATTTCCTAAGGGATATAACCTGAAAGTGATGCTTAAAAAAAATGCCGGACGTGTAGCTACAGGGGCAACTCTAAAACACCAATTTTACTCCATATTTCCTACGGAGTACTTTATTACCTTCTTTTTTTTTACCAATTTCGCCTACCAAGTTTTAATTTTAAGGTAATTTTACGACACTGCTGCATTAATTGTAGAGGTAAGTTGTTGTTTGGTTGGAACAATACTCATCAATCTTGGATGTAGAATAGGCAGGATTGACTAAATCCCTAAATCTAGAAGCAGTTGTAACAATATTAGGCAGATCATTAACAAAAATTAAGAAAACAGTTGGGCCTAATACAGACCTCTGGGGGACACCACAATTGACAAGACTTTTACTTGACTATAATCCATTGAGGTGACCATACTGTCCTTGATTTTGGAGTCAATCATGAAGAAAAGCAGCCCCCCTTAATCTTGTAAAAACTTAATGAGTAACCTCAATGACATTTCAAGTGGTTCCTCTACCTTAAGTTCTGAATCGTCTCATAAAATCTTCAATAATGACAATTACAGTCCTTAAGTCATTAATTCCTTTTTCTTTCCTTTCCCTCAGATATTCCTTATCCTTCATCTAGCCAATGCTACAATTTCTCTATTAAAGCTGTTTAATAAGTTTAACTACCTCTTCTTATTTTTTGTTTGTTTATTATACACTTGAATAAGTTTTCCCTGATTGGCACCTTGGCGATTTGAGCGTGGAGTTCAATGTAATTGAAACATGCCAACAACATAATTTTAAGAATGTAAATTCCTGTAGCTCCTCCTACTGAAAAACCTACGTTAGAAACCTTTGAGTAGAGAAAACTTAGACTGTATCTCCATTAAGAAAAAAAAAAAAAAAAAAAAAAAAAAAAAAAAAAAAAAAAATGCGCCACTTAATCCTTACACAGAAAACGTTTCCCCCCATCTTATCCCTAATCTCAGGCAAAACCTCAAGGTATGCAAAAACCTTTGTTTCCTGCAGAAGAGAAAAATGAACAACTTATTAGCCTACTATAGCATTTTTTTTCTTTTTTGAATATGACCGTGCTCAATTCAATTTCATTCCATATTCATTACATTTTTGTATTTTTTACCTGTTTTTTTTTCTGTCTATATTTCGTTTAAATTTTGTATTCTTTAAGATTTTCTTTTCCATGTTCAGTGCCTGTTTTTTCTTTGTTGTTTTCGTGTTCATTTTGAGAAAAGAAATATGAACTGACCGCGTCAGGGTGATATCAAGAAATCTTATTTTATTCGTTGTGATTGTAATACTTTCATTTTTAGAGAGTAAACGATAATTTCCGCAAAAACAGTTTTCCCTTTAATGTTAATAATTTTCATCCATTTCCTTTTTTTATGATGCTTTATTTGTAGGTATTGGACTGGCAGTTGCAGCAATTTGGCTCAATCCCAAAGAAGTAGACTTTCAAGAAAGACATTTAGAAGCAAATAACATTATGGTCCTTGTTAGCAAGCCTATAAAAAATCCAGTCTCTGAAAAACATGTAGATCACATCAATAGCTTGTATAGTGATGATAGGATAAGGTATACCAGCTGTTTGTTCTTGTCATTTATGTGGAAAGATAATTTTTGCCGTGAGGTAGGACTCTACGAATCCCAGTGTAGTTATTTGAAACCTTCTCTTAGAAAATTTTATGACAGGATTGAGGACATTGGTTTTTGGGGGAAATGGTGGATATATGAAGAGAAAATGAAAGATTTTGATGTTAGTCCTGCTGAATGGTCTGATACATCGGTTCTCAACCTGGGGGTCGTGAACCCTAGGGGGTTCACGATCTCGTAGAAAAGTAGTTGCCATTGACCAAAAAATTAAATGCTAATGGACACATTTTCTTTTATTTATAAATAAAAAGATCTCAAGCAAAAGTGTATCTGGTGATTAAAACAAATAATTTTGCTCATATATTATTTATTGTAAGAGGGTCGTGAGGCGCACGATTTTATTTTCTACCCTTTTTTGAGGGGAGTGGTGACACCAAAAAGTCAAAAGGACCAGGCCTTATGAGAAGTCACAGTTTGTGCTCCAGGATTTATCACATTTTATTTTACAATGAAGAAAATAAACATCAAAACCTTGTGTTTTGCCTGTTTTTGATTATTTGGCTTCGCCCTAGGTTAATTTGAAGTCTTTGGATTACGGACCAAACGCGGCATTTAGAAAGCTACAGCAATTTTCCGTGCATTTTATTATTATCTGCGTAAACTGTGACAATATTCTATCAACCAGGGCTCATCAGAGAAACACAACACCAGCCTATATTGTTTGGTTATCATAAGACTTAGGCAAGTCAGTAAAAAGGTTCAAAATGAGAAGTCTTGTTCAATGAAGCCCTAGAACTTAAATAAGTTAGGCCAAAGCCGCCAAAATTAGCATTAATCTAGAAATAATTCCTAGTTTGGAACCTGGCCAAAAATACATCCATATTAAACAAGTACGTGCGACATAGATTAAAGGACGCTATGTCTAATAATGCAGAAAACTAAGTTTTCTGCGAGGGGTGCATTTAAGTTCCAGGAAGACGAATTGACCACTTGAACTATGATGAAAAAGATATGGTAAATATTTTAAAGGGAATCGAGTGGAAGTGTTGCAATATACTTGACCTATTTATCACTAAAATAATAAAGTTATTATACAAATATCTAGGTTTCTTAGGAAAATTAACATAAGGTTTTGAGTTTTTATCTTGGTTTCGCGCGGATTACGTCAGTTTTTCATTTCTGAAAAGGTAAGACATTTCATACACTTATTTTGTTTTTAAGGTCTCACAAAAGTAAACAGATCAGTTAACACTGACTTATACGAAAGAAATAATTGTAATTATCAGCTTTATTAGAGTAGGAAAACGTCCAATTTTTTCCAAATCTAACAGCTATAGAATGATATCAAAATACTGGTCTTTTGCTGATATATTAAAACAGGGAGAAGAAGAAAAATAACATACCCAAACTTGAACAGAGAAGATATACATTTTACATTAATGCAGAAATAAATGTAATAAACAAAAAAACACTGTCACTGTTCTGTTCATCCTATTCTGTTTCTCCAGTTGATTTTTTTCTGTTTTCAACAAAAACGAAATAGGTATTGCAATTGTTTATTTTAGTCTTTTATTCCGTGTTAGGTTTTCTAAAATGGATGTATTGTTTGTTTTACTGCTGAGTCTGTTTTGACCCTGTTTCTTTTTCTTTTCTTTTGTGTGTGTATGTTTTCTTTATCACGTCTAAATTTTGATAATGAGAGAATATAGGAATTGAGACTGTAGCTTCGGTTAAAATTTTATTTGGGCAACTTGTTTATAATTAAGTCTAGATCGTACGGTTTACGGCGATTTGTCTATGCTTTACAGTATCCCCCTTTTTTTAAATACCTAAATGTAAGAATAACTTTTCCAATATCAGTAGTCAACTTACCAAACCAGGATACATCTAAAAGAGGCACGTAAAGTTCTTTAGCGATATGCCGAGTTCACATAATCTGCATTGCTCAACATACTCCATTTAGTTATCGCACTAAAAGACTTCAATATAAATTTTCAATTGATCTAGTGTAAATTTCTGAAGGGCACCTCGACTGTATTTTTACCAATCTTGATTCAAATCTTACGCTGTACTGCAGATAAATCAACGAATCAATTGCAAGTGCGTGTTACAAAGTTAAAATGGGCCTAGACTGAATGGGAGGGGGACCATTGGAAGAAACAGAAAATAGAAAAAGATTATATCCTAGCTGTATAGTTATTGTTGTATTTTGTAGAGGGGGTAAATATCAGCCATATGCATATTAATAAGAATGAACAACAATTAGAATACAAATAAATACCTAACTTTTACAAGCCTACGTTCAATTGCTTAAATATGACAAAAATACCTATGTGTAAGCTATAAATTTGGAAAGAACAAAATTTTAAATTGATTTTAAAAGTAATTTAGAAAATGAGGACACATAGAAAATGAGATTTATGGATACCTTGAATGGATATAGAAGATTTTACTCTGATTCTAAGTCCGAGGCATCATGTGCAACGACATTGAAAATACTCATTAAGTTTCTATAGCAGGTTTCAACGACCATCAGTTTATCGTCAAATTTCCATATGTCAGGCAATCCTTTGACAAGGGTGCTAATCATATAGGAGAATATCTTGAAGTAATCGATTGCCGACAAGAAGAACATTGGAAAATCGATTCAGATATTTGTCCACTTGTGGTTTCTTCGAAAAATGGAATGTAACCAACTTCACACCAAGAAAAAAGCTAATATGGAGTTCAGACGTATGTTTCTCAACTAACATATTGGGGTCAACAAGGTTAAATGCTTTTTGGAGATCAATGAAAATTAATTTTAGCCTTGAATTAGGCTTTTCAAGAATTTTCCCAATCGTGTTGATAAGATCAACATGAAGGTAATGGGAAGTTGGAGCGGATTTGAAGTTCCATCTGGAACTTGATCTTCCATCAATTTCAATCTGAGCTAATCTTCCATCAATTTCAATCTGGTCGGAATTTAAAATTAGAACTTTAAAGCACAAGATCCTTCTAAATATCAAATTTCATTAAGATCTGGTCACCCTTTCGTAAGTTACAAATACCTCAATTTTCAAAATTACCCCCCCCCCCCAATTCCACCAAAGAGAGCAGATCCGGTCCGGTTATGTCAGTCACGTATCTTAGACAGGTTTCTATTCTTCCCATCCAGTTTCATCCTGATCTCACCGCTTTAAGTATTTTCTAAGATTTCCGGTCCCCCCAACTGCCCCCCCAATTACGCTTAATCCGGTTGAGATTTAAAATAAGAGATCTGAGTTACGAGGTCCTTCTAAATATGAAGTTTCATGAAGATCCGATCACTCCTTCGTAAGTTAAAAATACGTCATTTTTTCTTATTTTTCAGAATTAACCCCCCCCCCCAATAGAGTGGATCCGTTCCAATTATGTAAATCACGTATGTAAGACTTCTGATTATTTTCCCCACCAAGTTTCATCCCGATCCCTCCAATCTAAGCGTTTTCCATGATTTTAGGTTTCTCCACCCCAAACTTCCCCCAATGTCACCAGATCCGGTCAGGATTTAAAATAATTGGTTTGAGACACGATATCCTTCTAAATATCAAATTTCATTGAGATCCGATCATCCGTTCGTAAGTTAAAAATACCTCATTTTTTCCAGTTTTTCAGAATTAACCCCTCCCCCAACTACCCCAAAGACAGCGGATCCGTTCCGTTTATGTCAATCATGTATCCAGGACTTGTGCTCATTTTTCCCACCAAGTTTCATCCCGATCCCTCCACTCTAAGTGTTTTCCTATTTCAAAACAGCCTAAACAAAGATACCAACTATGCTGTTCATAATAAACTGGGCATTGAAAGTACCCTAATAATAATATCATACCTTTACCTGGGATCCTATCCCAGGTATAGGTATACTGAATGGACATCGCATGTCCATTCAGTAGAGAAATTAACCACTATTACTGGTGTCTTCCTCTTTTTTGTCATAAAAATGTGCAACAAGAATGCTACTATTAACATTATCTAACAAATAAAAGTACTCATTCATTATGATTCCCTAATCACTGTCCAAGTATCCCATAATTGCTACATGAATAAGTAAATTTTAAATCATTTAATAACACAGCCTTAGATGATAAATTATCCCTTGTATCTATAGTAATTTATAATGCATAATCTCCTCGTTCATAATGACACAATGGTAATTTGCTGTAAACATTGTTACGTTTAAAGTAACATAGTTTAATGCTGAACTGTTCAGGCAACATGGTTTTCAGCACTTTTCGATGCAGCTCTAACAATCAAAAACTAAAACCTTGCACAAACAAATTTCATGTCCTTTACTTTGAATCATTACATATCTGCAAATGCTACACTATGAAGGGGAGTCAGTCCAGACTTTTAATCATACAATAGCATAGCAAGAGAATGTTAAATGATGCAAAAGAATAATGCCAGCGAGACAAACTTCGCTCAGTCTTTTCATTTAAGGTTCTTAAGAAATGGTTTCGGTTCAGGACTGACCCTTTCTGAGGTAAAATACACACATGGTAAGCGTTTAAGTACATTAACAGCAGGATCTTCTCTCTTTTATGTGATCTGCCTTTGCAAATTTTTCGTGCTACACATGTTTCGCTGCACTATTTCTAATCTGTGGCTTCATGGCATCCTGTGAGAAGCTCCTGTTAATTGATAAGTTTTGCTTATCTTTATAACAAGAACATTTAGGGAAGATACTTGCACCGACGACATTTTTTATAGCGCACTTTCTGAATGTTAATGAACAAAGTCTAAACAAGCTTACCGAACATAAGGCAGTATGGGAATTAAACCAAAGAGATGTTACAGAAGTGATTCCCATTAACCGAAATCCCTATTTTGTCAAATTATACACAGTTTATTAAATTTCGTCCTCCAGATCAACCACTCGGAAGAAAAGGTGGTGACGTCTTGTTTGTTTTGTTTTTTTCTTACTTAGAGTAATATTCACCCAAAAATAATTTCAGTCCCTAGTTTATCTGAGTGTGAAACCCTTTGGCTAAGTATCACGCCGAATGTACTCCACCATATTTTATGTATTATTTCAATAGCTGTCTTCTATCACGCGGCAAACAAAATGTTGTAAAAAACAGGAGCTAAGAGCTCATATGGCACTTGTGACGAAGTCGGAAGAGCCAAGAGCTCATATGGCATGAGCTCTAGCGAAATTCTAAGAATCAATGAATTGATTTAAAAGGAAAATTAGAGGCTTAATGCCGGCCAGGATTTAAAATAAGAGCTCTGAGACACAAGGTCCTTCTAAATATCAAAATTCATTAAGATCCGATCATCCACTCGTAAGTTAAGAATAACTCATTTTTTTCTAATTTTTCCTCTCCTTTCAGCCCCCAAGATGGTCGGATCGGGGAAAACAATTTTATCAAGTCAATTTGTGCTGGTCCCTGACACGCCTACTAATTTTCATCGTCCTAGCACATCCAGAAGCACCAAACTCGCCAAAGCACTGGACCCGCCCCCTAACTGCCTCAAATAGAGCGGATTAAGTGTGGTTACGTCAATCACGTATCTACGACATTTGCTTATTCTACCCATCAAGTTTCATCCCGATCTCTCCACTCTAAGCGTTTTCCAAGATTTCTGGTTTCCCCCTCCAACTCCCCCCAATGTCACCAGATCTGGTCGGAATTTAAAATAAGAGCTTTTGGACATGAGTTCCTTCTAAATATCAAATTTCATTAAGATCTGGTCACCGGTTGTTAAGTATAAAATACCTCAATCTTTCTTATTTTTCCAAATTAACACACACACCCCCAAAGAGAGCGGATCCGTCCCAATTATGTCAACCACGTATTTAAAACTTGTGCTTATTCTTCCCATCAAGTTTCATCCCGATCTCTCCACTCTAAGTGTTTTCCAAGATTTCCGGTTTCTGAGATTTCCGTTTTCCCCCTCCAACCCCCTCTGTCCCCAGATCCGATTCGAATTGAAAATGTATTATATGAGACATAAGATCTTTCTATATATCAAGTTTCGCTAAGATCCGATCACCCATTCGTAAGATAAAGAAACCTCAATTTTCACGTTTTCCAAGATTTCCAGTTTCCCCCTCCAACTCCCCCAATGTCACCAGATCTGGTCGTGATTTAAAATAAGATCTTTGAAGCACGAGATCCATCTAAATATCAAATTTCATTAAGATCTGATCACCCGTTCCGAAATTACAAATGCCTCATATTTTCTACTTTTTCTCAGTTACCCCTCCCCCAAAGAGAGCAGATCCGGTCCGTTTTCTCAGTCACGTATTTTGGACTTGTGCTTATTCTACCCACCAAGTTTCATCCTGATCTCTCCACTCTAAGCGTTTTACAAGATTTCCGGTTCTCCACCTCCCACCCCAAACGACACTGGACCCGGTCGAGAATTAAAATAAGAGATCTGAGTTACGAGGTCCTTCTGAATATGAAATTTCATTAAAATCCGATTTTTTCTTATTTTTGATACCTTTCAATGTCCTTTTCAATACCTTTTAATACCCTTTCATAATACCTCATTTTTTCTAATTTTTCAGAATTAACCCTCCCCCAACTCCCCCAAAGAGAGCGGATCCGTTCCGGTTATGTCAATCACGTATCTAGGGCTTGTGCTTATTCTTTCCACCAGGTTTCATCCTGATCCCTCCACTTTAAGCGTTTTCCAAGATTTGAGGTTTCCCCCTCCAACTCCACCAAATGTCACCAGATCCGGTCGGAATTTAAAATAAGAGCTGTGAGACACAATATCCTTCTAAATATCAAATTTTATTAAGATCCGATCACCCGTTCGCAAGTTAAAAATACCTAATTTTTTCTAATTTTTCGAATTAACCGTCCCCCCACTCCCCCCTCCTCAGATGGTCGAATAAGGGAAACGACTATTTCTAATTTAATCTGGGCTGGTCTCTGATACACCTGCCGAATTTCATCGTCCTAGCTTATCTGGAAGTGCCTATAACTAGCAAAACCGGGACCGACCGACAGAATTTGCGATCGCTATATGTCACTTGGTTAATACCAAGTGCATAAAAAAATCAGCAACTCCAGACAAGTGCTGATATTGTTATTTCTAAGCATGCCAATACTGACTTTTTTTAGTTGGTGACAGCAATAATCTTAAGATGAATTCAATTTGCTCTTCTTTTAATTAAAGTAATTAGTTGAAATACTAGGGAAAACACCTCTCTTGATGCTATTTTGACTACTATGAATAATTTTCAGTCACCCTTCAACTTGGCCCCATTGAGTGGCAGTTATCATTTTCCCCTCCTTTAGTCTCTCTTTTCAAACTTATAAGAATTTTTTCTCACTGACCTAAGGCTCTTACAACCCTCTTAACAATTCTGATCTTCTTTCTTTTGGCACATGGCTGAATGTCGAAGATTGGTCCGATAATTACAATTAACAAAATCTTGGTGAAAAAATCACTATTTACTAAACGGGAATTCCTAAATCTGATCGATCCTACTACACAGATAAGGTCAAACGGATTCCTTGCAGATATGCTACAAGAAACAAGAGCTCATATGGCACTTGTGACGAGGCGAGAAGAGCCAAGAGATCATATGGTATGAGCTCTAACAAAATTCTATGAATCAATAGATTAATTTAAAAAGGAAAATAAGAGGCTTAATACCGGTCAGGATTCAAAATAAGAGCTCTGAGTCGCGATGTCCTTCTAAATATCAAAATTCATTAAGATCCGATCACCCACTCGTAAGTTATAAATACCCTATTTTTCCTCTTCCTTTAGCCCCCCAGATGGTCGAATCTGGGAAAACGACTTTATCAAGTCAAATTGTGCAACTCCCAGACACGCCTACCAATTTTCATCGTCCTAGCACGCCCAGAAGCACCAAACTCGCCAAATCACTGAACCACTCCCCCAAAGAGAGCGTATCCAGTACGATTCTGTCAATCACGTATCAAGGACATTTGTTTATTCTATCCACCAAGCTTTATCCGATTCCTCCACTCCAAGTGTTTTTCCAAGATTTCCCCCTCCAACTCCCCCCAATGTCAAAAGATCTGGTCGGGATTTGAAATAAGAGCTCTGAGACATGAATTTCTTCTAAATATCAAATTTCATTAAGATCCGATCATCTATTCGTAAGATAAAAATACCCCAATTTTCACGTGTTCCAAAAATTCCGGTTTCCCCCTCCAACTCCCCCCAATGTCACAGGATCTGGTCGAAAATAGCGACGAAGACCACACTGCCTTTCCATAACAAACAAATACAACGTAGAAACAATAGGGAAAGTTTTTTCAAGACAATGGAAATTATTTATGTAGATATTTCGGCCCTATGTCCAAGGGCCGTCTTCAGCACAATACAATACTATATATATATATAAAAGAACTTACATCAAATTGTGAGAATTAAAACTGAATATAAAAACACTTATTAAAACAATTTTTTTTTTTTTTAAAATATAGCCCTAGCATCCTTACTTCAGCGAAGTTCAACCAGGACTGGCGAAAAGAATGAAATGAAGAAATATAAACTCATTCAAACTAAAGAGAATAAAATGATTAGATGCAATTTCTTAAAGCTAATCTTGCGGTTTCTTTATCTTACGAAATTGAGGTTTCTTTATCTTACGAATGGGTGATCGGATCTTAGCGAAACTTGATATATAGAAAGATCTTATGTCTCATATAATACATTTTCAATTCGAATCGGATCTGGGGACAGAGGGGGTTGGAGGGGGAAAACGGAAATCTCAGAAACCGGAAATCTTGGAAAACACTTAGAGTGGAGAGATCGAGATGAAACTTGATGGGAAGAATAAGCACAAGTTTTAAATACGTGGTTGACATAATTGGGACGGATCTGCTCTCTTTGGGGGTGTGTGTGTTAATTGGAAAAATAAGAAAGATTGAGGTATTTTATACTTAACAACCGGTGACCAGATCTTAATGAAATTTGATATTTAGAAGGAACTCATGTCCAAAAGCTCCGACCAGATCTGGTGACATTGGGGGGAGTTGGAGGGGGAAACCAGAAATCTTGGAAAACGCTTAGAGTGGAGAGATCGGATGAAACTTGATGGGTAGAATAAGCAAATGTCGTAGATACGTGATTGACGTAACCACAACTTATCCGCTCTATTTGAGGCAGTTAGGGGGCGGGTCCAGTGCTTTGGCGAGTTTGGTGCTTCTGGATGTGCTAGGACGATGAAAATTAGTAGGCGTGTCAGGGACCTGCACAAATTGACTTGATAAAATTGTTTTCCCCGATCCGACCATCATGGGGCTGAAAGGAGAGGAAAAATTAGAAAAAAATGAGTTATTCTTAACTTACGAGTGGATGATCGGATCTTAATGAATTTTGATATTTAGAAGGACCTTGTGTCTCAGAGCTCTTATTTTAAATCCTGGCCGGCATTAAGCCTCTAATTTTCCTTTTAAATCAATTCATTGATTCTTAGAATTTTGCTAGAGCTCATGCCATATGAGCTCTTGGCTCTTCCGACTTCGTCACAAGTGCCATATGAGCTCTTAGCTCCTGTTTTTTACAACATTTTGTTTGCCGCGTGATAGAAGACAGCTATTGAAATAATACATAAAATATGGTGGAGTACATTCGGCGTGATACTTAGCCAAAGGGTTTCACACTCAGATAAACTAGGGACTGAAATTATTTTTGGGTGAATATTACTCTAAGTAAGAAAAAAACAAAACAAACAAGACGTCACCCACCTTTTCTTCCGAGTGGTTGATCTGGAGGACGAAATTTAATAAACTGTGTATAATTTGACAAATTAGGGATTTCGGTTAATGGGAATCACTTCTGTAACATCTCTTTGGTTTAATTCCCATACTGCCTTATGTTCGGTAAGCTTGTTTAGACTTTGTTCATTAACATTCAGAAAGTGCGCTATAAAAAATGTCGTCGGTGCAAGTATCTTCCCTAAATGTTCTTGTTATAAAGATAAGCAAAACTTATCAATTAACAGGAGCTTCTCACAGGATGCCATGAAGCCACAGATTAGAAATAGTGCAGCGAAACATGTGTAGCACGAAAAATTTGCAAAGGCAGATCACATAAAAGAGAGAAGATCTTGCTGTTAATGTACTTAAACGCTTACCATGTGTGTATTTTATCTCAGAAAGGGTCAGTCCTGAACTGAAACCATTTCTTAAGAACCTTAAATGAAAAGACTGAGCGAAGTTTGTCTCGCTGGCATTATTCTTTTGCATCATTTAACATTCTCTTGCTATGCTATTGTATGATTAAAAGTCTGGACTGACTCCCCTTCATAGTGTAGCATTTGCAGATATGTAATGATTCAAAGTAAAGGACATGAAATTTGTTTGTGCAAGGTTTTAGTTTTTGATTGTTAGAGCTGCATCGGAAAGTGCTGAAAACCATGTTGCCTGAACAGTCCAGCATTAAACTATGTTACTTTAAACGTAACAATGTTTACAGCAAATTACCATTGTGTCATTATGAACGAGGAGATTATGCATTATAAATTACTATAGATACAAGGGATAATTTATCATCTAAGGCTGTGTTATTAAATGATTTAAAATTTACTTATTCATGTAGCAATTATGGGATACTTGGACAGTGATTAGGGAATCATAATGAATGAGTACTTTTATTTGTTAGATAATGTTAATAGTAGCATTCTTGTTGCACATTTTTATGACAAAAAAGAGGAAGACACCAGTAATAGTGGTTAATTTCTCTACTGAATGGACATGCGATGTCCATTCAGTATACCTATACCTGGGATAGGATCCCAGGTAAAGGTATGATATTATTATTAGGGTACTTTCAATGCCCAGTTTATTATGAACAGCATAGTTGGTATCTTTGTTTAGGCTGTTTTGAAATAGGGAAGTAAAATAAAATAGCCTGGTAAAAAAATTGTAGGTGCTGTAACTTAGGAACAACCAATCCGAAGTTCGATCAGAAAATGACTACAGCCGAAGTTAGGCGTGAAAAGTATTTTCAAGTTTGTGTCTTCACTCCTTTCCTACTTATAAGGCTCAGAAGATTATGTTTAAAACAAGTTTGTATTAAGTAAGATTTTAATTTACGACAAGGGGGAGGAATAATTTTGTCAACATTCTTTTCCAATTAAAATACCAAACTACAGGAATGTCAATGAAATGACCGACCAAGGGTAGTTTTTAAAATACAGGGGAAGACAAAAAAATTAGTGGTGGTGGGGTGGGAGGAGATTGCCGTGACGTCAGGCGCATATCCAGTTTTCTTTTTTAAGGTAAAGAGGGCAGAAGCACAAAATTCCCAGTGTTGTCATTAAAAAATAAATAAATAAAATATGGGTGATTTGCAACACATCACAGTGGGAAACTTAATAATTCAGAACGTATAACCCTTGAAACGTCATCCATTTGGCTGGAAGCAGTGTGTCCGGATATCGTCAAGTATTCTTGAGAAAAGAGTTTCAGAGTTACTGTCAAAAAGAGGACAGTAACAGGTAGATGAGACAGTACCGGTCTAAATAGGAAAGATTATGTTTGTTCTGTGGGTAAAGTTTTCATTTTCACTCTTCTCTCCTTATATGTCGAAAAAACCTCCCCCAATGATCAATTACTATAATACACAAGAGAATACAGGATTTTATTATGTTGCCGTCTCTTAATTCGTTCCTATTAAATTTAGTAAATAACAATAACTTCCTATACTTAACGTGCAAGTACTATCATCAACGCTTTCATATCTCACAGTCGGTTTTACAAGTGGCTCCCAAACCTCATAGCTACAGATTTTGAGTTACATCTGCATGAAAGGCTTCTTGAGACTTCTAACTCGTGACACTTGTGCTAAAATTGTGCGGAACATATGTATCTATATCGATACAGAAATGTTCTTTCAATTCACAAATGTTGTAATTAGGCCATAAAACTTGGGAATGGATAAGCAATTAGAAAGGCAGCTGGATAATATGCTGAACATCTCCCGCCTAAACAGATGGTAAGAAAAAGGGAACTTGCCCGCCCTCCCTTCCCCTAGATTGTGAAAAATGCTTTTTTTGGTGTTTTCGTTGAAAAAAAAGAAGAAATTGAACGAAATTGCCCCCTAAATTTTGAAATATATATTTTGCGTCATCCCCCTACATTTTAGTGAGTTGGCGCCAGTATGTCAGCAAAAAAGGAAAAGTTCTTAAAACATATACAGACAAAATATATTTGTTAAAAACCGAAGGACATGTATAATTGTCTGTTCATTACTCCTAGGATAAATTTTCTTGATACCTACCCAGTCGTTCTGCTTGGAATTCAGTCCCAACAGCACATGACATTAAACTCTGAATATTTCTTTCCTCACCACTTCCATAAACATATCCATTAGCCTTATCAACTTCATTTTTCACTTTCAATAAAGCTTTGGTGTCATCCACGGAAAGTGGCAAAAACGAAACATATGAGTAAGATTCGAGCACATCAACTATTTTAGCAGTCAATTTATTATATTTCTCTGTAAATGGGTCATCGTCTAGTGCTGAAATGAGGTAGTTCAAATCCAAGACTTCAGTATAAAACTCTAGCCCAAACTGAAGCTTTCCATAACGTTCGATCAAATCACATTTGGAAAGAATATTTACTTGAGGCATTGAAAGTTGAAGCATTGAGGTCAGGGATGCGAGGACAACAGAAATAAATTTACCTGGAAAAAAAATATATAATTCAGACAAACGATAACACAAAAAGAAAAAGAGTAACTATATTAACTAAATTGGCTTTTAACCTTATCTGTAGTTCTATTAAAACTGAAAATAATCTCAACTATGGACCGATAATGGTCTTGAGTGAACTTGGATGGAATCATAAAGAGGGATACAACTCATTATACCTTTCTTAGCAATTATTCCTTTAATTGACATATAGCGTACAAAAGCAGATTATGAAGAAATGATTTTTAACATCAAAGTTTCCTTCTTTCATTAGATAATGACAAGTAAGCGTAGATTGCTTTTTTTTTTAAACCTTTTCCCAGTAACATGGAATTTAAAAAGTTCGACTGTTTTAAAGGTTTCAGCCATTGCCGCAACCTTGAGCATTTAAATACATCTTCAAATATTTTGAATATTTGCGGTCTTTTTAAGCTACTTGATTTGTCTGATTGTTAGCAACTCTTAAAAACATGTGTAACAGAAAATGTCAATCTTAGGAAAAGAAATTGCGGTTTTTCCTCAAGAGAAACCATGGATCCTGACATTTGTAGCGTTTTCTACCTCCCATCTCCGGGAAAAATGTTCGATCTTCATTCCCCTAAGGGCCAGGCCTGTTAGTACATTTACTTGTACTTATATATAAACCTATGTCTATGTCTACCTATGTATATAAACCTGTCCTCTTATCTGACAAAGTGTCAACTGACAGCACCAGATTGGATAATAAGAACAAAAAGATTATGCAGCCGAAGGCCTTAGATGTAAACAAAAGACAAAAAAAAAAAAAAACAGCCATACATAAAAATTGTAATTACATTAGCGTCAAAAACAATAAATATCATGAACATTTACAGTACCTTGATCACTACAGTAATGCGAATCCACCAAATGAACAGCACACAAACGCAATCCAAATTTGTCCAAAGCTTCAACTATTTTTTTAACAGATCCATGATGCGTGTACAGCTCAACCTTAAAAAACGTATAAATAAACACGCCTTATTAGGGTACGGAAAAGCAGCAGTCAATTTCATCCTTTTTTCAGTCATATCGGGCATACAATCAGTATGATTTGTGGAAAGTCCACATTTTTTCCCTACAATTTGTTTTTTTTTTATATATATTTTTAATAAAGAAAACCGAAAAACACAACTAAAAACTGTGATTTACAGCATAGCCTTTAAGAAGCCAATCTGGGTATGTCTAATTCTTTTGACATTCATAGTCAAACCACAAGGTTATCTTAAAGAATCTTTTAAGAAGTGTCCATAATCTAGCACACAAGCTAACCTAAACAATTTCCGACACTTTCCCCGTCAGAGAGAATAGGTATATTATAATGCTTTTGAATTTTCGTGTCAAAATGTCTCTTAACAGCTTTGTTAAAGATGGCACCAGCACAAGAAAGTCACGCATGTCTTTACGCAACAAAACTTCAAGATGATTAGGTCCTGAGATTACACCAGGGTTGCCAACTTGTACACTTTCGTAGTTTTTGCACTTTTTTACCTCATTGCACTCTTTCCCTCTACAAACGGGAATTGCAAACTTTTTGCCCATTTGAGCTAAAATCCCTCTTTTTGCAGATTTTTGAGAAATGATGATAGAAAGAGTTCCAGCGAAATAGAAAACTTCAAATTAAATCATTAGAGGGCAAACGATACGCTCCTAGCGGCATGATCTCTCTGATCTCTGCCTGTACATTCCCCCAGCCGTCTTTCCAGCGTTTCCGACCATTTAAGAAGTAGATCAAATTAAAGTCAAATTAACAAGTGAAAACGGGGAAAGTGGCACGGTGATGGTTTTTTCTATGCTGTCAAAACCACAGCCAGGAAGAATATTAAGAAGGGTGAATTATTAACACCTCCACTTATTGTTGAATTGATTGTTGCGATTGCAAAAGAGGCTGCAAGTAATACATTTTGATTTTCTAGGGTCAACCTACTATTTTTCAAAATTAAAAATCAATATTAGGCATCAAGCCATACCTAATTGTAGAAAAAGCCAAGACAGACAGGTCGATTGAGTGAGAGGCAAATCTGGCATAATCCCTTATTAGGATTGTATAAAGATGATGTCAGTTCATTTCTTAATAGATAAGTGCATCTATCATCCGTCCATGCGTCATTTCTAGGGCAGAAGAACTAAGGTATCACTAAGTCATTGATCAAATTACAGTCAAATTTAACAAGTGAAAAAGTGGAAATTACAATTTAATAAAAGAATTCAAGAGCTGTTGGGCGCAACCATTCTTCTCGGAAATGGAAAAGTGAGCATACGGTAAGGAGACGGAGAAGCAACGACCAACGCAAAGTCTACTCTCAAACTGATAAAATTCAGCAAAGATTTCAGGCCTGTGCACCATTTTAAAGTGCGAATGGCCCATCTCAGCTTGTGATAGTCATTTTTTATGAAATAAGAATCTGACCTTACCAGCCAGGGGACCCAAGAATTTGTTTTGAATGGGTTCCATACCCGTCTGATTTTACTTTAATTAGATTTGACAAATTTAAGGGGAATATATTTGATGACCACAATATAACTTATTATTATTTTGTAACTGACGCAAGAGTGATCAGAACAGTGAGAGGGTCTGCGCGCAACTACAGAAAACATCGCTAACAGAACTTTGAGCTCAAGTTGCTCTTTTCATTAATAGTCCTAGAGTTCATAAAACAAATTTCACAAGGAAGTTTATCTCTTGTTTTTCAAGTACAATCTCTTTTCTTTTGTGGAAGTAGAAAGCTCATGGAAAGACAAAAATATATCAATGAAATTTAGGTAAACAGTACAAAGACATTTAAAAGAACATATACAAATAAAACATTTACAAAAAAATGACAAAGACTAGAAGCATAGTAAAATTAGTTACGATCAGGGTAGCAGTATTTAACTTTAGAAAAAAAATATACAACTATATTATTTATACATTGAGCCAGTATTCCAGAACCATTTCGCGGGTTGAACCTGAGTTCGTTGAATAAAAAAAAGTTTTTTCCACTAAAAGAAAGGAGCAGCATTAAAATTTTAAACCAACAGAAATCATTATGTACACGAGGAAGATGCCCCATCCACAATCCCCCACTCGTTACGCTAAAGTTGAAATGTTTGTCAAATTCTTTCAGAAACAATTGTTAAAACACAAAGACCGTTGAATCAAAATCAGAAGCTTTTTTAAAACACTAAAAAACTTTAGCGTAACGACCGGAGGATTGGAGAGGGAGGCAGCACCCCTAATGTACGGAATAATTTCTGTTCGTCTAAAGTTTAAATGTTGCTCCTTACTTTTAGTGGAAGAAAACCTGTTGTTTATTCAGTTACCGACCGTTTTTCAATTCATGCCAGGAAATGCCCCCCCCCCCCCGTGGGCAGTTCCCCTGGAAAATCCCCTCAACAGGAAATTCCCTTCCCTTCCCCAAAAAGATTACGTATAGTTCCCAATAATAAACACAGTATGTAAATAAAGGGCAAATTGCATAACTAAGAGTCTTTTCCCCGGGGGCTATGAGGGGTCACGTCATCCCCAGAGGCATAGCTATTTTACCTTTCAACTATGCTGAACCATTTGGTTATCTCAAAATTATGACCAAACGTCTTTGGAATTAAAAGGGGCGTGGGAGGGAGCTAGTTGCCCTCCAATCTCTTTAGGCACTTAAAAGGGGTACTAGAACTGTATATTCCCGTTTGAATGAGCCTCATTCGATATTCTAGGACCATTGGGCCGAGACGATTACCCCGGACGGAAAAGATGAAAAACAAATAAACACACATCCCTGATCTTTCTTCTTGAAATTTCTACAGTAGAGCTCTCTGGCATACTAAAAAATGCGCGAAGTACAGTAAAATAGTGACATATCAAATATCCCAAAACTTTGACGATTTTTTACAACATTTTCCATGGAATACGCTTATTTATACTTTTTTCTAATTTACCCCTACTTCGAAATAAATTTCTTTGTATATTTTTTCTACTACAGAGTTTATGATTTATATCAAACAGTTCGTGGTAACGAACTGTAGTAAGGAGCGATCCGGCTTAATAGTAACCAAAACTCTAAAAAATTGAATTTTGATATCAATAGCTACATCAAAAGAATCGCATGTTTAATGCTGATTTTAAATATATAAGTTTCATCAAGTTTAGTCTTAGCCATCAAAAGTTACGAGCCTGAGAAAATTTGCCTTATTTAGGAAAATAGGGGGAAACACCCCCTAAAAGTCGTAGGATCTTAACGAAAATGACACCATCAGATTCAGCGTATCAGAGAACCCTACAATAGAAGTTTCAAGCTCCTATCTACAAAAATGTGGAATTTTGCATTTTTTGCCAGAAGACAAATCACGGGTGCGTGTTTATTTGTTTGTTTGTTTGTTTTTTTTTTTTTTTTTTTTTTTTTTTTTTTTTTCCCAGGGGTCATCGTATCGACCAAGTGGTCCTAGAATGTCGCAAGAGGGCTCATTCTAACGGAAATGAAAAGTTCTAGGGCCTTTTTTAAGTGACCAAAAAAATTGGAGGGCATCTAGGCCCCCTCCCACGCTCATTTTTTTCCCAAAGTCAACGGATCAAAATTTTGAGATAGCCATTTTATTTAGCATAGTCGAAAATCATAATAACTATGTTTTTGGGGATGACTTACTCCCCCACAGTCCCTGGGGGAGGGGTTGCAAGTTACAAACTTCAACCAGTGTTTACATATAATAATGGTTATTGAGAAGTGTACAGACGTTTTCAGGGGGGATTTTTTTGGTTTTGGGGGTAGGGTTGAGGGAGGGGGCTATGTGGGAGGATATTTCCTTGGAGAAATATGCCATGGGGGGAAAAATTCAATGAAAAGGGCGCAGGACGAATCTGGTCACGTTAGAAAAAAACGTCAAATTAAGAGTTTAATATACAATGCTGGGTGTTCGGAGCCTCTCTATTATGGAGTATAATTCGAAAATAACACAACTATACGAGCGATAAAACATATATACCACAACCATAACTCAACTAACGAAAGAACTGCTAAGAGATAACACAACTATAAAGCGAAAACAGGTGAAAACTAACGGGAAAATAAACGAACTAAGAGGTGGAAGGGGCCCAGAGAAAAAATATAATCCTTTTTCAATTTTGAGCCTAACTTCCGCAAAGGAGTAATAATGTCAGAAGCCCCGAAATACCGAATTATTTTCTTTTCAAACAGTTCGTGGTAAGGAACTGTAGTAAGGGGCGACCCGGCTCAATAGTAAACGGAACTCCAAAAAACGGAATTTTGATGCTAAAAGATACATCAAAAGAATTGAATTTTTACGCTGATTCTGAATATATAAGTTTACCCTACTATAGAAGTTTCAAGCTCCTATCTACAAATACCGAATTATTTTCTTTTCAAACAGTTCGTGGTAAGGAACTGTAGTAAGGGGCGACCCGGCTCAATAGTAAACGGAACTCCAAAAAACGGAATTTTGATGCTAAAAGATACATCAAAAGAATTGAATTTTTACGCTGATTCTAAATATATAACTTAACCCTACTATAGAAGTTTCAAGCTCCTATCTACAAGCCTGAGAAAATTTGCCCTATTTTGGAAAAAAGGGGGAAACATCCCCTAAAAGTCATAGAATCTTTATCGCATATATTTATAGAATCTTTATAGAATCTCTATCGCATTTGGTATATCAGAGGACTCTATAGCAAAAATTTCAAGCTCCTATCATAAAAATGTGGAATTTTGTATTTTTTGCCAGAAGACAAATCACGGGTGCGTGTTTATTTGTTTGTTTGTTGTTTTTTTTGTTTTTTTTCCCAGGGGTCACCTTATCGACCAAGTGGTCCTTGAATGTCGCGAGAGGGCTCATTCTAACGGAAATGAAAAGTTCTAGTGCCCTTTTTAAGTGACCAAAAAAATTGGAGGGCAAATAGGCCCCCTCCCATGCTCATTTTTTCCAAAAGTCAACAGATTAAAGTTTTAAGATAGCCATTTTGTTCAACATAGTCGAAAACCATAATAACTGTCTTTGGGAATGACTTACTCCTCCACGATCCCTGAGGGAGGGGCTGCAAGTTACAAACTTTGACCAGTGTTTACATATAGTAATGGTTATTGGGAAGTGTACAGACGTTTTCATGGGGATTTTTTGGTTTGGGGGGTGGGGTTGATGGGAGGATCTTTCCTTTGAGGAATATGTCATGGGGGAAGAAAAATTCAATGAAAAGGGCGCAGGATTTTCTAGCATTACTATAAAAAAAAATGAAAAAATAAACATGAAAACGTTTTTTCAAATGAAAGTAAGGAATAGCATTGAAATTTAAAACGAACAGAGATTATTACGCATATGAGGGGTTCTAAAAATACTTTAGCGTAAAGAGCGAGTTATTTAGGAGGAGATAAATACCTCGCTCTTTATGCTAAAATATTTTTAGTGATTTCAACTATTTATTCTACGGCCTTTTTGATTCAGGGGTCATTCTTAAAGAATTGGGACAAAACTTACGATTTAGTGTAAAGAGCGAGGCATTAACGAGGGTACAAACCCCCTCGTACACATAATAAAAATATAAGAATATAAAAGTTTGTTACGTAAGTTAATTCTTAAGGTACGTATATTTTTTACTAATAAAAACGTTCGTTGAATATTAAAAGTTCTAGTAGCCTTTTTAAGTAACCGAAAAATTGGAGGGCAGCTAGGCCTCCTTCCCCACCCCTTATTTCTCAAAATCGTCTGATCAAAACTAAGAGAAAGCCATTTAGCCAAAAAAAAAATTAATATACTAATTTCATTTCAATAATTTATGTGCGGAGAGCCAAAATCAAACATGCATTAATTCAAAAACGTTCAGAAATTAAATAAAAAAAAAACTAGTTTTTTGTACTGAAAGTAAGGAGCGACATTAAAACTTAAAACGAACAGAAATTACTCCGTATATGAAATGGGTTGTCCCCTCCGCAGTCCCTCGCTCTTTACGCTAAAGTTTTTAATTGTTTTAAAAAGTAGAATTGTGGCAAAGAGTCAAACTTTAGCGTAAAGAGCGAGGGACTGCGGAGGGGACAACCCATTTCATATACGGAGTAATTTCTGTTCGTTTTAAGTTTTAATGTCGCTCCTTACTTTCAGTACAAAAAACTAGTTTTTTTTTATTTAATTATTAAACAGAAGGATCCTTTATGGCCCTTTGGAAAAGAAATATTTGTATAAGCTAAATATCTACATTTCAACCATAGATTCGGTAAAAATACACAAGTAGGGTAAACCACCGTTTCCAGGAAAAAAGTTCATTACTACGATTAAGAAGGTTGTTGGGCTAGCTCTTTGACTATCTACCTTGGTTCTACTGCTCCAGCAATGACGCATGGACGGATTATAAATAGACATATATATTAAAAAATGAACCAACCTCCTTTTTATACAATCCTAATAAGGAAGGGGGGGGGGGTTAATGCCAGGTTTGCTTCTCACTCAATTGAACTGTCTTGGCTTTTTCTACAATTAGCCATGACTTGATGCCCACAACAATTCAATTTTAATTCAAAGAGCTAACAACACTCTCATATACTTTCTGAAATATATATTTTAACTGATTCATGACGGTTAATTTCACTTGGATCAACAATTTTTTTTTACAATATCGAAACAAGTTTATCGTAAAGCAGTTTGCCCCTACTGCCATATTTCAAAACGATAAAAAAACTGATTCATGACGGTTAATTTCACTTGAATCAACAATTTTTTTTTACAATATCGAAACAAGTTTACCGTAAAGCAGTTTGCCCCTACTGCCATATTTCAAAACGACAAAAAAAACTGATTCATGACGGTTAATTTCACTTGGATCAACAATTTTTTTTTACAATATCGAAACAAGTTTACCGAAAGCAATTCGCCCCTACTGCCGTATTTCAAAACGACAAAAAAAAACTGATTCAAGACGGTTAATTTGACTTGGATCAACAATTTTTTTTTACAATATCAAAACAAGTTACCGTAAAGCAGTTTATCCCTACTGCCATATTTCAAAACGAAAAAAAACAAACTTATGTAGTTTTTACTAGTTGGGATTACTACACACATGTATACTAAACAAAGGTCTTGCAGGAAATAGAGTTATTTAGTTATCTCCGTTGTGATTAGAATTGCAGTTCTCCAGTTCAATTCGTCATCTTAAATTCAATTCTAGTTTAAATTTAAAACAGGGATTGGAAATATTACGCTCTTTAGCATTTATTTTTTTTTTCTTTTTAAGGAGAGCTTAGAATATTATTGCTACACTTAGATATTAATCTCTTTAGAATTTAAAAAATTAATGGTCAACAATTTTAGAGCAGTTTTTTTTTCTTAATAAATAATTTTCCGGTAAATAGCTTGTTTTGTAAAGAGTTGTCTAATGCAATACTTCAGACACTGCAATGGGCTCTTCTTTTTTGTGCAAAGAGATGGAGACTTAACGCCTCAACCATGTCTTTCATCGTCTTTTTTAGCTGAATCTCTCTACTCGTGTATATTACACTGCCAAAATTAGAAATTATTCTGAAATAAAAAAAATTGAAGGGTCATTCTTAAAAAGTAGAAGCTAGTAAGAGAAAATTAAAAATTTTAAATGGGTTTGATGGGAACTAACATTCACTAGTGCCTCCCTTTACAGGGAACCTTTACCCAGCAGAGTACAAATATCCCAAACAACCTGAATTAATTTATTAAAATTATAAAACCTAAGAAGGAAATAACTTATTAAAATTCAGGAATTAGACAGATTATTTTGTTGTAAACTAGCATTAGTTATGCTAATTAGTTTTAGATTGCATCGAACATATTGCCTTGCGATAAAAAAGAATAAAATAAAATACCATGAAATGAAAAAATAAAATAAATAAAAAATAATATAAAAAATTAAATAACCGTGGTATATCCATTGTGCTTTTGTGCTAAGCAAAAAGGGTTGTTTTATCTCCGATCTAATGGCAAGCTAAATTAAAAAAGACAAAAAAAAAAAAAAAAAAAAAATTAGCATTCTTATTTCGAATTTACAGTTAACTATCATATTGATGCGGAATGCTAATCGATGATGGTTGGTTATTTTTTGTTATGTTTTTTTTTTCTT
This sequence comes from Artemia franciscana, assembly GCF_032884065.1. NCBI lineage: Eukaryota > Metazoa > Arthropoda > Branchiopoda > Anostraca > Artemiidae > Artemia > Artemia franciscana. The sequence continues at coordinate 18,261,315 of NC_088879.1, read as the reverse complement.
TTCAGAGACACATTTGACCATCCTCTCCTATTAGTTTTCTATCCCGTGAGCTCATGACGACAAAGTATTTACCTGTCCAGGAAGATCAAATATAAAATACGAATTTTTGAAACTGTTGATTTTAGATATAAGCCAGTCAACGTTCTTTTCCAAGTATTCAAGGCAGTATATCAGTCCTCCATTTGGCCCAAGTTTCAACTGCTCCATGACATCTTCTAATGTAATTAGTTCAGATATGTTTATGTCCGATTCAAAGGGAACATTGTCATTGGCGGGGTCTAAAAAGAAACAAAGAAGATAATACAGAGATTTCAACATCTTGACCTTCAATCATCAACCTATGGTATGTATACCTCTCATGGATTGTACCCCACCCTTCCACTTAAGAAAAATAGTCGCTGTCTGTTTATTTAGAATCCAGATCATACGCAAGGCGATATTCGTATTAAAAAACACGTACGTCTCGCCAATTGTTATGACTTTTAGTTACTGTCTTTTATCATTTTCCTTTGATTTATTTTATTAATTTCTACTTAATTACGAAATTGATACGGAAAAATAAAGTTTGGGGTTTCATTTTATTGATTTTATTGGTTTTATTTTTTCATTTTATTGGAGACAGTAACAACGGCAATCAAAGGGATAAAATTAACCCTTGACTGGGCTGCCCACTTAATTGAACAATCTGTCTTGGCTTTTTTCTACAATTGGCCATGACTTTGACTTTTCCCATAACTATTCCCTTTTTTTTTCAAATTCAAAAATCAACGGATCTCGGTCCGTTAAAATATTTAAACACGTTTGTTGTAATTGAAAAACCCGTCTTTTATTGGGATTGCAGCCCATCTCATAGATAGGCAACTTCTGCTTATTTTAGGCGACACTGCAGTCTTTTCAAGTGAAAAGACAGAAAATTATTGGATTTACTTTCTGTTTGTTTTTAGTTTCTGTTGGCTCGAAGAGTGGTAGGTAAATATTAAAAGTGAAAAGAAAGAAAATTATTGGATTTACTTTCTGTTTGTTTTTAGTTTCTGTTGGCTCGAAGAGTGGTAGGTAAATATTATGAAAATCCGCAAAATCACGGTAAGATTATATAAATCGCAAAATATGAGTACTCCATGCACTCATACCCCTCCCCCTGTTCTTTGCTCAAACATGCTCAAACTTGATCAAACTAACTCCCTGAGAGAATCCAATATTTTGCGTCTTAAAAATACACTTTAGACAAATCTCTGAAAAGTTGACGAGTAATTATTTCCTATTATAAAAAGTTGTCACTTCATAGAGCTCACGTATGTTAAGGGACAAAATGTTCTAGCGCAAAATGACATGGTTGTGAATGATCACAGGTTTTATACAAGACTTTCAGGCAGTAGTGAAATTACTTTTATCTCAGAGTTTTCGGCTGGTGGCCATTTGGTCGAACTGGGATAAATTTGACATCTCGTTGCCCGGAGTGGCCATAAATGGGCCACTCTTGGTCACAATTAGCCACAATTTGGAGACGAGGGATGGAATCACAGTTTATCCATAGAACTTGAATATATAGAACTAATATACAAAATTAAAATAAGGGGAAAGTATGAAAATAAAAAAATAAAATACTTCGAAATGGTCAGTATTTTCCTCATCATCTAAATTGATTTTTTCACTTAAGAGCGAAACTGGGTCACGAATGAAAAGATGCGCTGCCCGTCTAGAGTTGTCAAACAAGATTTGCCTGTCTAGTTCTAGCATAGGAATGCCGCGACCAACGTCCTCTAAGTAATCAGTTACTTATAGAATACTTGCTGGCCTTTTGGTCGAACCGGGACAAATTCAATGTCTCGTTGCTCGAAGTGGCCATAAATGGGCCATTCTTTGACTCCACAAGTGCATTAGAGCTAATTACTTTAGCTCTAATATTTTTGGATACAATTTAGCTCTAATAAATTGTATCTAAATGGATAGAAGCCCATTACTTTGTAAGTACCCTTCCCTGTTTTTTTTTATTGTATAAATCTTTTTAAAAAATAACTTAACAAAGTAAAATTTAGATTGGGATTTTTGAACTTCTAGATCAATATAAAAAGTGAATCCGTTCTATGAATATATTGCTTTTTAAATTCTGTCTTCGGAATTCCGGTTATAATTGACAAAATTGCCCTTTGCTTACGGTTGGCTTCCATGGATGGTTTGAACGGCACTAGCATATATTGTTTTCAGATAACATCTTTTTTTAAAGGACATTATTGTTTTTTTGCTAATTTGTTTTCTTTCTATCCTGTCATTCTTCAATTTGTATGACAAGTTCCACGAGTTTATTTCTTCTTTTTAAACTATCCCAAAAAAGGATGGTAATATATGACTGCAACACTTAAAGGTTTCTTTCAATCTTACACTTAATACAGTTCAGCATTTATTACAAATAGTATTTAGATATGAAAGAACTAACCATTAAGGTATCTTCCATATTAGATTAATATTGACCTGTCCACGGTCTGTTCGTGTCCACGAGTGACGAGTATGAAAAACAGCAAGTATAGTATTTAGACAAGGGAATCTAGTATAAGCGAGGCGAGTCTAATTTGTGCTGCCCATCCCAGGGGCTGTTCCGTATTATCGTATAGAAAGTAGGATATAAAAAAGTAGAATAAGAAATAAGGATAAAAGCTTTAGAGACGAATATATTCCTTCGTCAGAGTATATCCTAAGGAACTTTGCAGTTAAATATTTTAAATTTTAAATCGAACGGCTCTCTTAGGATTTTGATTTAAAGACATTTTGTCTTAGTTAGGGCTGATGTTTTGCAGCAAAAAATTGCCGTTGTGTTGTTTACTTTGTTTCATGAATATAATTAGCACTGAGGTAACAAGTCCCAATTCTCCCCTTCTAATACTGTAAGTTATTGTTATTGCTATTTTATATTGTTAGTTACAATTTAAGAATGTGAAACACCAGAAAAGAACAAAATTCAATCTAAGTCTGTAAATAAACGTTTGTGTGTAACTATGTAGCTTTTATTTAAAATATTTAGCTTTTTGGGAAGCTCCACATTTTTGTTTGTGTTACCAAATTGAACTGATACTGTGAGCCAAAAACAACCAAACTTGGCTCTTAAGGGACATTCACACTGGCTTTTATTGCGACTGTTCTGCGCTCTACGTTTCTATACCTCTTCCACATCAAATCGGGATGTTTTAATTTTAATTTACAAAAACAGAGAAAATTTGAGAGGAGTTAGAAGAAATGTTTTGGTTTTAAAGCTTGGTTTCATAAAAAGTTAATACACTGCTACAAATTTAAAGTTTCCCTTTAATTACTTCAGGGGATAATTTATTTTTTACATGCCTGAATTGCATCCTTGTGGCGGATTAAAAAGATTTCCGCTTTCCCAGCGTTTCAAAATAAAGAAAGGGAAAAAATAATTATTGAAGATCCACCAATTAATCACTTATTTCATAGAATTAGAGCACTTATAAGAATATTTAAAATAACTAATTTCTCCTTTTGTCTTTTTTTCAAGTAAAGAAGACACAAAGTTGTCTTAACTGGTTCAATTTCTTTTTTTAGCATAATTTTATACAACAGCAGTATAAATTTAACATGAAATGCAAACAGATTTTTTGGCAATATGACTTGCACTAACAGTTTAATTTTCGTTCAGGTTTGAAGCATTAAGCATAGCCATTGATTGATTTCATGCACTTGCATTTGTTTTCAATTATAATTTCTTATTTTTCACTTATTACCCTTGTAATATACAATGTAGTTTATTCAATTGAAAGACTTCCCCAAATATACACCCAATTTTTATGGCTCTTCCATTTAAAGCATACACTGAAGGTTATGTACAACAAAAAATAAATGAACAAATCAAAAAATTATAAATTAGAAGCAGATACATTAGACTAATGCTCAGGCCACACCATTGTCACACTTGAGGATAAAATTACGATTACACACCACTACAGTGGCAATTATGCATCCCATTCGTCATTTGTCTTGTCGGGTCGAACATGATTTAACTATCAGTTAGGGAATTTATGATTGACCAGTAAAAGTGAAGAATTAAGGCGTAATCTTTTGAGATGAGAAAACACTAAAACTTGGAACATTTGTTTTCTTATCTTTAAGATGAATCGATTATCTTTAATGTAGATAGAAGCTTTTTAAATCAATTTCTTGGAAATTCAATTCTCCCTTCTGTATTACAAGTGTAGCCTTGAAATCAGGGACAAATCATTTATTAATCTAGATTTTTTTTTTATCAATATGATGTGACTCTGGCGAAAATCCACCACCACGTTATTACTTACCTAAATTTACGAGAGTTACTTTACGTCCAATACTTTTTAGGAATTCAGCCATTGCCTTGCAATAGGTTGTCTTTCCACTGCCAGGTGGCCCAATGACTACCTGGCCAAACAGTGTCGTTACCACAGACATTTACCACCACCTCAATTTCACCAGTTCTTCTGCAGCAGCTCGAGCAAGGTTATAATCTAGCTCTGGATATCCAAAAGACAGAATAAGAGGATTTATGTGACCTTCTTTGTGTAACCTTTCAGCAATGACACGAGCCGATAATGCCAGTTGTTCGGAATCCTTCCCCAGAAGAACTCTGAAAAGTGACATATTCTTAAAAGTAGGATAATCAGTTACACTAGCCCACTCGAACCGAATTTAAACAAAATGCACTGCTGGGACTTAAACACAAGTAATGCCTCGAAACCTACATTAGTCTTATTACACTTAAAATGTATAAATAGATTAGTAATATTAGTTCTTTCTATTTCAGAGAGTAAAAACTTCAATAACTGAAAAAGAAGGTAAATTATTGGACATCTCCTAAAAAAATATTTTGTTTTACATTCTAAACCAAAGGCTAGGCATTAAACACTATAAAAACCAAAAAGACTAATAAGACTAAAATATAGCAGTTCAAAATAGGGATGATTCCTTTTAATCGACAGTGAAAAAAATATAAATTTTTCTAACTGAATATTTCGGATATATATACATTGTCTGTATATGTAGTGATACTGTATATATGTCCGAAATATTCAGTAAAACAAATTTATATTTGTTTCACTGTCGATTAAAAGGTTTTATCCCTATTTTGAACTGTTATTTGTCGTCATGGAAAGGCAGTTTGGTCTTCGAAGTTATGTACTAATAGGACTTGAAACATCAACAGAATCTTGGAGCGACAGATGATCAACGCCATCTAGCTTCTCTCGATTGCGAGCTAATTAGAAAACCTAAACATAAATATTATTTGCATTTATTCATTGCACTAATGTTCAAAGGCCCTGGTGTTGATAAATAAGTTATACGTGTAAACCGAAACAGAATAAATTGATCAGAGCAAATTTGAAAGTCTTGCCATGGTAAAATAATTGACAAATTACTTTGCAGTATTTTTCCTTCCAACTACTTTATGTTAATGTAATAGACAAAAAGCGTTTTCCAGTTCAATTATTTATTTCACGGTTCAATGTGGAGACAAAGACAAAAAGGTTGTACTGCTCTAAAAACTTCATAATTCCGGATCAACCAAAAGAAAAACCTAAGAAAATCCCAGCTTTCAGGCATGAATAAAACACAAAAGTTGAAAAAACACACGAGCGTGAATTAGAATAGATTATACTGGAATGATTCCTAAACAAAAGCCTAAGCATTAAGACTTTCATTGCTACTGACTTTGACCACGCTACATAGATCTTAAGGCTAATTCAAACAACAGAAACTAATTTATTGAATTTAACCGAACCATGACATAGTACTTTTCGACAGAACAGAAAAAGTAACTTTGCATGACTAATGTGAAAACTGAAATTATCAAAAACATAATGGTTTTAAATAATCACAAAACAAGAAAAACAACATTTTGGAGGCTCATCCAGGAGCTACTAAAGATTGCTTTGCTTTAAAGAACAGCAAGAAATAATTATTTACAAAAGAAAAAAATACTGACATTAAGCACTTTGAGACAACGAAATTGGAAAATACAAAATTCGTCATTCTGGATGTTCTGGGGACCTTTCAAAAAGGGAAAAGGGAGAAGGGCAACCAGAAATAAATATCCATTTTTGCCTGCATTTCAAATTTTCCCTGGAAGAGAAGTCCTTCTAACAGACCTTGAGTAGGGAGTTCACCCCTCCCCCCTCCACTCTTGTGTATAGATGTGCAGCCAACACACGGTTTGTGATAACAAACTGTAAGTAAGGAGTGCTGCGGCTCAACAGTAACCAAAAGTCTAAAAAAGAGGATTTTTTGTATCAATAAATTCATCAAAAAAAAATCTACTTATTATTTTGATTCCAAATACGTAAGTTTCATAAAGTTCACTGTTACCCATAAATAGCTACGAGCCTGAGAAAGTTTGCCTGATTTTTTGGAAGGGGGGAGGGACACCCCCCAAAAGTTACAGAATCTGAATAAAACCACACCATCAAATTCCGCGTATCAGAGAACCTACTGTAGGGTTTCAAGCAATTTTATGCAAAAATGTAAAATTTTGTATTTTTTTACCAGAAGAAAGATCCCAGCTACGTGTTTATTTGGGTTTTTTGCCCCAGGGGTGATCGTATCTACCCAATAGTCCTAGAATATTGGGAGAGAGCTCATTCGAATAAAAGTTAAAAGTTCTAGTACCTTTTTTAAGTGACCAAAAAGATTGAAGGGCAACCTTCTCCCATGCCCTTTTCTTCCAAAATCATCCGGTCAAAAATTTGAGATAGTGATATTGTTCAGCATAGTTTAAAGGCCCAAAAAGTATGCCTTCGGAGATAAAATGAACCCCCCCCCAAAGCCTCAAGGGAAAGGTCTTTAAGTTATAAAATTTGCCCATTGATTACGTATTGCAATTTTATTTGAAAGTATGCATATATTTTTCAGATGAGGAGGGGGGGATTTTCTGTTGGGGCGTCTTTCCACGGTAGTAATTTTTCATGTGGAGGCGAGTTTTAAGGGGTGAAATTTTCAGGGGATATTTTACACTGGGAGAATTCGCCAGGATTCCTATACGAGATTCTTTTTATTTGTCTTGCTTTTTCTTTGCCGACTCAATTTAACGCGTGGAGATGTTAAGGGGAATTCTCCTGGTGAATTTTCATCAGGATTGAATTGTCTATAGGATATTTCCGAAGGTAGGGGGATTTTTCCGTGGAGATGGAGCCAGATTTCCTGGCATTTAAAAAAAAGCCATCAATAATTGAATAAAAAACAAGTTTTTTCAACTGAAAGTAATGGGCAACATTAAAACATAAAATGAACAGAAATTATTACGTATATGAGGGGGGTCGGTCCCTCCTCAACACCTCGTCCTTAACACTGAAGTTTGAATTTTTTTTCCAATTCTTTAAGAGCGACTCCTGAAACACAAGGGTCGTTTAATTAGAATAATAAGAAGCTTCATTAAAAGTACTAAAAAACTTTAGCCTGAAGAGCGAGGAATTGAGGAGGGGACAACCCCCTCATATACATAATAGTTTCAGTTCGTTTTCAGTTTTGATGTTGCTCCTTACTTTCAGTTGAAAAAACCTTTTTTTTATTCATTTCATACAAATGGCTTAAAATTCAAGCTAAACGTCGCAGCTAGCGTAGCTTTATCTTCATCTTAAGATTACAATTTATGTAAAGTCCAATCTTAGAAGATAAGCTATTGGATCCGGATCCTTCATTGTTGGGCATTTTCCAAACCAAAACAGGAGGCAGCATTCAAATACTTCTAAAAAGTATTAATAGAAGTTGTATTTTTTTAATAGAAGTTGTATTTAAAAAAGATTAAATCATTTTTTTTAAAATAGTAATGAACTAGACTGAACAATTAAGCTTTAGCTTTGAAACCTAAATTCCAGCGTAAACCAGAATTAGAAACATTTTGGACCAGATCATGGGGACACCAATAAAAATGTTTTAAATTGAATGAAATTATTTCTCTTCCTCAGTAAAGTTGAAGTGTAGAAGCACATTGTGAAAAAAATTGAAGCACACCAAGGACACTAAAAACGAAATCTGATTTTTTAACTTGGTTGAATAGAAACTTACACAACCATATGCGTCTTCAAAAATTGGGAAAACCCAGGAACTCAATTATTAAGGCAAAAGATGCTCGATGCAGGATGCAAGATTCAGTTTTAACAGCGTTAATGTGGTTGTATAAGTTTAAAAATAAAGAACGAGTCTCAAAGACCAGCAGATAATGAGCAAATACAATACCATCATGTAGCTCTAGAAATTGTAACGTTCCTGATTGCTATAGTAGAAGACAGATACTGCCATTCATTGACAGTAAACTGTGTAAAAAAGAAAAAGTGACCGACATTTTGCATCTTGTTTCCGAATAAGAATTGAAAAGAAATGTATCTATCATTGAGCAGATAAAATCTAACTTTTGCTTTAATATGTTTATTATTAAAATTCTCCAAGATAAAAAGCTTCAAATTATTAGTTAATTGACTTACCAACAGGACCATATTTTCAGAAAGACTAATTAGGCTATCCTATTTTGTTGTATTTATCTCTTTAATTGACTATTGACATATCAATAGAATTTTTTTTTCTTCTGATTCGAAAAAACATCACTTTTCTTAGTCAATTTTGACATATTCTAACTAGCCTATGTTTGTTCAATAGTAAAGTCTTGCATGCCCGTCTGAGTGTTGAAATACTTTGCTATATTTTATTTGTACAATCGGTTGGTCTGGCTTCTTCTATAAACAGGAAAAGTTTTGTTAGTTTCTCTTCCCGATTCAATGTGGCAACAAAGGAGAAAATATACGCAATAAGAAAGGTGTTAATAATTAATAGCCTAACCAAAATAAAAAAAAAGTAGAAAATGCCGACTTCAGGAATGAACAGACCTAGGATGGGGTCAGGGAGCAAAAATGTTTTGATGTCTTTAGTACTTTAACTAGAGGCATCAAAATATTAATGCTCAGTATGTAAAGGACTAGCTTATAAGAGAGAAAAGGACGTGTAATAAAGGAGAAATTTTCTCAAACTAACCTTCAAGAACAAGAACTAAGAGCTCATATGGCACTTATGACAAGGTCGGAAGAGCCAAGAACTCATATGGTATGAGCTCTAGCAAAATTCTAAGAATCAATAGATTGCTTTAAAAGGAAAACCCGGTTTCCCGGATTCCGGTTTCCCCCTCCAAATCCCCCCAATGTCAAAAGATCTGGTTGGTATTTGAAATAAGAGCTCTGAGACATGAGTTCATTCTTAAAATCAGATTTAATTAAGATCCGGTCACCCGTTCTTACGTTAAAAATACCTCAATTTTTCTGATTTTTCCAAATTAACAACCTCCAGCTCTCTCAAAGAGAATGGATCCATACCAATTATGTCAATCTCGTATCTATAACTTGTGCTTATTCTTCCCATCAAGTTTCATCCCGATCTCTCCACTCTAAGGGTTTTCCAAGATTTCCGGTTTCCAAGATTTCTGTTCCCCCCCCAACCCTCTATGTCCCCGGATCTGATTCAAATTGGAAATGGAGTATCTGAGACATAAGATTCTTCTATATATCAAGTTTCATTAAGATCCGATCACCCATTCGTAAGATACCTCAATTTTCACGTTTTCCATGAATTTCGATTTCCCCCTCCAACTCCCTTCAATGTCACCAGATCTGGTCGAGATTTAAAATGAGAGTTCTAAAGCACAAGATCCTTCTAGATATCAAATTTCATTAAGATCTGATCAACCGTTCGTAAGTTAAAAATACCTAATTTTTTCTATTTTTTCCGAATTACCCCCCCCCCCCCAACTCCAGGAAAGAGAGCGGATCCGATACGGTTATGTCAGTCACCTACCTTGGACTTGTGCTTATTCTTTCCACCAAGTTTCATCCTTATCTCTCCGCTTTAAGCGTTTTCCAAGATTTTAGGTTCACCCCCCCCAACTCCCCCTTCACCGGATCCGGTGGAGATTTAAAATAAAAGTTCTGAGACACGATATTCTACTAAACATTAAATTTCATTAAGATCCGATCACTCCTTCGTAAGTTAAAAATGTCGAATTTTTTAATATTTCAGAATTAACCCTCCTCCCACACATCCCCCAAAGAGAACGGATCCGTTCCTGTCTATCTAGAACTTATGATTATTTTTATCACCAAATTTTATACCTATCCCTACACTCTAAGCGTTTTCCAAGATTTTAGGTCCCCCCAACTCCCCCCAATGTCACCAGATCCGGCCGGGATTTAAAATAAGAGCTCTGAGACACGATATCCTACCAAAATCAAATTTCATTAAGATCCGATCACTCCTTCATAAGTTAAAAACACCTCGTTTATTATAATTTTTCTGAATTACCCCCCCCTCCAGCTCCCCAAAAGAGATCGAATCTGTTAACAGTATTTCAATCACGTTTCTAGGACTTGTGCTTATTTTTCCCATCAAGGTTCATCCCGATCCCTCAACTCTAGCGTTTTCCAAGATTTTAGGTTCCCCCCAATGTCACCGGATCCAGTCGGGATTTTAAAATAAGAGCTCTGAGACACGATATTCTTCCAAACTTCAAATTTCATTAAGATCCGATCACTCCTTCACAAGTTAAAAATACCTCATTTTTCTAATTTTCAGAATTACCCCCCCCCCTCCCAACTGCCCAAAACAGAACAGATCCATTCCGGTTATGTTAATCACGTATCTAGGACTTCTGCTTATTTTTCCCACCAAGTTTCATCTTGATCCCTCCATTCTAAGCGTTTTCAAAGATTTTAGGTTCCCCCAACTCCCCCTAATGTCACCAAATCTGGTCGGGATTTAAAATAAGAGCTCTGAGACACGATATCCTTCCAAACTTCAAATTTCATTAAGATCCCATTACCCATTCGTAAGTTAAAAATACTTCATTTTTTCCATTTTTCCGAATTAAGCGACCCCCACTCCCCCCAGATCGTCAAATCGCGAAAACGTCTATTTCTAATTTAATCTGGTCCAGTCCCTGATACGCCTACCAAATTTTATCGTCCTAGCTTACCTGGAAGTGCCTAAAGTAGCAAAACCAGGACAGACAGACCAACAGAATTTGCGATCACTATATGTAACTTGGTTAATTACAAGTGCCATAAAAACAAATAAAATTGAGGAAAAACATAATGCAAATGTCTAAAGAACAGAAAAAAAAACAAGATGCAACACCAGGCCTACTAGTGCAACCTTAAAGTCTTCAAATTAAAAACATTCTAAACCTGGAGATAGTAAAATTACGATTAGACAGACAGATGTTTAAATGAATTAAATTTGACTTAATTTTGACTTGACTTGATCACACTGACTTAATTATGCTCGCTTAAATAAAATTTAATAAATGGCTTTATTTCTGCTTGTTTGAGGTTTTAATGTAACTCCCTACTATTCCTTGAATTGCTTCTGGGGAACTCCGTTTAAAAATCTCATTAAGAACTTTCTTTTGAAAATGTCATTTCGAAAAGTTTTCCGACTCTACGTGACATCTATAAAAAAGTCAAAAAAGTATCGTAACTAAAGCAGCATGCTTTTCGCATCCAATATGCACAATGTCAAATACCAAACACAATGTCAAATAAAATGTCAAAAAGCTTAAAATACCAAACACAAAATCTAAACATCATTTGAAGTGTGGACTCATCTTATGTCTATTCACACCTAAAAACCTTGATTTTCTACTTTTTTGTCGTTTTCGAAATGTAAAATTTTTAGGACACTGAATTTTTAGGAAATTTTGTATATTTAGGACTTAGGACACAACAATTTCGTCAGCGTGACCACTTTAAAGTATTAGAATGAGGAAGCGAAACTATATTATAATAATATTTTCATAATTTGATTAAGAAGTGGTCAGAAATTAGAAAAAAATACCATTGTAGGGGGCCCTGGGTTCCCCCCCCTCTAACGTTGCAGCATATGTGCCCGGCTGAGCTATCGGAACTAACTTTTATTTGAAATTGGAATGCTTCTTCCAATCCAAAAATAGGTGATCTTGACTTGACTTAATTTAAATTTGACTTGATGTTTTAATTTGACATTAAACTGCTTGTTTCTACTTCAATGTTTCAATTAAGATATTGTTCTTTAGTTCCAGGTTTATTTTTCTTTACAAAAAGAAATATTAGGTTCACATCCGTTTTTTCTTTTTCTAGCAAAAGAAATCAAAATAAAATAAAGAAGAATAACAGTAGCAAGATCTAGGGAACAAATAAAACAAAAATAATTGTGTCTAAGTAAACGGAAGGAGTATTGGAGGTAGTCAAAACAAACTGCCATTTTTTGAGCTGCTGTTCTAATTTAACCTTATATTGTCCCTTTCTTAGGTACCTCACCCATCCTTATGTGCATATATGTCATGGTGTTTATTTAGTGAAACATTTATAGAACTAAACAAAGCATACAAGAACTCGACCTACGTTGCCTGAGCAACGTGAAGTGTTGCGGCAACCTTTGTCCGGCTTCGCCGGATAAAGTGTTGCAAGAGCAACACTTTGGTTTTGTTTCTTTGCTATCGGTTAAACGCTGAAGTTGTCAGCCTATAGAAGCTTTTAAAACGTTATGTTCAAAGAAGAACGCGATCTGTAATCACACGATCAAAGGCTATTCCTCAGCGTTGAAAAAACAACAATAACAAAAGAATATCGAAAGAAGGGACTAAATTGACTTTGCAGCCAGTTGAACTTTATCCTTTTCAATCGTAGACATCGTGAGGGATGAAAGCTTAGAACAATCTATATATATAAAAATAAGTTGTCTGTGTGTTATGTCTGTTAAACTTTGTCTGTTACGCCAGATTATATCTTCTATATATATAAAAATAAGTTGTATGTATTTTTGTGTTGAGGGTTTGCATATGACGTCTGAAAAATAAAGAAGAAAAAGAAAACAAACTAAAATGTAAAAACTGGGAATTGCATAAATATTTTGACAATAGATTAAACTAATTCGAAAACCTTAAAACAGATACTTAAAATTTTGAGGTTTATTATAAATTGTTGAGCTTTAGCAAGCTTGGCACGTGAAGAGGAATTTTTAGTATAGATATTAAAATGACAGAAGAAACAACCGAAATTCCCAGTAAAAACTGGGAATTGCATAAATATATCGAAATATTTTGACAATAGATTAAAATAATTCGAAAACCTTAAAACATATACTTAAAATATTGAGGTTTATTATAAATTGTTGAGCTTTAGCAAGCTTGGCACGTGAAGAGGAATTTTTAGTATAGATCTTAAAATGACAGAAGAAACAGCCGAGGAAGCTGCTCAAATAGTTAATTCAAAGAGAAATTTTAGTATAAATCCTACAATGGCAGAAGAAACAGCGGAGGAATCTGCTCAAAGGGTTAATGCCAAAAGGCTTGCGGCTAAAAAACGCAAAACCGCGCAGTTAGATGAAAATTCACCTGGACAGCGAGAGTCAAAACGTATCAAAACTGAAAATGATAGCGATGATGATTGGGTTTGGGATTTTGACTTGGATAAGGTCATCAATGCCTACCAGATTTTAGTTAAAAAAACAAAGGTTCGGCGATATGTATTTCATAGTGATGCTGAAAAATAAAGAAGAAAAAGAAAACTGAAAAAAGAAAAAGGTAAAAAACTAAAAAGAAAAAACTAAAAAAAGAAAAACCTAAAAAGAATAAACGTAAAAAAAATAAAATAAAAAAAGGTAAAAAACTAAAAAGAAAGAAAAACTGAAAAAAGCTAAAAACTAAAAAAAAACTGAGACTTGCACAAATATTTCAATATATTTTGACAATAGATTAAAGTAATTCGAAAACCTTAAAACAGGTACCCAAAATTGAGGTTTATTATAAATTGTTGGAGCTTTAGGATGCTTGGCACGTAAAGATTTTTCAAAGTGTCAATGTTAGAATGAACATTGACAAATTGAAGAAAACAAATCAATAAAAAGAAGAAACTAAAAAAAAGAAAAACTAAAAAAGAAAAAAACTAAGAAAAGAAAAAAAAACTAAAAAAGAAACTGTATCTATATATATAAAAATAAGTTGTATATATGCATGTTTGTTTGTTTGTGGGTTTGCATTTGACGTCATTATAAGTATATAAGGCTTTGTATATGACGTCATTATAAGATGACACTACAGACCGGGACACCGGGACACAAATGACGACCGGGACACAGGGAATATAAATGACAACCGGGACACTCAAAGAGAAATTACAGACCGGGACACAAACGACGAAGGGGACAGAGGGAATATAAATGACGACCGGGACACTCAAAGAGAAATTACAGACTGGGATACCGGGACACAAGTGACGACCAGGACACAGGGAATATAAATGACGACCAGGACACAGGGACACAACTACAACGGGGACGCCGGGGGCACAGGGGGATATATAAATAACGATGGGGACACAGAGAATGTTCGATTAGCAATCACCATCAACAAAGCTCAATGGCAATCGTTAGAAAAATGCGGTATAGATCTGAATACGGATTGTTTTCCCATGGACAATTATTATGTTGCATGTTCAAGAGTTGGTAAACTAGACAATCAATTTATATGGACAGACAATGGGACAGCAAAGAATGTTGTATATTCGCAAGTTTTATGTAGTTAAATATATATATATATATATATATATATATATATATATATATATATATATATATATATATATATATATATATATATATATATATATATATATATATATATATATATATATATATATATATATATATATATATATATATATATATATATATATCTATATATATAAAAATAAGTTGTCTGTCCGTTACGTTGCTTGAATAATCAAATATCTTTGAAAAGACTTCAGTATTAAAAGAGATTGAATTTCTTAAAGAGTAAAAAACTGGGAACTTCAAAAATCTATCTATCTATCTATATCTATATATATAAAAATAAGTTGTCTGTGTGTGGATCTGTGGATCAGGTGACGTCACCTGAAAAAACTGGATCAGGTGACAGAACTGAAAACTGAAAAAACTAAAAAAAGGCAAAAACTACAAAAAAAACTAAAAACTATTAAAAAAATAAAAAAGCTAAAAAACTAAAAAAAATAAAAAAAGCAAAAACTACAAAAAAAACTAAAAACTAATAAAAAAGCTAAAAAACTAAAAAAACTAAAAAAAGGCAAAAACTACAAAAAAAACTAAAAACTAATAAAAAAAATAAAAAAGCTAAAAAATAAAAAAAATAAAAAAACTAAAAAAAGGTAAAAAACTAAAAAAAACTAAAAACTAAAAAAAAACTACAAAAAAGGAAAAAACTGAAAAATAAGCTAAAATAAAGGTAAAAACCAATAAAAAACTAAAAAAAACTGAAAAAACTAAAAAAAGGCAAAAACTACAAAAAAAACTAAAAACTAATAAAAAAAGTAAAAAAGCTAAAAAACTAAAAAAACTAAAAAAACGTAAAAAACTAAAAAAAATAAAAAATAAAAAAAAAATAAAAAAAAGGAAAAAACTGAAAAATAATCTAAAATAAAGGTAAAAACCAATAAAAAACTAAAAAGAAAAAAAGGAAAAAACTAAAAAAAAATTTCATCTAAAAAACTAAAAAAAAACTAAAAAAGGTAAAAACTAAAAGAACTAAAAAAAAAAAAATAAATGACGACACTCAAAGAGAAAGCGACCAGGACAAAAGGAATGTTCGATTAGCAATCAACAAAGCACCGGGACGCAGGGAGTATAAATGACAGCCAGGACATAAGTAAAAAAAAACTAACAAAACTAAAAATAAGGTAAAAACTACAAAAAAACTAAAAAGAAAAAAACTAAAAAAAGGCAAAAAGTACAAAAAAACTAAAAACTAATAAAAAAGCTAAAAAACTAAAAAAACTAAAAAAAGGCAAAAACTACAAAAAAACTAAAAACTAATAAAAAAAAAATAAAAAAGCTAAAAAACTAAAAAAACTAAAAAAAGGTAAAAAACTAAAAAAACTAAAAACTAAAAAAACTAAAAAAAAGGAAAAAACTGAAAAATAAGCTAAAATAAAGGTAAAAACCAATAAAAAACTAAACAAAAACTGAAAAAACTAAAAAAAGGCAAAAACTACAAAAAAAACTAAAAACTAATAAAAAAAGTAAAAAAGCTAAAAAACTAAAAAAACTAAAAAAAGGTAAAAAACTAAAAAAAATAAAAAATAAAAAAAAACTAAAAAAAAGGAAAAAACTGAAAAATAAGCTAAAATAAAGGTAAAAACAAAGAAAAAACTAAAAAGAAAAAAAGGAAAAAACTAAAAAAAATTTTCATCTAAAAAACTAAAAAAGGTAAAAACTAAAAGAACTAAAAAAGAAAAAAATAAATGACGACACTCAAAGAGAAAGCGACCAGGACAAAAGGAATGTTCGATTAGCAATCAACAAAGCACCGGGACACAGGGAGTATAAATAACGACCAGGACATAAGTAAAAAAAAAACTAACAAAACTAAAAAGAAGGTAAAAACTACAAAAAAACTAAAAAGAAAAAAAAAACTAAAAACTAATAAAAAAACTAAAAAATCTAAAAATCTAAATAAACTAAAAAAGAAAAAAAAAGGAAAAAAAATAAAGGAGAAAAACAAAACTAAAAAACGAATGTATATACAGACCGGGACACCGGGATACAAATGACGACCGGGACACAGGGAATATAAATGACGACCGGGACACAGGGACACAACTACAACGGGGACACCGGGGGAAACAGGGGGATATAAATGACGACCGGGACACCGGGACAGGGAATGGTCGATTAGCAATCACCATCAACAAAGCTCAAGGGCAATCATTAGAATCATGAGGTATAGATCTGAATACAGATTGTTTTCCCATGGACCATTATATGTTGCATGTTCAAGAGTCGGTAAACCTGACAATCTATTTATATGCAAAGACAATGGGACAGCAAAGAATGTTGTATATTCGCAAGTTTTACGTAGTTAAAACCATATATATATATATACATATATATATATATATATATATATATATATATATATATATATATATATATATATATATATATATATATATATATCTATATTCACAGGTGGGACATAGGGACACAACTACAATGGCGCGTAACTATTATGGCGCGTAACGACTTACGCGCGCGGGGGGGCTTGGGGGGGGCGCGAAGCGCCCCCACCAACTAGGTGTTGGGGTGGCGCGAAGCGCCACCCCAACAGCTAGTATATATATATAAATAAGTTGTCTGTCTGTCTGTGGATCTGTGGATCAGGTGACGTCATGTTTCGGCTGACGTCATGAAATTAGTTGCCGTCATTTTTGCTTTGAAGGTGACGTCATTCAAGTTATATAAGACATATGTTCGCGTAGAAATCTATCAATGTTTAAGTTTACAATGACTGATTAAAATTACAATGACATTAAAATTAACTACAAATATGCGTGTCCGATTGCAAAACGATGACTCTGGTCAAACATTTTCAGATCAATTGCTGGCAATGGGAAACGGAAAGCTCCCAGTAGACTCAATTTCAGGACGTATACAACTACCTGCTGATTTCTGTAATTTGGTGACGTCCAATAATGAATTGATTGAAAAAGTATTTCCGAATATTCTAAAAAATTATAAAAATAATAAATGGCTGAGTGAAAGAGCGATTCTCGCACCCAAAAATATAGACGTCCACGAAATCAACAATATTGTTTTGACCAAGATTCAAGACCAGGCAGTCCTTTACAAGTCAGTCGACACAGTTTTGGAACCAAATGAAGCGGTTAATTATCCATCTGAATTTTTAAATTCCATAGATCTTTCAGGGTTTCCACCACACGTGCTACAACTAAAAATAGGCGTACCAATAATACTTTTAAGAAATATAAACCCACCAAAGCTTTGCAATGGCACTCGACTTGCCGTAAAAAAAACAATGGAAAACCTAATAGAGGCCACAATCCTGACAGGGCCTTTTGAGGGTGAGGCTGTTCTTATTCCTCGCATTCCCATGATTCCAACGGATCTGCCTTTTCAATTTAAAAGATTGCAATTCCCAATTCGATTAGCATTTGCAGTCACCATTAACAAAGCTCAAGGTCAATCATTAAAAAAATGTGGTATTGATCTTAATACTGATTGTTTTTCCCATGGACAATTGTACGTTGCATGTTCGAGGGTCGGTTAACCTGACAATCTATTTATATGCAGCGAGAATTGGACAGCGAAGAATGTTGTATATTCGCAAGTTTTACGCAGTTAATTTGTATTTCGGAACCAAATGAAGCGGTTAATTATCCATCTGAATTTTTAAATTCCATAGATCCTTCAGGGTTTCCACCACACGTGCTACAACTAAAAATAGGCGTACCAATAATACTTTTAAGAAATATCAACCCACCAAAGCTTTGCAATGGCACGCGACTTGCCGTAAAAAAAACAATGGAAAACCTAATAGAGGCCACAATCTTGACAGGGCCTTATGAGGGTGAGGCTGTTCTTATTCCTCGCTTTCCCATGTTTCCAACGGATCTGCTTTTTCAATTTAAAAGATTGCAACACAGACAATGGGACAGCGAAGACTGTTGTATATTCACAAGTTTTACGTAGTTAATTTGTATTGTATCTATCTATCTATCTATCTATATAGAAACGAGTTGTGTGTATGCATGTTTGTTTAGAGTTCTGCAGAGCTTTCCAAAATTTAATGTCATATTTATCAATCCGGCCTGAGGTCCACACTTTCCGTAAAAACCACACAGGTTAAACCCTTACCAGTTTCCAGGAATAAGCTGAGATCGGTGGCATAGAAAAAAACAAAAAAACAGGACAAAACCAAAGTGTTGCTCTTGTAACACAATTATTGCTATCCTACCTTGAATCAAATGTCACTCCACTGTTGTTGGAGTCAGGAACTTTTTCAGCTGCAACACTGACAATTTCTCCAAACGACTCTGAATTAGTAATGTTTATTAAGGTTATGTTCCTGGAATATAAATGTTATTTTTAGCACTTGTAAGCATTTTTAACAAAAAAATTCAGAAGAAAACCTAGCAAATTCCTAAAATTGACTTAGATCCAACCCAGAAAAATGAAGGGGTAAGGAATAAAAGATTTTCCCATTGCCCAAGCCAAAGAGTTACACAGATAAAAAAAACTGAATGCATAACATTATTTACTTTTAACAACTTTTGAATTTTAATTTATAACCTTGGTTTCTTATTAATTTTTTTAATGTTGCATCAGGAAGATACGTTTTTTTTAAATGAAAAAAAAACAGAACATATATCACAATATTATGCATTTGATCTCAGAATTTTGTCATTTAAATTTCCTTTTTAATTGCTGCTGTGAGTACTTCCATGTTTAATTTTAAGCAAATAAAAACTCCAAGTCTCTCCTAGGGCCATTGGAGGCAGTAATACAGCAAGGATAAAAAGTGAGGGATAAAATTCAATGAATGGTTAAAATTAGTCATTGCAGACAAATTCAAAGGGGTTTTTCATACTAAATGGAATGCAATCAAAGCAGGATGCAAAATCCCTTAGAAAATGCTATGGAAAGTATGAGAGGATTTCAGCAACATTCCATATCAATTCAAAGTAAGTTGACTGATTTGACATTTAATATTTGCATTAATTTTGCTTGATGGAACACATCCCATGCACGTATATTACATAGGCAGGATATCTTTTGAACCTGGATCGTCACAAAGTGAAATTCCTATGATTTTACCACTTTTGTTAGCCTATTTCGTGGATTTTGGTAACTAACACCCTCCAGAAATAACTTCATGGACAGCCTGGTCATCTCAGTTTATATGTATGTTTATATAAAAGCAAACGTCAGCATTTATCTTGCAACAATTTAGGAAAAGGAAAAATTTTACAAATTTTTACTTGTAAAAAATTACAGGTTATGAATAATAAATTGTCCTGAAGACTTAATTAATAATGCCATTACACATCAAATCACATGGATTAACAAAGATTTTGGGAAAAAAAATTCTAGAAAAGGCAAGAAACATTAAAAGCTAAAACAAGAAAAAACAAAAACCAACTAACAAATAAAACTCAAACGATTACAAATAATAAATGAAATATAAACAAACAAATGTGAAAAGGAATAATCAAGTTAAATTTGAAAAAGATATGATAAGGGCTGATACTGCTCAAAGTTGTTAAAAGTTTGAGCATCATTTAAGCTTGCCTGAAAATGATATATAGACTATTTTGAACTGCGGGATTTTTTTATATGCAATAACAACAAAGAAAACCAAAAAGCAGGAAACAGGAATGAAACAAACAAAATCTTACAATACATGCATTTATGACTTTCATTTTACTTTCAAAATTTTAGAACACTAATTTTTATCTGCTATTTTTCCTTCTGAATCCATTTTATTTCAAATGTACAAATGATAAGCAAATAAACATTTTCAAAGGTCATATAAAAGATGTTGCATTCAAACAAAAATTTTCATTAGCATAAAATGTGACTAGAGAACAACCCAAAATAAAGATACCAAGTTAATGACTTTTCAAGCTTCCTTTAGGTGAATACATGTATAATTTCAAATAGCAAAATTTTAATATGATGAGGGGTAGGGAATAGGATATTAGAAATGCCTAGGTGGAATATAACCCAAAATTGGTTGGAAACCTCTGCTCTAGGGAAAGGGAAGTCTTGGAAAGGACATGAGAAGAGCAAAAAGGGATGATTTAACAATATTTATTTGGATATGGAAAACTTAACAAGAGTTTCTGAATGATACATAGTTCTCTGAATTTTAGACAAGAAATAAAAACAGCTCACTTATTCAAAAGTTATTGCACTAACAAAAAAATAATAATATTTTGAAAATAAATAGCAATATTTTCAAAATCAATTGAATATTGTTTTAGTATTTTCTGCTAGGCCTGTGTTTACTCAAGTAATTTTCACTGCTTTAGCAATCTGATCAAATCCTGAAGGTTAAAACTTGTTTAGTGCCCTTTGGAGGGGAAAGGGGAAGACAATTGAAAAGAAAGTACACCAAGACACCTGGTGTCTTGTTTAGGTAAGATAACAAGCTATAAATAAATACAACAACCTTTATGGAAAAGTAACTATATTTTTCTTCTTCTAAAATCATAAAAACCAAAACAAATGGTAACATTCTAATTTGGAAACTCCACAGAAGAAAGCCTCTTCATAAAAATAGAAATAGTATCACTAGATTCCCTTTTTATGGTCTTTTCAAATATCATATTTTTATTTCCAACAATGTACCTTATCCTCCCCTAATGATCTTATTTCTAGCCATAGAATATTTGTAGCTTTAAAACAAAATACATAAATTCTTACTTAAGAATATGTAGCATGTTGCTATCATATTATTATGTTTGCCTCCATTGTTATCCTCACCTAAGATAGATATTTCAAAAGCAAAAGGTCCTGATGTAAATCCATCAAAGGCTCCTAAAAGAAAGGGTAAACAAGACAAGCTCCCCATTAGCCAACATCTTTATATACACATAGAGTTTCCAAAGATTGAAGATTGGCTAATGTTCTTCCTGTATTACAAAAAGGAAAGCAAATAGATGCCAAAAAATGCAGACCTTTCTCATCTCAGTTTAAAGACAGAAAGGGCTACAAGAAGGATTGACATATGATGAACAATAAAATAGCTAAGAAAAATGAGGGTAATGCCAGCCAGTGGACAGAATAGAAGCGAAAATGACAGAAGCAAATGTTTTGTCAGTGACTTCTGCCCAGTTATAAGAAAACAAAACTTTCAGTGACAGTTTACAGGCTAAAGATATGTCTTGGGAAGGTATTTTGAAGTACCTACTTGTAATCCTTCTTCTAGGGGGCAGTGACCTATTTATAAGAGTGAAACCTTACAAAACAGATCTTCTGCTAAACGGAAGTAAAACGAAACTGTTTTGAGCCTCAGAACTATGCTCAATCCAAATTATGAGATTTAGAAGATCTGTAAATACAATTTCCTAAATTTAGAAGAAAAAAAAACATTGATAGTCTATGGCTCAAAATTCTACTCAAATAACAGAAAATTAAGGGAAAATGTTGTTTTTTCAAAATTTCAATAGATGGTAGGCTATAGACCTGTAAATAAGCAATTTTCTAAGAATTAGAAATCAGAAGAGAGTTAACATGGAACCTAAAAATCCCTACCCCAATGTACATTTCTGGCCCTGGATTTGTTAATGAAAGTTTCATTGTCCCAAACCATCCCCTTTCCAAGATAGCAAAAAGTAGCTACACTAGAATTTCAATTAACATCAAAGCTTTGCGATACTTTCCTATAGGCTAATATGTTTTTGGACCTGGCTTCATTAGTAAAAGTTTCATTTTTCTAACCAAACACCTTTCAAACATAGCAAAGAGTAGCTAAAAGATAATTTTACCATTTTGGTAAATTGGAATTCCTGTTATTTGAGTAGAATTTGAGCCATATCAATGGTTTTTCTCCAAATATAGGGAAAGTATTTGCAGATCTTTGAAACCTCATAAACCAGGGTTGAGCTAAGTTGTGAAGCTGAAAATAGTTTCCTTGAACTTTATTTAAGCAGATTATCCATTTTGCAAGGTTTAACTGTCATAACATAAACAATTTGGTAAAATTCTAGTTTAGTGACTTTTGGCTATCTCAGAAAGGGGTTAGGTTAGGAAAATTAAACATTCAGGCATGGGTCTACAGGCTAAGAGTATGTCCCAGGAAGGTATTTTGAAGTACCTATCTCCACTCCCTCTAGAGGGTCCTAACCTTTGATGACCTTTAAAAATATGTGTGTTATAAAAGTGAAACCTTGCAAAATAGATCTTCTGCTTGAATAGAGTACAACAAAATTGTTTCCAGCTTCACAACTTTGCTCAATCCTAATTTATAAGGTTTTAAAGATATGCAAATACATTTCCTAAATATAGAAAAAAACTATGATATGGCTCAGAATTCTACTCAAATAACAGGAATTGCATTTTCAGAACTAAAGGCAGAGGAAAAGCAACTGGTAACTGAAATTCAAGGTAAAATGTTGTTTTGTCAAAATTTCAATAGGTATAGACCTATCATGTAGACAAATTTCAGGGCCCTCTAGAGGGAGAAGGAGTGGTAAATTTATAGCAAACCACATAACTGGCTTTCATATAAAGTGAATATACCATTTGATGCCTTTTTTATGCTCTTTATGAACATAATAATCGCTTAAGCCCTTTTTTAGCTCTTAAAAATGACAAATTTTCAGAAAACAATGACAGTTCATATAACTGACTTACCAATAAAGCAAACATACTCTTATTGCCTTTTTTTTGTTCTTTATAAATATAATAATTGCTTCTACCACAAATTTAAAATTAAGCACTTTTTAAGCTCTTAAAAATGACAAATTTTCTTTTCCAGTCCAAGTTATATATCATTTCCAGCAAATTAATACTATATTTTCTCCATGCTGTTTTTGACAAAATAATACTACATTTTCTCAGTGCTAAAATTATTTACAATAAGATTAGTTTAGGTTTAAAAGTCCTTAAATCTGAATTTGTGGTAGAAGCAATTATTATAATAATATCATATTTATAATAATTGCTTCTACCACAAATTTAAAATTAAGCACTTTTTAAGCTCTTAAAAATGACAAATTTTCTTTTTCAGTCCAAGTTATACATCATTTCCAGCAAAATAATACTATATTTTCTCCATGCTATTTTTGACAAAATAATACTACATTTTCTCAGTGCTAAAATTATTTATATTAAGGTTAGTTTAGGTTAGGTTAGTCCTTAAATCTGAATTTGTGGTAGAAGCAATTATTATATTCACAAAGAGCATAAAACAAGGCATGAAGTGGTATATTCATTTTATATGAAAGCCAGTTATATGGTTTGCTATAAATTTACCAAAGGAGTGGAGGTGGGTACTTCAAAATATCTTCCCAGGATATGCTTTAGGAAAAATTCTAATTGATTGACTATGTGACTATCTTGGAAAGAGGTTAGGTTAGGAAAATGAAACTTTCAGGGGTGGGTCTAAAGGCTAAAGTATGTCCTGGGAAGGTATTTTGAAGTACCCACCTTCACTCCTCCCTCTAGAGGGCCCTGACCTTTGATGATCTTTAAAAACATGTGTGTTATAAAAGTGAAACCTTGCAAAATAGATCTTCTGTTTGAATGAAGTATGACAAAATTGTTTTCAGCTTCAGAGCTTTGCTCAATCCTAATTTATGAGGTTTTAAAGATGTGCAAACACATTTCCTAAATTAAAAAAAACAAAACAATATTGATATGACCCAGAGTTCTACTCAAATAACAGGAATTGCATTTTCAGAACTAAAGGTAGAGAAGAGGCAACTGGTAACTGGAAATTAAGGTAAGATTTTATTTTGTCAAAATTTCAATAGACATAGACCTGTTATGTTGGCAAATTTCATGGCCCTCTAGAGGGAGAAGTAGTGGAGGTGAGTACTTAAAAATACCTTCCTGGGACATACTTTAGCCTTTAGACCCATCCCTGAAATTTTCATTTTCATAACCTAACCCTTTTCCAAGATAGCCAAAAGTCAATAAACTAGAATTTTACCTATACCTTAGCCTGTAGACACATCCCCAAAACTTTCATTTTCCTAACCTAACCCCTCTCCAAGATAGCCAAAATTTACTAAACTAGAATTTTACCAAGAATTTTGGTAAAATCCTAGTTAATTGACTTCTTGTTATCTCAGAAAGGGTTTAGGCTAGGAAAATAAAACTTTCAGGGATGAATCTACAGACTAAAGTATGTCCTGGGAAGGTATTTTGAAGCAACTACCTCCACTTCTTCTCCCTCTAGAGAGCCTTGACCTTTGATGACCTTTAAAAATATGTGTTATAAAAGTGAAATGGTTGCAAAATAGATCTTCTGCTTAATTGAAGCACAACAAAATTGTTTTCAGCATCATAACTTTGCTCAATTTCATTTTATAAGGTTTTAAAGATATGCAAATAGGCTACATTTCCTAAATTTTGAAAAAAAAATTGATATGGCTCAAAATTCTACTCAGATATCAGGAATTGTATTTTCAGAACTAAAGGCAGAGAAAAAGCAACTGGTAACTGAAAATTAAGGTAAAATGTTGTTTTGTCAAAATTTCAATAGGTATAGACCTGTCATATAGGCAAATTTCAGGGCCCTCTAGAGGGAGAAGGAGTGGAGGTGTGTACTTTAAAATACATTCCCGGGACATACTTTAGCCTGTAGACCCATCACTGAAAGTTTCATTTTCCTAACCTGAACCCTTTCCAAGATAGCAATAAGTCAATTGACTAGAATTTTACCAGAATTTTAATGGTTATTGAAGATCATTACCCTCTAGAGGAAGAAAGAGTGGATGTATTAAAGCCTAGCCTACTTCAAAATATCACCCTAGGACATCTTTAATCTGTAGACCCATCCCTGAACATTTTATTTTCCTAACCTAACCCCTTTCCAAGATAGTAAAAAGTAGCTAGAATTTTACAGTTTTGAATATCTATTGAAAGTTTGACAAAACAATACCTTAATGTACCAACTGCCCCCTCTCATGACACCACTGTTTACAAGATAAATTTACAAAATTAGGCTAGTAGCCCCACCAACCCTAAGCTTGAAAGGGGGTCTGGTGACAATTTCTTATTAACCTCTGAAAATTTACCTATACGGACATATGGTCAGGGCATATGTATGTTCAAATGCTTGGAATTTTGTTTGTATTATTTCCATTCCACCCAGGATTGTCAACTAACGATGTTGTCAACGTGTGGGGAAGGGAGGCGAAAAATTACTTTTTTACATAAAAAGTGCGGCAAGCCACGCGTTTGTCACTTAAAATTGCAACCCTGTCCAGTAATTTATGTTAAAAGAGTTTCTTTACCCCAATGATTGAAATCAATCCTTTAAATATTAAACATCATATACTAAACCATTCAATAAACAGATTATATAATAAGCAGATAAGAACAATCACTAGTTTAAACAAAACGAAGGGAAATTTACGAAACAATCATAAATTAAATTAAAAAACAGATTTTTCAACTGAAAGTAAGGAGTAATATTAAATTTAAGAAAAACAGAATTTTTTACGTATACGAGAGGGGTTCTCCTCTCTTCAATATCTCGCTGTTTACGGTAAAGTTAGAATTTTGTTGCAATTCTTTAAAAGTGACTCTTGAAACACAAGGTCGTTAAATTATTACAATAAGTAACTTTTTCAAAAATAAGGAAAAACTTTAGCCTGAAGAGTGAGGTGTTGAGGAAAGGGCACCCCCGTAGTATACGTAACAGTTTCTTTTCGTTTTAATATTACTCCTTACTTCCAGTTGAAAAAAAAACTTTTTTTTTATTTAATGCTTATAAGGGACGTGAGTCGTCCTTTTGTTTCATACATTTAAATTCCTTTTACGTCTTCGAACTCATGATTTTTACGAATAACTTAGAAAATGATATTAATCGATCAGATGATTGTCGTAACACAGAACATGGTAAGTAAACATTTCCTAATTAATTTAGTATTTCAGAGTTTTGAGGTTGACAAATACTAGTATGCGATGAGTATTGTAATTTTATCGGCATAATTACTATCCGAATAGACATGTATAAACATAGGCTCTATGGAAAAGTCAAATTGAATAATATATGTATTATACCTCATTAAAGCCAGGATTTGTGGCGTATATTGATCTGCATGTTTACATGTTGGAAAGGTATTTAAGAATCAAGTGACTCTGCTAGGTCCGAAACAAATTAAACAAATAGTGTTTGATAATGTGTCTTAACTGGAAAAACTAACCATTCCTTGGTCTGTTATTGCATCGCCAAAA
Organism: Artemia franciscana; assembly: GCF_032884065.1. Classification (NCBI taxonomy): domain Eukaryota; kingdom Metazoa; phylum Arthropoda; class Branchiopoda; order Anostraca; family Artemiidae; genus Artemia; species Artemia franciscana. The sequence goes on along the minus strand of NC_088879.1, from coordinate 18,234,564 downwards.
ACTGGACACTGATTCTTTGACTTTAACCAACATCCTTCATTTCAAAACTAAAGATGTTTTAAAGTATTTCAGTCGTTGATCAATCAAGTGAACTAGAAAGCATAATTTTAGGGTTCTTGTTATCAAGCAGAATACCCTCCCCTGGCCCAACCTTAAAAATATAAACATGTTGTGTCCATATTGGCTCATTTTGATTTAGTTTTTTCCAACTTCATGACTTTCAAGGCGATGACTGCAGTTTCGAGAGCCCTTCCTAGGTGAGGCTGCTGGAGGAAAAATTGATTGCAAAACCCTTGTTTCCCGACTCAAAAGCAAGCAAATTAAGCCGAATCAAAGTGAACAACTTGAACAAAGTGGGCAACCACCCAGCCACTGTGCCTGGGTAGCTTCCATGGTTTTTCCCCCTCTTTGAATGGCTCTGGCAGAAACAAGGCTTATGTAGAAGCCCAATATCAAAATAAATTAATTTTATATTCATGGTTAGTGGCTGATGTTCTTCAAAGCTGGTATCGAAGGATTTTGAGGCTGTTAATTACAAATATGTGGCTAATATTGTAAATGGAAGTCCAGCATCAGGACTTTTTACGTAACTAGTCCAAAAAATTCATCTAAGTTTTCAATTTTTTGCCAATGCTGGTTGGCACCAAGACCTTTGGGAATTTGTCTTAGTTCAATCACAGGACTACACCATCTTGAGTGCTCGGACTAGTTAAAAATAGTTTTTTTCTCGCTAGATAGTTTCTTTTAAACGTATTTTTAAAATCTTGGTCACAATGAGCTGTGCTTCAGTTTTGATACGCTTCTAGCTATCGCTCAAACTATGATTTGCAGTGATAGAACCACATTGAATTGTCATACGTACTGTGGTAGCGCTGTGGGCTTGATTTTAACTTCATAATAAGTCAATTTCGTAATAAGGGAGCCAGAGATCTAGCCAGCAATACACTGCGGTAGACAAAGAGCCTAAAGCCCCTCAAACTCGATGAAGCTAAATCGGAATAAAAAGTAAGTATCGGAAAAGCCAATTTACTAAGCCTGTTGGTCAGACATTTACCATTCACAACAAAAATAATCCCATCACATAGCGCTGATGTATTCCCAACACCAGCTGGGGGGAGATTTTCTATTGGAAAACTGCAGAGAAGAAGACGAGGGCTCCGTTCTTTGTTGGCTTTTCACAAATGCCTTCATGAATTGCCTAGTAAGCTATGCTGATTTTTTTCTTTTTTTTTGTGAGTTTGTATTTTTTATAATTCCTTTTCCACAAGATGTGTTTCTGAGAGCTGTTAGCTAAAATTTAATTATTTTACTTTCCCTGACCAGCAAAAAGGCTTATTATTCTTTGCTTCTAAGTAAAACAAGGTTTGCGTTCTCGAATCAGTTATTGATAAAATAGTTATATTCAAGTTCATTTCCAAAGTTCCACATAAAAATATTAACATTCAAGTTTATTGCTCAAGCTTGGCTGTTTTCAACTTGTTAGTAATTTCTGAACACATTTGTTACCCGAAATTTGACCAACTTTCGTTAAGTAGTGGGGGGTGGGATGGGTTGGAAAATCAGAGGCAGATTGTTCATTGTTAGTATGAATATTGTTTGCTATTGATGGAAATGTGCAAATTTGTTGCTATAAGGGTCCTGGTATCCTGGATAAACTTGATGCAAGATTTGTTTATCAATTACCCCTGTAATAATAGATTTCTTTTTTTTTATTAAAATAAAAAACTATTCATAACACTATGCAAAATTTTTGCATCACGGTATTTGAGCTGTTTGGACGACCATTTTTTGTGAGGTTAAACATTTACAAAGATCACATTACGGGAGATATTTTATTACAGGAGATGCTTATTAAGTTCTTCTGTTGTTTTTAGCGGCGCCAATTCTCGAAAATTTAGAGAGGGTCATAATTTAATTGTCAAAATCTAGGGGAAGCAGGAAATTCGTTTGATCAATTTCTTTAGTGAAAATGCAAAAAAACATTTTTAATAAAATATCCCAAAAAGGGTCTTTTTTCAATCTAGGAGATAAATCTCCTCTCTTGCCCCCTTCTAATTGACGCCACTGTATGATTTCTTGCGAATATCCTTAAGGACTGGCTAGCCAGTTGGGGCACAGGTAATATGCAACAAATGTTTACTTCTAAATAAATAAGTTTATCTCTACTAAGACACGTTGCTGGAAAGTATTGAAAACTTTGAGCTACATACTTAAAATGAGATATATATATATATATATATATATATATATATATATATATATATATATATATATATATATATATATATATATATATATATATATATATATATATATATATATATATAGTACTAGGAAATAGTGAAAATTCAAAACACTTTGATAGCTATTATATGACTACATTCTTAGGAGAACCTATTTGGGGCATCAAAGGAACTTCAACCCAATCAGGCATGGCCGATCATCTCCAATATCACTTCTTTAGTCTAAAAAGTATCCGGATTCATTAGTGTTCATATAGTATCCTTTCTAATGTTCTTCTACAGCAACATCAACAAATTCTTGGAATTTGAAAATTCTTTAGATACCAATACCAGTTTCCTGTTACCAGTTATATACCAATACCAGTTTCCTGTCTCCAGCCGCTAGCATCGCTCCGGCGCACTGTGTCCCAAACATAAATCGAGTTTTCATAACTGTATTGGTATCTAAGCTGTGGTTCAACCTTGATCAACATGAAAACACGCATGATTGTTTTGGCTGCTGCAGTTTACGTAAGTTTCTAAGCGTTTGTTTTATAATATTTTTATAGTAGCTTCAATTATGCTTCAATTGAAACATCTTGTTAATATTTTTAATTAAATTAGTTAATGAGATTCAAGTAGTGCTGCATTTGAGATATAGCTGGATCATATTGAGAATAGTAAAAAATAGTTTCATATTTTATTTAACTCTTTTTTAAGATCTTAAACAGAGGTTTTGCATGCCGATATTTTCTTAGCTAACTTGTGAAACAAACAAAAAAGGGGAATTTTTCTTCATCCAGTCTTGTGTGGGAAAAGGCTGCTATTTACTCACAATGATTGTCAAAAATTGCATTAGAAGTCATTTTCTTGAATTTTACCTCACTTAATGTGCTACGTAATGGGAATTTTAAAGAAAATACTTGTTTTTAATTGCCTTGATCAACCCGTGTACCCGTAAATTGAATAAACTGTGATGAAAGCAAGAATCGGAAAAACACGTGGCACATAAATAATTTGGGCGACATATATGAGCATTAAGGGAGATTGGGGGTAAAGCATAGTGGAATCGCGGTCAAAGTGTGTTCACTATAATTTTTCTACGTAATATGAATTAAAACTTTTTGAAAGTTTCTTTGAATAAAAATTTTGAGCCGGTGGTTTTATTTAGAACACCTAATTAAACAAGAATTTCCTATATGTTATTAGACTACATAAGTGTCTTCCAATAATCCTGTTTTTATTTTTATTTTCATTAATCATGTGTGACCACAGAAAAATTTAGTTCAAGAAATTTTCCTTATGAAACCCTTCCTATTTGTTGAACAGTAGTTTCAATTAAAAAAGTGAGAAATATGTAAATTTGCACGACTTAAATTTTATTAAACAAAATCATAACAATTGCCTACTCAATCAAAAATCCCTTAATTGTGATAATAAAGACTTAACAAAAGAAAAGAAAACATAACACTGCAAATGTACTCACGTGTTCAAAGGAAAACAAAGATAAGAAGAAGAGGTTCTTGTTCATTAAGATAAACACTTGTTCATTAAAAGTCCAAGTATATTCATTACTCAACAAAAACTGGAATATGTCTGTATTAGCCTTACAAATTATCTTATAAATAAGGTCTAAAAATGAAACTGAATACAAAAGATATGAAAAAAAGAAATATCAAACAAATAAATGAGGAATACTTTCCTGCCAGTGAGAAACAGAAAACTAAAAGCACATTTCTCGTCTGGTACCTCCATTTTGCCATCCTCACTTTATACAGGAGAAAAAAAAAGTAAAGTCGGTCAAAGCAAAATAAAAGACAAATCTCGAAATTTGATTCCAAGCTATTCTTAGAAATTTCAAGGTTATTTTTGGAAATCTGCATTCTTTCCATATGTCTGTTCAGATATACATTTCCTTCGTTTTACATTTTTAAGTACTGCTAAAATATTTTCAGAAGAATTTTCTCTGTGAAATTGGGAGTTGGGACAACACTCTGTAAATACTTTTTAGAAGAAGGGAAAAGTGCTTACAATTGTTGGAAAGAACGTCACAGTTTTTCAATGCACCTCCTTTTGAAGCCTTAATGCTGCTTGTATTAGTTTTATCTGTTAGAGCATTATTTTCCTCGCCTACTCCGAAACAGCACACCTGCTTTGCCTGAATATTGCAGTGAATCACCATAATATCATAAGAAAAAAAAATTCTCACAGTCAAATATTAACTTCAAGACTTCCAGCTCAATATTTAATATACAATTATAAATTATTCAGTTTTTTCTAATAAACTGAGAAGAACAACCATGATTGCTGTGAATTCAGCTGTATTAAAATTTTAGATGAGATATTTTTTTGCGTGGCTTTTATTCCTTAAGCCAGAGGAATAGTGATTCATCATATATGGATAACTATTCTATTTGTTTCCTCAGTGAGGATTTATCAGGGTCAATTCCAAAAGTAGTCTGATCTAGGCCCGAAATAAATAGTCTTGTTTCCTCCTAAATCTACAAATAAGCTACGACAACAAAGCACTGAAATTTTTTTTTAGTCATTTTTTTTATTATAAATGTTTTTGTTATAAACTACAAAAGAAACAAAATGAAGTATATCAAAAACAGGTTCCATTTATGGCTGAAAAGAAAGAAATAATTTTTTTTTGATTTATAATAAATTGTCAAATAATAATTAAAAAAAATGGACAAGTGATGTAAGTGGGGGAATAAGATAGGCTAAATTCTGTAACACTTGAAGAACAACTTAATATATTTGAGATGAATGTATTTTTCTGTCAAAATACCCCACCCCAAGAGAATATCTTTTTGATGTTCTTCCCTTCCCTTTCTCTCCTTCCTTCTTCCTCTTTCTATGGGCCTCTTAGGTACTTGTTCCGCATTCAGACTGACCTATGAAAAGCTTTCTATTCCTCCCTTTTTGTTCTGATACTGCTAGCTGTGCTGTGCTTTCTAGCTCATACACTATGTGTTTTCTTTTTGGTGTGATCCATATTTATTCGGATAACTGACACCTGGATCGAGCCAGATAAAATGTTAGACTTTTCAATTATTTCAAAATATATTGTTTTAGGATTTATAAAGTGATTCTTTTTCACCACAATACCAAATAAAAGTTAATCTGATTATGGACAATTAGGACGTCCGAATATCAAATTCACAAAGAAATTCTTGCAAGCAATCACCTAAATCAATCATTTTTCTGGAATTTCCATTATTCTTTGGGAACACGAAAAACAACACTTTCTTTTATAAATTTCTTTGTCACACATATGAATTAGAGGCACAAGTTGACAAAACGTTGACCGGTCAGAGCATTCTTCCTCCCCTAAAGATAAAAAAAGAAGTATCAATTACGCTATCGTGCTTAGGGAAATAGAAAATAGAAAATCCTAATTTCAAGTTTTGTAAGATTTTTGTCTTCTATATTTTAAGTTTCAAAAACAGTGGACCTTATTTTTGAATGAAAAACTAAAACTTTGCTTCGAAATCATCTGAACTTGATAGCCTGAGCTTCTTTCATTTGTAGATTTTTCTTAATGGTTTGCTAATAAATTTTTAAACAGCAGAGGTTGCACTAGCTCAGTAACGCTGTTGAGTTTACCGATATTTGCTTCGAATGGGACATAAAAGCTTGAAATATAATTGTAATGAACTCACCAATTCAACCCTTATGGATCAATTGTAAATGCTGTTGATAATAAAGAAAATAGAATTATTATTAGAATAATTATTATCAATGAGTATCTTTTGCATTCTAGCCTGTATGCTTTGCTTTACTTGTTCCTTCCTTACATGAGATATTTTGTTGCAGGTACTTAGGTCTAAATACTGATCTACCTCTGTATGAAATCCCTACATGGTGTCAGGAAATACCGATACGAAAATGGAAGGAATAACAAGCCCCCCAACAATCAACTGGGATGCCGAAAATTTAATGCTGAGTGGGCAAAATTTGAAGATTATTGAAGACTGATTTTTAGAGGTCCATGGGCTGGGAAAAGTGAGAAAGTGCACTGTGCCTATCTACAAATTTGGATTGGAGGAAAAGGACAAAATATATTCAAGACATTCGATCTTACTAGTTAGGAACAAGTCTAATTCCAAGTTTCTTAAGTAAAGCTTAAAAATTATGCTTCCCCAATAGGAATACAATCTTAAGATAAATATTTAAGAAAAGATCAATTTGAAAATGAAAGCATTAAGAATTGCATCACTGAACTGAAACTTGTCGCGAAACCATACGAGTACACACAACGAAACAAATTGGTTAGAGACAAAATTGTTCGTGGAATATTAAATTCCCACTTTCTAGTGAGATTACTTGCATAAGGAAATAGCTCGACACTTGATCGAATAGTTCAAGTGTATAAACTCTATGAGAAGAACCAAGAACAGCTGAAATTCTTTTGAAACAAAACATACTGGAATGCTATAAAACATGAAATAGATACTATATCAAAAAGAATTAGGACTATCTAGGACTGGTGTCAAAACTAAAGATTGATATATCGGTGGTGGATGTTATGACCAAAGTTGCAGCCCTGTCAAAGGTAAAGTATTTTGCTGAAGGATTCTGCCTAAATTTATACGAGCAAAGGTATAAATATCGTCAATACCCAAATTGAAATCCTTGGGAATGATGTAGATACAAATATGGCGCTCGAAATAGATCCAAAAAATTCTCTTTTACGTAGGGTAGAAAGTTTCAAGAAGTGCTACAATGGCTAAGGGGACGAAGTATTTTGTTGGGATGGAAAAGGGTTATTAAACCAAACCCGCTGCATAAGTGATGGTGCATAAGAGATGATGGTGTAGATAGGACGAAGAATAGAGATGAGGTCATAAAACTATGGTGGGAGCATTCACAGACTTTTCCAAGTCCTACTCCAGGCTTCTCAGCATTACTATGTGTAAAGGGCAATCAGACAAATTCAGCCAATAGCTTAGTTCTGACGACAAAGTTGCTATAAAAGAATAGACTGTGGTCTATATCTCTCATGGAAGTTCTGAAAGCTATTGAAGGCTCAAAACGTCACAAAGCACCGAGAATATACTGTACTACTACTACTACTACTACTAATAACTCACTGCAGCACCAAGCCGCCTGAGGCCAACACAGCTACGCACGCTCATCCTCCAACCTAACCTATTTAAAGCCTCCCTCTTTACACCCTCCCATGAAGTTCCCGTTTCCTATAAATCTTTATTTATGACATCCTCCCAACCCAGACAAGGACGACCTGCTTTCCGTGTAGCCCCAGACGGTTGGCCAAGAAGGACAATCTTCGGTAATCTGTCATCCTTCATCCGTAGAACGTAGCCTAGTCATCTCAACCTTTCTTTCATTATAACCCCAGAAAGCGGGATTGAACCACGCTTTTCGTACAACCTGCTGTTTGAAACACGGTCAGTCAGCCGGGTACCCAGAACAATCCGTAGGCAATTTCTCTGGAAAACATCTAGTAAATTTTCATCTGCTTTTCGGAGTGCCCATGCTTCAAAGCCATATTTGACCGCTGTCTTCACTGTAGCTTCCAATATTCTAGTCTTGGTTTGTAGACTTATCTTTCTATTCTTCCAAACTTTTTTTAACTGTGAAAAACACCCTGAGCCTTAGCTATTCTACTTTTAACATCTTCACTGCTACCATCATCGTTACTAATAATACTACCAAGATAACTGAAGCTCCCAGCCTGATCAATATTTTCGTTACCTATTGTCACCTGTTCATCTTCACTTATTCCTAGCCTTAGTGACTTAGTCTTCTTAACATTAATTTTCAAGCCTATTTTAGCACCGGTCAAATTTTTCAAAGTAGGCAGTACAGAAATGCCTGATCGTTTGCACGGTATTATGTGGAGGAAAAGGGAACTAGAGTATTCACACATGATGGGTAAAAATCTATAATAATACCAGGATTCCCGAAAGGTGACTGGTACATGACACCAAACTGAAGGGGTATCTCATCCAATGGTATTATTGCAAAAACGTTTTCCATTATGTTTCTCAGACACTTCTCACAAACAAGAAATCTAAAAATTGGACCAAATCAAGCAGAGAAATTAAAGAAAAAGACCAAGTTAGTGTTTCACATTGAAACGGGATGCACTCACCGATTATTTTTACATGGAGAAATAACATTAGCCAAGATACAAGCAAAAAATGTGAGAGTATACATTGACTTTATCACGGTACTTGACTCTGTAGTATGGAACGGAATCTTGATGGATTACCAGGAATTCTAACCAAAATAATACAATCTTATTATGAAAAGATGCTTTCAGTGGTCAAAGTCAATGCTGATATTTCTGAGACCTTAAGCATCAATTATGAAGTGAAGCAAGGATGCATACTCTCACCAATACTCTTTAACTTTGTCGTTGACTCGATAAAGGTCTGTATGACGGTAAAAAAAATCAAGTAGTTCTCCAGACTTTCAAATCATAGACCTCAATTAGATGGAAGACATAGACCCACTCGCTGATTCAGATGTAGAATTACAAAAGCGGCTCAAAGAAATCATCAGCCATGCTACACCTCTTGGTTTTACGATTAGTACTGCCAATAAAAACATGGCAGCTAATCCAAGTTAAACAATTGCCCCAAGATTCTTCCTTGAAACAAAAAACTCTAATTTATTTAGCAATGAGAGAAATTTTAAAGTTTAAGAGGTACATCTGATTCCATTTCTCTACCGCTGTCCCAAGTGCGAAAAACCGAATGATAAAGGTGAAGTCACGAACAGAAGTGGATAGAAACAATAGATGGCAGCGCTTCCGGACCCGTGAGAAAATACCACTTTTTTGTTTCTGTAAATTTTTCTATCAATATATTGATACTCAAGAAAATTTATTGGCTGTGGGGCCGGGTAACTGCTGCATATATTTAACACTTATTTATTTTATTTGAAACTAATTTGAAACAAGTGGCTGCCTGCTTGCCTGCTAGAACGGAGGTTTCTATTCGAAAACAGAAACATGGTTTGATGGAACGAAAGCTGGACAGCATAACTTCAGATAGTTCTCTCTGACATAGGCTATAAGACTCCACTTCATTTCACGCCCTATAGGCTCTGGCTCAAGGACAAGCAAAACCATCCTTTTTGGCCCCAGGCAAAAGTTCTACGGAGCTTTCCAAATGCAAAGTCATATTCATCCATTCAGCCTAAGGTCCAGACTTTCTGCAAGGACCACATAGGTTAGACCCTTACCACTTTCTATGAATAAGCTGAAATCGGGGTACTAGGAACAAAAAACAAAAAAAAAAAAAACAAAAAAAAAAAAAAAAACGACAAAACCAAAGTGTAGCTCTCACAACACAATTAGGTAGACTCATCAATTGAAAAACATGGTAGGGGTGAAACTGCGATTACACATGGAATATAATTGGCAGGAACTATTTTCGCTCAATTAAACAGAGCCTTAGAGTGTAAGTACCTGATTTATCCCTACACTGAAATTAAAATTCATGAAATAAGGGGAAGATCAGTACTGTTATGAAAATGTGATTCCAGAAATAAGATTTGGCAGAAATCATAAAGATATACCAGTTCATACGCTAGCAGCCCATATGCTGGTGGAACACCTGACGAAGAAATCACTATCCTACGTGACACTGCCTTCTTAGAAAAGAACACCCAGGTGGTCACCGCAACACCTGGCTAGCGACATTTTAGTCAGATCTGGAATCCTTAAGTGGCTTTCACCAATATTGGCGAGGATGGGAATACTCTTAGTTGTCCCTATGACCAAATATGGATCTGTATACCAAAAGAAATTCTGTCGACTCTTAGGTGCCAGGAGATCTGATGGAGCTTTTTGGCTATACTACAAGCTCACATAAGTAACTTAATATGGTATCTTATTCAGTTCTAGAGGCTTATAACAGCAAATTATTATCATATCCCCTTTTTTATGCGTAGAAGTAGTTATGATTAAATTATTTTTTAGTATAAAATCTTTTTATCGTGATTTTTAACGATTTCTTGAATGGTTAAAAATCAAGTTAAACAAACCTAATTTGTAGAAATGAGTGATCAGAGGAAACACGCAATACAGAAACCTAGCCACAGAAACCTATAGTGTAACACATCATTTTTGTTATGTTACTACCGCCATTCTCCTTTCTTATTGTAAGGATGGTAGTTTTTAACGAAGAGCCACAGTTTTCATTAGTTGTTGAAATGTGATAAAAGTTTAAACTACATTGAAAAGAGCGGAGTTTTATTGGATGCAGCGGTCTCAAACGTACTTAGAAAAATTCTATCAAGTATAGAGAATATATATTTAAGAAAAAATTTAAAACAGATATGTAAATTGAATATCCAAAATAAAAACAAAATATAGAAACTTTTGCAGCATCCAAATAAAAATATTTTTATTTGGATAGAACCTTATTAGGGTTATATAGAAAAAAGTTATAGAAGTTATCCTGGTCGTATTTTCGAAAATCCCCCCCTCCTCAACACAGCTACACGCCACTAAAGAGGTTCTTGAGCACATTATTTTCTCACTAATGATGAGCCAGAAATCATATATATCAACATATATCTTTGTGCTCTAGAACTTTTTTTTTGAAACCACTGAATGTTTTTTTCTGAAATTGCTGATCACAGTTATCTTCTGATTTTTTTTTTCGAAAGGTTCACATTAACAAAGGGTAAATCAAGAATGACCCGTGCTAATGATATTTTTTGTTTTGTTTCAACAGATAAGTAAAATAGGTCTATCAACCCCGGAAATAATGTTTTTTCCTCCTGTGTGTTTACTTATTTTATTGAACTTAAACCTGTCAATGTCTGGAGGTGATTTTTTCATTTTACCATTTCCAAGAATTTCTAGTCTCAGCAATGTCTAGTCTAAAAGTAGAACGTTCATTCTTACTTGAACAGGTTTCACGAGTACATTCTTGAAAATCTGGGGGTTGTGATTGGCTATCGCAAATTATGTTGTCTGCTAATATATTGTCTGTCTTCCAGACGCATAGAACCAGACGAGTACGAATCCCTTTTTCGCCACACCGACCTTGACACTGCAATGATGAAAGTATTTATTTCAATAACCTTATTGATGAGTGATTTACTGATTATAATTATTGTAAGCCTGAAAGCATGCACCAAAATTTATTCCATCCCTTTTTTAACATTGCAGACCAAAAATTAAGCAATAAATTGTAATTTTCATTTTCGGAATTTGGTGCGTTTGAATAGCTAGAATATTGACGAAAATGAGAAAAGTTGCATTTCAAGACATTGATTTATTTTATACTTATCAAATTTTGAAATACGGGGGAGTTTAGAGACAGTATCACCACAGATTACACTTTAAGTACCAAAGATAGTGAAAACAAAATATGATTGCTTGAGTCGGTTTAAATGGAGGTCTATACTATGACACATGTCTTAAAAAAAAAAACAAGAACAAAAATAATTCGTTCTATGAAAAAGACCACTATATGCAGTTATGCAGATTTGGTAGCAGTGATGACCCAATGAAAAAACGTGCAAGAAAAATCAGCGGAAAAATGAACTAAAAGCATAAGACACCAAATATCATAGAGGATGTGGTTTCTTTTAAAATTGTACCTTTCTGATATTTTCATGAAAAAAATTGCGTTTTTGGATATTTTCATAAGAGGAATGAAATATAAATAAAATTTTCCCTCATAGATTTTAGAATATATTTTTTTTTGATATTGTGTTTGAAAATGGCTTTTTCTTGGTGTTTTTACAGAAAAATTGAAAACAGAACAAAATTTTCCTCCCACTTATATTTTTAAAAAAAATGTATTTGCCTCCCACTCTCAGTTCCATGAATTGACACCACTGTTTTCTTGATTTAGAATGTTACTGATTTTTGCATGCCAAAGCAATGATTGAACGTTATTGATAGGTACCTGTGCAAAATTAAGCCATAAATCGGTTGATTATATGGAAAATATAAAATATCACGGGGGACATCACGAAATTTAAGTGGGAAGGCCAAAAGCTCAAAAACTCCTTCCCTGTGCCCGTTTGTAATTTATGACGTTAAAAAAAAACAAGTTTTATGGATAAAAATACCACTATGCAGCAACCACACATCCTGCAAGAAGCATTGAACCTCTTAAAAAGTATGTGACTGTATGTACCCTACTTCTATGCATTATTAAGCCAAATTGTGTCTAACTTTTATTGTTTTGATTACTTTTGTACTTTCTTGTAAGGGGGCTTATTTAACGTTTTCCTTAAAATCACTGCAAACTTATATTATTTTTCCAGAAATATCCAATCGTCAGTAATTTTTCTACATTTACAGTAGCATAATCAATAATATAAGTCATCTTACTACCTTTTGAGTACTATGTTAACTTACGTGGCATCAATACCGTATTCGTTTCAACTAGATTGTTACGCTTTAAATAGCTGCACCAGTCCAAAAGCCATTGCATTTTTAACTCCCTGCACCAAATTTACTTTTGCGTGCATACTCTCTATCCCTATTTTAACCACATTAGACATTAAAGTCTCCTAATAAAACATCCAATTTCTACCTGGGATTCTGCCTATTTGTTACTCTGACTGCATGTAAAATTCATCTAGGTGAATCGTATCTCGGTCTGTCGGTTCCACAGACCAAAACACGGCTATGCCTGACACCTTGCACTTTGGTCATAAAAGAAAGATCTAGAATTCTATCGATAATACCTTCCAAACCTCAAAATAAACTTAGAAGTTTCCTTATTGACCCTACTTTCTATTCGTGTAAGCATCATTCTAACCTGAATAAATAGATTCTATATTGGCATTAATTGACATAAAAAATAATGGATACTGGTCATTGAGAAGCTAATTATTACCCCAAATTTAAAGAGTTAGAAGCTTTGAATTGCGATAGCGAAAAACCAAAGTCTGACATCAAAGCTATTACGAATAAACTTTCACAAATACAAAGCGAATCAATAACCACAGTGAGGTCCTTTGCCTCCAACCCTCAAAAAAGACAGTCCTTATGATGAACAATGTAATTCAATCCGTTTAAGTTTGGATGGATTACTATAGACGGTATCAAATCCACTGGATGATGAACAAAAAGAGATGCATAAACAATATATAGTTAAATACGTAGATAACGCCAAAAAAACTATCACAAATAGAAAATAAATAACACAATAAAAACGAAACAACCCCTTTTCTAACCTGCTTTGGAGAAAGAAATGCATCCAACTTGATTTTGAGAAAGCAATTGTTGAGAATTTTTGAAAATAATAAAAAGAGAAAACTACCCGATCAACAATTAACGAATCACCCGGAAAAGCATATTTGTATTCACTTTCGCAATTGTGTTGCGAGAGCAACACTTTGGTTTTGTCGTGTTTTTTTTTTTTTTGTTCCTAGCATCCCGATTTCAGCTTATTCCTAGAAAGTGGTAAGGGTCTAACCTCTGCGGTTTTTACGGAAAGTGTGGACCTCAGGCTGGATTGATGAATATGACTTTACATTTTGGAAAGCTTCGTAGAACTCTTGCCTGGGGCCAAAAAGGATGGTTTTTGCTTGTCCTTGAGCCAGAGCCTATAGTGTGTGAAGTGAAGAGGAGTTGTATAGCCTATGTCAGAGAGGACTATCTGAAGTTATGCAGCCAAGCTTTCGTTTCATCAAACCATGTTTCTGCTTTCGAGTGGAAAGCTCCGTTCGAGCAGGCAAGCAGGCAGGCACCAGTTTCAAATTGAAAATGGACTAAAATCTATAAGTGTTAAATATATGCGACAGTTACCCTGTCCCACAGCCAACATATCTTCTTTGAGTGATAAACAGAAAAATTTAGAGAAGCAAAAAAGCGGCATTTTCCCACGGGTCCGAAAGTGCTGCCATCTATTGTTTCTACCCATTTCTGTTCGTGATTTCAGCTGAGTTTATCATTCGGTTTTTCGCACTTGGGATTGCGGTAGAGAAATGGTATCAGATGTGCCTCTTCAACTTTAAAAGTTCTCTCAATGCTAAAGAAATTAGAGTTTATCCTTTGCTCCTTTCTAAGTGATGACGTTAGAAAGTTGGCCTACGGCAAAAAAGTCAACTTTTGAACTAAGACAGATAGATTTTTTTTTTCGACGGCAGTCGATAGCTTTTGATGAGCTGATCAAAGTATATGTCATCCATTTTTTTGTACAAAAATTCCTTCATGAGATATACCAGTTTGAAAGTTTAAAGGGGTTGACAACTTCAGTAGGAAGGTACACACTGAAACCAAAAATAGGCCAATACCAATTGTGAGACATAGGGGAGTTGTAAGTAACAGTCGGCTGTTGGCTCATAATCATCCTCGGCAATGAGGGGTTCGCAACTCTTACTAGTTGGTGTACCTATTTTTTGTTTCCGTTGTATTTCATGGTAAGACCAATTTGGTTCCAGTGGTAAGACATGTAGGTGACTTGTAAGTAATAATCGGCTGTAAGGCTACAATCATCTTTAGCAATGAGGAGTTTGCGAATTTTGCGAGTTGGTGTACCTAGTATGTATTTTAGCATCCTTACAGATTAACAACTTCAGCGTTTAGTCGCAGCGAGGAAACAAAACCAAAGTGTTGCTCTCGCAACACTTTACTTGGCGAAGCCGAGCAAAGGTTGCCGCAACACCTCACGTTGCCCATGCAACGTAGATCTAGTTTTGAGTTGATTCCTGGGAAAAGTAATTTAGTAACAGTTACCTTTTTTTAAGCACTATTTTCACCTATAATTTTGAAAACCTGAAAACTTCAATGATTTTTCATTTAGGCCTATACGAAAGGATATCAAACTACTCATAGTAGCACTACTGACCAATCGGCCTCCTATGCAGTGCTGAGAAACTTTTGCAAAGCATAAAGCTGTTCCCAGCGTAATGCTGGGAACATTGATGGAAAAGACGAAGCTTTTGCATGAACAACAAGATGAAATGCAGGAGAATGGGAGGTTATATACGTCTTTTATTGATTTGAAATCAACATTTGATCAACAGGTTCTGTTACAAAATATATATATATTTTTTAATCTATGTTTACAATTCCTTTTTATGCAAATTTTAGTATACATATATTCAATAGATAAGATTTTTATGAAAGTAATTAGGAAGGAAATATTGGTGCTCTTTTCTTATGAAAGAGGAATGTACACTAGGAAATTACTGCAAGAGACAGACCCCCTGCTATACGGAATAAATTGAGGGGGACGCTAGGCCTGCTTGATTCCCCCTTGATTTCAATAGATACCTTTTGGGTTTTTACAGTGAAAAATACCCTTTTTGTACTTATTTGAGAAAAAACGTTCTCCCAAATGCCTTAGAAAATACATTTTCCACACCTGTCCATTAAAGTTTTTGTGAATTGCCACTATTGCCCTACTCCCTGACAGGGAAACTTCAATCTGTTGCTACAGTTAGCAAATAATATCATAGTACTGACAAAGATAAATGCAGACCTACAGACTCTTTCGAGTTTTTTTTTTTACAATTATTTGAAGGGTATATAACTGAAGACCAATATCACAAAATCCCAAGTCATGGTTATAGTAGAAGAAAACATAGGAGTCCTTACAAAATAGTTCTTTTGTAAAAATAGAAATTGGGCGTGCCATAGCATATTCTGACATGAAACTCCAGTAAAGTGACGTAAAGAAAAGCACATTGACGTTGAGGATCGGTGACATTAGCCTCCACAAACAAAAATTCAATACAAGGTTCTGCTGTTCAATTTTAAAAAAGGTTAAAAAAGATAAATCCGCGGGTTTACGTTGAAAACTAATACATTAACACAAAATTACGGCATAACTTTCTAATAAGATGCGTAAAAAATGAGCATTGTGGATCACGTTCACCTTGTTCATGCCAGCCCTAAAAAATAAAAGCCCTAAAAAACCTTATTTACTGGTAGTCATTTCTATCCGCATGTTAAAAACAACTTATAACATTTAAAAATGACTTATACTTTTGAGATACAACGAATCTAACTATGTTTTTCTATGATTCTTTTTATCCGACTTTAGCCTACGTACTTCAGACCAGTCTTCAGACTTCCACACACCTTCGCAAAATTTACTTTTACACTTCCGCCTTTCCATTGGTTTTTCTTCTGCTTTACAGTTTCGGTCATCTGTAACATCTCCTTCCTCAGTTACGCAGTTCACTTCTCGTACTTGAATAGCTGTAAAAAGAAAAGTGAAAAAAATAAAGCTAAGAAAAAGGAATTTTGAACATTCACCGGTGAATTTTGACACTAATCATATTTGGGACATTCACGGTAATATATATATATATATATATATATATATATATATATATATATATATATATATATATATATATATATATATATATATATATATATAATATTCTTATTAATGAGAAATGTCCGTAATTTTTTTTTTTTCTTCTACAGGGTCGAAGCAATTTTAACCCCCATTCTATAGATGCCCTTGAATGTACACTTACCATCATTTTATACCATCATTTTATTATCATTTTATATCATCATTTTGTACACTAATCATCATTTTATTAAGCGAACCTTTTATGCTCTATTTTACTGTTATCATTTTTTTAATACTTAAAAAAATTACAAGGCAATTAAAAAAAAGTTCTCTTTTATTGCCTAAAAAAAGGAAAAAAGGAATGTTCCGAATGTATACAACCAAATTTTCTTCCTTAATCTTTTTCTTATTTATTGAGATTTTTTGTTCCTGAAATTTTAATCGAGGTCTGGCACGTAGGCTATGCAGGGGGCTCTGGGCCCGGTCCCCCTGACATCGCACGATTTTTTTATTTTCCCATAATTTTCTGATACTTCTCACAGAATAAGGTATTTGAAAGATTTGCCCCCCCCGAAACAAGTTGCTGCGTACGTGCCTGATCGAGGTGTCTATACCGTAAAGCAGATCTGCGTTAAAAAAAAAAAAAAAAAAAAAAAAAAAAAAAAAAAAAAAAAAAAAAAAAAAAAAAAAAAAAAATCAATTCCAGTTTTTCGTGCGTGCTATGAATATAAACCCCATTTTCCTTCAAAGAAACCTTCTTCTGTTTCAGTCTACTTACCTGAAGACTTCACACTGACGGGAGAAAAACAATGTTTGACCCATTTTTGGGTTTTATGGGTAACAATACAACACACTTTTTTTAAAAATTTTTTCCTCATAGATTTAATTGATTCAGTTTATGAACCCAGTGAGCGGCTAGCCAATTGGGGACAAAACAAATATAGTTTTTTTTTTAGCATTACTAATTGATAGAATATTTTTTCAAAATAAGTTTCGTCTTCATTGTTTTTAGGCAATATTTTCATTATCTTTCAGACTCCCTTGTGTTTATCTACATACCCTGAAATTTTAAGCCAACCTGAGAAAAAAATATTGACCAGTTTAAGGTATCACATATCCAGGCAATGTTCAAAATATCGTTGTTTTCATTCCAGTCTAACTGGCCTTTTCTACATTCCCTATTAGCTATAAACCTATCATAGAAGAAAAGAATTGTGGGCACGTGGTTATAATTGAGTAGTTGGCATGTTAGACTTGTAATCCTATGTCCCTAGGGGATGATGGTTCGGGTCCTGGTGTCACTTATTATTTTTTTGGAACAAGGGTCAGTGGTTTAGCTCTGTAAGCTTAGCCAGAGTCGACACAGCTCCAACTGGGTACCTGGAGAAATCCGGGGAAGGTAAACAGCAAGAGTGAGTGCAGAACCAAAGGATGGCTGGGCCCCAACCCCCAAATTATACTTCCCATCGGAAAAGCGATGAAACAGAGATCAGCATTTCCGGTAGGGACTCTAAGGTCCGGTGTTGCGTTCGTTTACATTGGAGCATCACAAGCCAACGTAGCCAAAATTAGTTTTTTTCTGCAAAGGGGTCCACCTGGCCAAAGAACTTATGAATGGTATTTTCAAGCTGATTGAGAGACGAACCACAAGTTTTTGAAGTACTTCGAAACAGAAGGAGGTTCCTTATCAAAAATATAATTTGACTGAACAAAAGTATTACCAGTCTTAGGCTAATGGGAAATAATGCGTCTATCCTCGGTCGAAACAGTCTTTTTTTCAAGTTCTTCTCTGCGGATAAAGGTTGACTAGAATTGCTTAAGGATATAAGTTCTAAGTTTTGAATAAAAGTTGCCTGTTTTACTACCTTTTTACCCCAACATAGTGTTTTTAGTCCCTTGACTCCGTCTCGTTCTCCTTCTTAAAAAAGAAACTCCCTGAAAGTTTTATCTTGATCCTCATAATCGTTCCCGAAATACTAAAGATGAGCTTTTTTTATAGCCTGGGTTAATATACAGTCTTTTGATTTATTTCACTACTTCACCATGAATAGATTCAATGTTCCACTTTGGTCAATAATTACAAATTTTTAGAGGCGAATCAAAACATGCTTTTTTTGCGCTCCCATCTACTCCTTGTAACAACCGAACAGGAAGGCTTCATGCCTCCTTCATCCCCCGTCTCTCCCTGAAAGTTTAAATCAACCTTCAAATGCTTCCTGAGATAATGTCGATGCGCTATTTTAACAGCCTGTATATATGTGGTTTCCTGTGTACTTCATTGGTACTTCGCCGGGAATAGACTCCCATCCAAAAGGCCTCACAGTGGTAACAGTTTTAAGCAGACTATAGACCGAAAATTCAAACCATTTCCCTCTGCCCCTCCCTTCAAGTCAAGATTTGAAGTTTATTTGGTCTGCACACTACTTCCTGAAACTTCTAGCTTGATCCCATAAGCCGTTGCCAGGATATTTCAGATACGCTGTTTTGGTCACGTCGCAACAAATAGTCTCAATAGAAAAAAAAGACCGGGACACAGGGAATATAAATGACAACCGGGACACAGGGACACAACTACAACGGGGACACCAGGGGGCACAGATGGATATATAAATGACGACGGGGACACAGGAATTGTTCGATTAGCAATCACCATCAACAAAGCTCAAGGGCAATCATAAGAAAAATGAGGTATAGATCTGAAAACGTATTGTTTTTCCCATGGACAAATGACGACTGGGACACAGGGAATATAAATGACGACCGGGACACAGGGACACAACTACAACGGGGACGCCAGGGGGCACAGGGAGGATACAAAAATGACGACTGGGACACAGGGAATGTTCGATTAGCAAACACCATCAACAAAGCTCAAGGGCAATCATTAGAATAATGAGAGAAATTACAGACGGGACACCGGGACACAAATGACGAACGGGACACCGGGAAATTAAATGAAGACCGGGACACTCAAAGAGAAATTACAGACTGGGCCACCGGGACACAAATGACGACCGAGGCACCGGGAATATGTATATATATATATATATATATATATATATATATATATATATATATATATATATATATATATATATATATATATATATATATATATATATATATATATATATATATATAAATATATATATATATATATATATATATATATATATATATATATATATATATATATATATATATGTATATATATATATATATATATATATATATATATATATATATATATATATATATATATATATATATATATATATATATATATATATATATATATACAGGTGGAACACAGGGACACAACTATGATGGCACGTAACGACTTACGCGTGAGGGGGGGGGGGGGCTCGGGGGTTGCGAAGCCCCCACCAACACCCCAACAGCTAGTGTATATATATATATATATATATATATATATATATATATATATATATATATATATATATATATATATATATATATATATATGTGTGTGTGTGTGTGTGTGTGTGTGTGCGTGTGTGTGTGTACGATCAATAAGAGTTTTGAGCCCGTCGAACACCATGGCCAAGCAGAAATTTCGGCAGTTTAAAAAACAAAATTATTTGATATCATTGGTGGTTAAGGAGGACCACGAGGCAAAAGTGGCACAGAGTGATGAATATTTGCCCTCCAATCACTTTTGTCCATTGAAAAGCGCACAAGTACTTACAATTTCCAACTGAATGAGCCCCTCGATAATTTTTAAGATTCTTTCTTTCCGTAAGAAGCTGTCAGAAAATATAATAAACGTGATGCAACTAACTCTTTACTTAGCCGTGGGTACAGCCTTGCCTCGAAAATGTTTTATTTCTTCTCAATTGTTCTTTTCTGTTACTTATCATACGATAAAAAACAAGTCTTTGTTTGTTAGATATCGCCTGTACCGGCTTTTTCTGCCCTTATGACAAAATTGAAAAAAAAGCAATTTGAAAGAAAAGAGATCTGACATCACAAGAATGATCGATTCGTTAGATTTATACCAACTGAAAAGCGAAGGCTTTGATCTTTTCAGCATCAGCAAGTGGAAAAAACAGCACCATTTTTTAATCTATTCAAAACAATTATAAGAACCAAAAGAACCGCTTTCCAAAATGTTTTCGCAACCTACTTCAGAATAAAAATAAAAATCAGTCCTAGAAACAAAAGAAAAATTGAATCCAATATGCTTTAAAAAGTCACATTCCTTGGTTCGTCACAACCGCTGCAAAATCCAGTTCATTAAGTACATTTTTAACGGCGCATCACTGACGTAATATTGACGATGGCTTTAGTTCAGGAAGCTCACAAAGAGACGTAACTACGTCATCTGTAATCTCAGAAATGTTGTTACTCTATGGGAACATGAGCTTCCAATCTCCAATTGAATGAGCCCCTCCAGAGTGTTTAAGACTCCTTCCTTCTATAAGAAACTGCCAGAACTAACAATAAACGTGAGGTGCCTCTGAAGTACTTTCTTGCTTTTATTGTTCTTTTTATTACCCATCATAAGAAAAACTAGGATTTTTCGTCGGATGCCACCCATACACTCAGAAACTTTTTCACTCTTACAATGAATTGAAAACAAGCACCTCTGTCTAGTCTTGCCGAGCTATAAAAAGGAAATACTCAGAATTTACAAAAATAAAAAAGAAATTGCAAAATCTCTCATGGCTTGTAATCAAATGACGAATGGTGACTGCATTAATAAAGAAAAAAGACTTGAAGCCGACAGATTTTACCTGTGTGCAAAGCAAAGCATTTTGATTCTTCACAGCGGCTCCAAAATCCAGTTCTCCACTGAGGACATTTTTCAAGACCACATTGCTGACGTGATGCGGGCGTTGGCTTAAGCCCAGCAAGTTCACAAAGAGAGTGGTTTACGTCAACTGTGATCTCAGAAGTGATGTTTCTTGAGCGCACTAAGCAATCGACACCTCGAAACTAAAATAGGATAATTTTTAAACATCACATAAAAATCGAAAAAATCGAGCAGGAGCAACATTAAAACACACATAAAGATAAATAATGCATTGATGCTAGAAACAGAAAATTATTAACTGAAATGGAATCTGTTGTTCAAAAAACTTCCTTTATTCTTAAAATTGATTTTTTTTTCTGAAAGAATCGTCTTCAGATAAGAGCAACACAATATCAAAACCTGGAACGAATAAAGGTAACAAATGAGAAAATAAGTAAGTATATTTTAAATAAAGTCAAAATGAAAACGAAGAGAAATAACTAATAAAAGGATTGGGGCTGACGCTCCTTCAAATTTCTCAAAGGCTATAATGTCTATTTCCCTTTTACGAAAAACTAAAAACGTCTTGTCTTTAAAAACTAAACGCATTTTCCTTTTCTCTATATATGAAGTTATATATTGTAGATATTGTCGTATGGATAAGTGTGCTGCCAAAATCACTACTCCTAAGGCAGCTTTGGGTATCAATGAACTCTATCTATTCCCTAAAGTGCTATTTTGGGTCAATGAAGTCTTGCATATCTAATTTTCTGGCCTTGAGGGTTAGTTTTGCAATCATGACGATTTTTATGAGTTCTCCTCACAATGAATTTTACCGGTGTCATGCATCTTTGTGTGTAGGGATAATAGTGGTGTCATGCATCATTGCAAAGAATCGATTGGGGTGAGTCTTTCGGATTTGCTTACTACCTAACTACTACTGATTGGGTATGATCTTTTTGGATTAAACGGGGGATGGGTGTAGTCGATTGAATGTGGTTTTTTGGATTGCAAAATTCATATCTCTGACCTGGAATGTTGATATAAAAACTTGATTGAGAGTTAGTATCACAGTTCCACATAGACATTTGGCTAGTTAACAAATATTGAAGCTCGAAAAAAAACGTTTGAACAGTGATTTTCTTGTAAACAGTTATGTCTAGTAAGAAAAGTTACCATACAAATACGGATTCTGATGTACCATTGGTCAGGTTAGTGATTTAACTTTTTTTGTCGTATGCTTAGCGGAAGGTGTTGTTTTTCATATAGTCTTGTTTTATCGAACCACATTTACAATCCCTTTAGTTACCAAATTCAAGGTAATTGCATGTCATATACCATCTTTTATTTGAAAAACTCCTCTCCCTACTAGTTATCTTTAAATTTTTGAATTCAGTCCATGGATTATTTTTGAGCCCAAGCTTTAATGTGATTATTAGTAGAATACGGATTTTGAGTACGACAATTCCCCCACTAAAAAAAACATTATGAAAAAAAATCTCAAATTTCACCCTATGAATTAGTAATTAAATGAAATGAATAGTATCCTAATAATAGGTCCAACCACAACGATTAAATTTATATTGAAACTTTATTGTATGTGTTTGTATACCATATATCATCTTTAGTTAAAAAAAACTCCCCTTCCTAACTTTTGAATTCAACCCCTGAAATCCTTTTGAATCTGGACCTTCAGGGGGTTATAAAAAGCAATATAAAAAGTAAAAAGCGCATAAACACTGCCTTCGGGTAATTTGCACGCTTAGCCTACGATACGAATCTTACTTATCTTTGATTCTAAACTTTTCTTTTATGAACTTACAAATTTTTATTTTTTTTAACTTAAATTTTTGTAGGACATAGATTTTATTAACTGAAATTTCATTGGGTTTTTTTCTATGTCTTAAAATCATACTGAATATGTCAAATTTAAAAAAGGCACAATGAAAAAACATCTCGGAGTTAAAAAACCTCTCTAAGTAAAAAAAAAATGTTACAAAGAAAAAAACGCCTTGAAGTTCAAATAGTACCTAAAAGTTAGAAAATGTCACGAAGGAAAACAGCGTTTCAAAATTGAAAATCGACACAAAGAAAAAACACCGTTTTGAAGTTAAAAAAACATCTCGAAGAAAAAACACGTCTCAAAATGAAAAAATAACATCTCAAAGTTGAAAAAAGTCATGAAGAAAAATGTCTTGAAATTAGTTTTTTAAATATCAAATTCATACTTTAAAGTGTCAGAAAAGTCTCAAAACAGTTCAGTTATGTTATATTCTATTTTATTATTCTAAAGTAATCCAACGACAAGACCGAGGACTTGGGCAGATGGTAGGCTCATCAGAATGGGGAGGTCTGGGTGAAGAATGGACGATAACATATTCAATTATGCTCTCCCGGCCATCAGAACTACAATGCTACCTACTATCGTGACCGAAGATGCTAAGAAATCAATGGATTCTTCAATTGTTGTTGTTGGAGAGGATGATTTGCATTCTCCTGGACACGTAGAAAGTGATGCCATCGACACACCTTTAAAGTTAATTATGTATAAAATTATTAACGTTAATTATGCTAATTATATATTATATATATATATATATATATATATATATATATATATATATATATATATATATATATATATATATATATATAGTATATGTGTATGTTTGTGCGTGCTATTAACAAATGCTTAATTTATCATGTATGTGTTTATAAACTCCTGTCAAGCTTTCAAAAAATACCGGGTCAGTCATCACAGGAAGATGATGACATGTTAGTGAAGGTACGTCATTTATTATCTCCCCATATTCCAAGGTAAACAAACAAGAGCTGAAAAGTATTACGGTAAATATTGCTAATAATAGTGTAAATTACGGGGCCATATTTGATGATTGTTTTTTCAAGTGAATTTTTTCATGTGCAAAGCACAGTAGGACTTGAAAATAGAGTCACATCCCCAGAATTACGTGAATTTAGTTTATTAGAATCTGCTCTAGGGAAAATATACACAGAGTTGTTTTTAATCCTTCTGAGGAAAACCTAGTTGCCGGGGTGTTACTTTAAGAGACTCTGTATGTGCTCTCCAGACTCATATCGAACAAATTCAAGCACTTTTTGAAACTCAGATTCAGAATTGGGGTGGACAGGGAGGGAGTAAGGCATCAGTAAGCTAAAAACTTTATTTACAAAAAAACGTAAGAAGATACTTTTTTTCAACTGGCAACCAAACCTTCTACCCTAGCTTAAACGAATTTGAGGACAATTTTTTTTTTAATTTAGTTAATAGATCAATATCCACTTTGGGCACATTTAGTAAGCGGCAAAGCGGTTCCACTATTTGTACTTCGAAAATATGGATCTGAATCTCAGTAAATTAAAAAAAATATTTCAAGGGATGTGGGTGCTAACCGACATAAGAAATGTCACCCGGATTTTAGGCTACAGGGGGGGGGGTGGCTAGGGCTTAAGATAGACCTATGATTGAAATGTTTCAAGTATACACTGTTGGCAGCAGCAGTATGAAAATACTGCGCAAACTGGCAAGTAATGGTTGCCATGGATTGCTTAGGCACTAGCGGCGCCATTTCATCCTCATGGAAATGGAGCCAAAGAAAATTTTAATAGTTCTTTGATCAGTGTGTAGTGATAATTCACTGGCACGTAGTGGATTGTTTAGGGTGAAACTATCCGGAGTACCTAAAAGAAATAACCATTATTGAAAAAATCAAAAATCTTGGGTTGTAGGTGGCGTTTCTTCAATATGACATGGAATTGTCATATGATGGGGAAAGAAAACAAGTAAAAAAGGGCTTTAAATTCAATCAGAACACCGCTGGTAGATAACTTAAAAAATGGGTTGGGATAGTCTATGAGCCCCCCAAAGATGTACACTTATTTTTCCGTGTGACTGAAATAAGTAAATCACACGGTAAAAACATGGGGAATGTCACTACGGTCCCACATATCTTTCCCAATTTAAAAATGTGACAACATTCAAAGATCATATGAAACATTGCAAGCTTCATGGAAATCAAAGGGTGGAAATGCCAGCAGGAGACAAAGCTATCTTACAATTTAAATTTTGTTTTAATTTCCTCTTGCATAGTGATAAAGTAACTTTGGATTGTGAATCAACACTGTTGGAAGTACCTGAACCATCAAGACCAAATGTAGTTAAGAACACAAGCTTGTAGCTGTTTCCTTAGCCCATGCACAACAGCATTCAGTTAACAATGCGCAGTTGGTAGAATTTTTGAGACTATGAATGTTGTGAGTAGCATGAAAAAAACACTGGTGGCGCTAGTAAAAATGGCAAACAAGTCCATTTCACGATTGCTTCACGTTAATTACCCATGCCATTATCAGATGAGGAACAACGTACCTTAGTAGAGGTAACAGTTGATTGGATTTGTGGGGGTGCTCTCGCCAAGGAATGCTGTTCAAGACCATGATTCCCTTATTGACGGCAATTCCACGCGTCCACGCGGAAAAGTAATTTTCGGGGTAGCCCCATAAAAAATTCAATTCAAAAATTTAACAGCAGCTCTTTCTTCCGGTTCTTATACACAATTCCAACTACGATCTGAAGTAAGTGCAACCAGCCATGGTACAACTTCAAAAAAATGGAGCTATGGATGATGCATGGGTGGAAAACAGCTTTTCCTATGAAATCATACTGAAATCAACAGAAAAATTACTTGTTTTGGAATTTATGCGGAAACATGTTGAATATGGTGTTGAGTAAAAGAATAAATTTTTTTTTTTAGATTTCTTCAGCTTCTTTCCCAAATCTTTGAGTGAACTGATTCAAGTGCAGAAAAACGATGACGGCTGCAACATTTCCCCCATTCTCAAGCAAACGATTTCCGAATGATATGCATGATTTGTTAACGGCCAAGGACAAGTCTACTCTTATGATAATTTTAACTCCATCTCGAGATTCGTCGAGGAGACTATTCCCTCAATCGAGTCATTTTACGACAGTCTGTACGATCCTGACGATGTACTCCTGGCGAAAACAGCTTTGCTAAAAACGTGAGGGCACAGGAAGGGTGTAAAAATGGGTTTGACTAGTGCAAACTAGTGCATTTATCAAGTGATGTGCTCATTCTGTTGGACACTGTGTACAGAATGGAGAAAAATTCACGAGTAATTTAGTGTAGATCTAGGATATTATTTTTCCGCTCCTCATGTGGTAATGGACCTCATCCTAAGAATTAGTGGGGAAAGCATCGAACTCATCAACGACATTGATCAACACTTGTTTATCGAGATGCCAATGAGGAATGGATACGTAATTCATGGGGGATTGTATCCTGGAAACTGATCCAACTCGAGAAAAGACAGGATAAAAGCCGGATGCAGTGTTCTTTGATATGAAGTCCCTATATCCCAGGGCTATATCCCATTACGGTCTTCTCCGCGGTGACTAAAAATGGCACAATGATCCTTCAGGCCCAAATTTCATCGACATTGGTTATGTTGAGGACAATGAGCCGGTTGGATGGGCCGATAGGTTGAAAATGAAATTTGGCCTTTGATAAATGTGCGAAGGTGTTTGTAATATGAGTCGTTGTGACGTTGTTACCAATTCCAATCAATGTGCTCTAATTACTGCCAATTCAAACTAAACTTCCTTTACAATTACTGCCTCAGACATGGTACTATTCAATAGGAAAAAAATTATCCTTGATGAAACTTTTGCCGCAGGCAGTGCCGTTGTGGAAAAATCTAAAAAGCTCATTTTCGAATTTTACTACAATTAGGCTAAAGTACAGTGGCCAGGAGAGGGTCAAGTGGAGGTCTGATGAAGCGACACGATTTCCGAGGTGTGCTTGTAAGTCCAAAGGTGTACTTTATACTGAACCTCAAGTAAGTAGCCTGTATCTTCACAGCGATGTCTTAAAAACCAGACTCTCTTATTATTTCAGCGATTGAAGCATAGGTTGGGTTCTTCTTCCCAAAACAATTCAAAATCACGACGATAGCAGTTTCTTAAAAATAAACTAAATCAAGTTTAGGGTTTTTTGCAATCATGGCAGGGTAGGTATTTTCCCACTGATCACATTTATCATATTGACAATTGGAGCAAAGAAAACCTGTAATGTGAGAGTCATAAAATCTCTTCAAGACAGATACTACAGTCTTTAATTCGCACTCCGCATCCTTTGTGTAATTTACATGGATTGCATAATCTACACTTTTCAATATAGCCATTAATAAAAGTACAATTCTCTGAGGATGACCAGCTACCCAATGTATATAGACATAAAAGACACCTGTAAAACAATTTTCGATCTTGACTGTCTCACTTCCACAAAGAAACTGACTGAGGAAAATGAAAGTCTTCTAGGAGGAGGAGGAATAACGCTGCAAAACATGTTTATACAGGAGTTTTTGAGTTATTTCTTGTTGCCTTGCAAAATGGCCGTCTAGGTAATGGTTAAAAACAAAATCCCAATATCACTTTGTTTTATTTCAAGTAATATCTCAATAAATTGAGTAAATGCATCTGAGCCACGACGTAAAAGTTTCTAGCAATATTTCAATGATAGAGACTCATTTCTCATTATATCGTTTAGAATTCTTTGAGAAAATATTTTTCTTTGAAGAGATAACTCTAGAAAATCATCATCTAGAATATAACATTTTTTCAAAGTCACTAGATTTCGAATGATTTTTGGTTCATGATCCACTCATTTTTAAATCCTGACACTCTCAATACCAATTATAGACTAACAATTGATCTCATTTGCTCTTCAATATGCTTCACTTATGCAATTCGTCCGTCTTGTATATGTACTATATTCCCTTTTTCTGAAAATCATGATTGTTCATCCAAATTGAATTTGCTTAATGATATAAATATATCATAGAAATATCTCGTCCCATTCTAGGGTTAGCCGGAAACCCTTTGTAATTTTTGCTGCAGCACTAAGTATTCTAGGTTTCGTTCCGCCATTGTTAGCGCCTCCAATATCCAATAGAGTAAAAGCATCCATTACTAAAGAATAATATCCTTGATTTTAACACACTGAACTCTTTTTCAATGCTTAAGCAAAGTCAAACAAGATTGCGTGACCCTCAACTCTAATTATGTAGCTTGCAACTGCATCTCTTATAAAATTATTCCCTATGACGTAACATGCGCCTTCTGACTGTCATCAGAAAGGCGTGATAGGGATGTTATTAAAACTAGGGACAAACTTTAAAAGCAGGGATAAGGATGACTTTAAATGCAGGGATAGGGATAACTTTAAATTTTGATAGGATACTCCTTACGTTACTTAGGTAAAGCATAAACGGCCCAATTTGGGAACAGCGCAACCACCTCACCACTCTACGAATTATTACCGGTTCCAGTTCAGAACAAATTTTAAAACATCATTCCTTTGATTATTTAATTACATTAAGCACCCATCTAGGATTTGCTCGATCAAACACTTCGAAGAATGGGAAACCTATAGCTAAATGTAGGGTCTCCTCATAACCTAAAAGAGCATATGTAGGTTAGCTAACCCAACTATCCACATCATCTTTTATGAATTATCATTACACACTGATAAAAGTCCCATTAAATTTTTCTTTTGGTCCATTTCTCTCAGGATAAAATGGCGTTGCTAGTGCACTTTCTACGCCCTAAATAAAATTAACAAAATTATTAAATATACTAATAGTGAGTTTACAAGCTATTACCAAATAGCACATATTTGTTAAAGGTTTAAGGGAATATATACACATTAAACTCTGAAAATAACTAACTAAGGAATAAATTATAGCTTTGTAAAATCAGGTAATATGTTTGCAACTTTGTACCATGCTGCCAGGAAGGAAATGAATGTATTTAACACTGTTGCCTTTCTTTGTCACACTTAGTACATATAGCTTGATGGTCCTTGCTAAGGCGGATGAGCCAGAAAACCACATAAATATCTTGTTGATGTTTTATATTCTTAGCAAAAGTTGCATTTTATCAAAGAATATTTACTATCACTTTCTCAATCCATTCCTATTGGACTCTTTCCCTTCGCTTTGTCGGGTGCACAGATGTCCTTCTGTGCACCATCTATACATTGAGTACACAGAAACACCTTTCGATTAATGTTGGAAGAGTGTTTTTTTTTTGCAGAACGACACAAAAATTAAAAGTTAAATTAGGAAACATCCTTAGCAAGACTCACTATATGTAAGAAAAAAGAATGATTGCAATTCTCTCTGAAACCAGTTAGGACATAATATTTTAATTATATTAGAATAGAACTTACTGGCTAGAATAGCACACAAGCTAGCATAAGCACGTCAGAACAATTACAATGATAAAATAAATGTTAAGGGATAAACATAGTAACAAAGTTAAATCAATTATTAAAATGCGAAACAAAATAGGGAATGAAAGAGTTTTTGTACCTCATGGTCAACATTTGGGGACACGAGTCAAGTTGGGTATTTGGAGCTCTACGAGCATTAAGTCTTGCATTAGGAAGGATTGGGAGCTTTCCTTTGAAGGGGGGAAGAAGACGTCGGTGATAGTCAGAACTAAAGCTCTTGTAAATAATAAGTATATAACGTAAATATATAAGGATTTATTAAATAAGGATATAACGAGTTTACCTGAAAAGCTTGTGGACCGCATATTTGTGAGCAGTTCGACCAAGGAGTTACGAGCCACTCAAAATGAAAATTATGAATATGACCTAAAAGATAGATAGATAGATAGATAGATTTGTTCATATACAATAAACAAACAATAAAAGACAATAGAAGCATACACATCAACACACAGCACACACAAGACTCTATGGTCAGGAATGTAGGAAAATAGAAAACAAAATTCCTAAAAAGGAGAAAGAACACAGATCTTTCTCAAAGCTAAGTAGCGAAATGAGACTTGGCTATACCCACTGACTACCCGCCAAAGAGTAAAGCGGAGCTGAGTCCCATGCATAACAAATTCCCATCATTTTTATGCAACTATGATGAAGTTACGCAAGGTTTACGTAACTATCTGTCATGGTTTTACTCTGATTAGCACTGGATCTCAAGATTTTCATCACTTCTGCAAAGTTAATGATTAAAAAATCAACAGACCCCCAAAACCAAAAAACCAAGAAAAAAAAGAAAAAAAACAGCGAAGCAAAGTTCCATGTATAACAAAGTCCCATCATTTTATACAACCCTTAGAAAGCTGAACAGCTTCTTCACACAAAAGTGAGTACAACTCAACTTGGTGGACGTGATGAAATATTTGAGAGCCTGAAAGATTTGGAGTAAAGGCAAGACAGAATGTCTCTGTGAAAGGCAATACATGTCGGTCGGGAAGCAGAAGTAGAATTTATAAATTTCTGAAATTTTGCTGAGTTTTAGCTTAAAATACAATGTACATTTTTCTTGAAAGGCAAAGTAAATTTAACGCGGATCATGACGCTTGTACCAAGAGACCTAAGGTAGAGACCAAAAGCGAAGACAGTCAACAGTTCGCAGTAACGAATTGTAAGTACGGAGCGATGCGGCTTAATAATAACCGAAAATCCAAGAGACAGAGCTTTGATAACAAAAGATATATCGAAAAAATTTAATTTTGATACTAATTTAGAGTATTTAAAATTCATCAAATGTAATGGTACCCATCAAAGATTACAAGCATGAAAAAATTTGAAAAATTTTGGAAAAAGGGGGGAACCACCCCAAATTATCAAGAAATCTTGATGAAAATCACAGCATCAGATTCACGAAACTCGAAAACCCTACTTTAGATGTTTCAATTTACTATGTATAAAAATGTGGAATTTTGCATTTTTTCCCAGAAGAAGGATCATGGATGCCTGTTTATTTTGACTTTTTTTCTTTTTTTCCCAGGGTGATAATATCGAACCAGTGATCGTACAAGATTGGGACAGGGCTCATTTGATTAGATATCTAAAGTTCTAGTACCCTTTTTAAGTGGCCGAAAAAAATAGGGGGCAGCTAGCCCCCATCCCAAGCTCATTTTTCTCCTAAGTCACCCGATCCAAATTTTCAGATTTTGGAGAAGAAATAAGGAAGCAACGATTATGA
This sequence comes from Artemia franciscana, assembly GCF_032884065.1. NCBI lineage: Eukaryota > Metazoa > Arthropoda > Branchiopoda > Anostraca > Artemiidae > Artemia > Artemia franciscana. Next base: position 18,203,263 of record NC_088879.1, on the reverse strand, counting down.
TCTCTCTGTTGTGAGATGTAGAGTTCTTTACAATGGACTTGTTTTATATTTTTCAGGGACGTACTTTAAAGAATTCTGTTTAGCCCTAGATGGTTGGGCAAAAAGGACAATCTTTGGCAATATGTCATCCTTCATCCGCAGAACGTGTCCTAACCATCTCAATCTTTATTTTATTATAGCCTTAGAAAGCAGGATTGAACCACCTTTTTCGTGTAGCCTATAGCTACCATGCTATTACAAAACTACGGTTCCGCACAATTGGATGGGAACATCGATTTAAAGTTAAGTGTATGAATACTAATTTCAAAAAGTAAAAAACCTTTCTTTAGCAGCAAATTTTTCATTTTTTCTTCCAAGTTAGGTTTTAAACTTGTATCAGTCACAACCATACGCATTTGTTCTTCAAGTGGACGATCAATTGTGTGGCTGGAAGACATAAGGGCTCTGGGTACATCATTGTAGTGGCCGTGGATGCCAAACATCTAAATAAAATTTTCAAAATAAGTGAAGAAAGAAACTGAAAAGGAATTTGCTATTAATCATGAAATAGGTATCGTTAAAATGGACACAAACAATGAGTAGCTAGGAAAATTATGCTATAATTTCAGGAAAACTTTCAGAAATTACTGATCATAGCATGCTAATAACATGAATAGTAAACACAATTGCAGCTTTAAAAGACCACTTAAAAAGGCTGACTTACCTGTTTTATACTCTCTTTGTTTTTCTTTTTCTTTCATTTCTTCTTTTCTGCATTTTTATTTTTAATATCTTAGATTTAAAAGTTCCTAAAAAGTGAATTGAGACAAAACAGCTGTACTAACCCAAGATTTTTGGATCAAACAGTTCGTGGTAACGAACTGTAGTAAGGAGCGAACCGGCTCAATAGTAAACAAAACTCTAAAAAACGGAATTTTGATGCTAAAAGATACATCAAAAGAATTGGATTTTTATGCTGATTTTAAATATATAAGTTTCATCAAACTTAGTATTTGTTATCAAAAGTTACGAGCCTGAGAAAATTTGCCTTATTTTGGAAAATAGGGGGAAACAACCCCTAAAAGTCGTAGAATCTTAACGAAAATTAAGCCATCGCGTTCAGCGTATCAGAGAACCCTTTTGAAAAAATTTCAAGCTCCTATCTACAAAATGTGGAATTTGGTATTTTTGCCAGAAGACAGATCACGGGTGCGTGTTTATTTTATTTTATTTTATTTTTTTTTCCAGGGGTCATCGTATCGACAAAATGGTCCTAGAATATCGCAAGAGGGCTCATTCTAACGGAAATGAAAAGTTCTAGTGCCCTTTTTAAGTGACTAAAAAAACTGGAGGGCACCTAGGCCCTCCCACGCTCATTTTTTTCCAAAGTCAACGGGTCAAAATTTTGAGATAACCATTTTGTTCCGCATAGTCGAAAACCTAATAACTATGTCTTTGGGATGACTTACGCCCCCATAGTCCCTGGGGGAGGGGCTGCAAGTTACAAACTTTGACCATTGTTTACATTTAGTAATAGTTATTGGGAAGTGTACAGACGTTTTCAGGGGGATTTTTTTGGTTTGGGGGTGGGGATGAGGGGAGGGGGCTATGTGGGAGGATGTTTCGTTGGAGAAATATGTCATGGGGGAAGAGAAATTCGATGAAAAGGGCGCAGGATTTTCTAGCATTACTATAAAAAAAAAACAATGAAAAAAATAAACATGAAAAAGCTTTTTCCATTGAAAGTAAGGAGTAACATTACAACTTAAAACGAACAGAGATTATTACGCATATGAGGGGTTCTAAAAATACTTTAGCATAAAGAGCGAGGTATTTAGGAGGAGATAAATACCTCGCTCTTTATGCTAAAGTATTTTTAGTAATTTCAACTATTTATTCTACGGCCTTTCTGATTCAGGGGTCATTCTTAAAGAATTGGGACACAACTTAAGATTTAGTGTAAAGAGCGAGGTATTAACGAGGGGAGAAACCCCCTCATATACATTATAAAAATATAAGAATATAAAAGTTTGTTTCATAAGTTAATTCTTAAGTTACGTATATTTTTTTACTAACAAAAACGTTCGTTAAAATTAAAAGTTCTAGTTGCCTTTATAAGTAACCAAAAAATTGCAGGGCAACTAGGCCTCCTTCCCACCCCTTATTTCTCAAAATCGTCAGATCAAAACTAAGAGAAAGCCATTTAGCCAAAAAAAGAATTAATATGCAAATTTCATTTTAACAATTTATGTGCGGAGAGCCAAAATCAAACATGCATTAATTCAAAAACGTTTAGAAACTAAATAATAAAAACTAGTTTTTTTAACTGAAAGTAAGGAGCGACATTGAAACTTAAAACGAACAGAAATTACTCCGTATATGGAATGAGTTGTCCCCTCCGCAATCCCTCGCTCTTTACTCTAAAGTTTGATTCTTTGCCACAATTCTACTTTTTAAAACAATTGAAAACTTTAGCGTAAAGAGCGAGGGATTGCGGAGGGGACGACTCATTCCATATACGGAGTAATTTCTGTTCATTTTAAGTTTCAATGTCGCTGCTTACTTTCAGTTAAAAAAACTAGTTTTTTTTTATTTATTCACCCTAAGAACCTTCAGTTAAACAGAAAGACAAAAGAACAGGAACAGTGCTTGTAGTGATTTTTGTTTATGGTATATGTATTTTAATAAGTATTCGATATTTAAAAATTAAAAACAAGCATCCAAGCAAGAATTATGTATTTCTCCTAACGGAAAACTCCTAAGCAAAGAGTGAATTGTGCTTCGTGTATTTTTTTTTTCACCGAGACACTGCGTATTGAAGAAGTTGTAAGAAATTTCAAAAGGGCCTCATTCAATGGGAAATTGAAAGTTCTAGTGTCTGATAGAAGATTCAAGAGTTATCTTAGGTCTACCAGTCCTCCTTTCACATCCCTTTTTGCTACCCTTCCACAAAAACATCTGATCTGACTTTTGATATATGCATTTTGTCTGACATTACTGAAAGACCAAATAACTGTTCCTTTGGGCATGCCAGGACCTCCCATACCCCTTGTGCTAGGGGCTGGGAGCTATGAACTTTTCTAATTGTTTCCATATAAAATTTTTTATTGGGGAAAGAGGACATGTTTGACCCTGGGTCTCTAAAAAAGCATCTGCATGCAGGTTGTCCAAAGGGCGTATCAGCGATATATCAAGAACGGCTTAGAGAATTACGTTGAAACTAACAAGGCAGGTTGCGGCAAATGTTAAACTAACTAAAAGACAATATACACATGCTACTACTACTACTTCTACTGCTATTACTATTACTACTGCAACTACTACTTAGTACTGTTGCTAATACTGAAACTACTACAACTACTACTATTACACTACTACTACTACTACTACTGCTACTACTACTACTACTACTACTACTACTACTACTACTACTACTACTACTACTACTACTACTACTACTACTACTACTACTACTACTACTACTACTACTACTACTACTACTACTACTACTACTACTACTACTACTACTACTACTACTACTACTACTACTACTACTACTACTACTACTACTACTACTACTACTACTACTACTACTTGTGCTACTACTACCACTAATACTACTAAAAATACAACTACTTCTGATACTACTGGTATTGATATAAAACTCTCAGGGAATGTTAAGGGGGATATTGAACTAAGTCAAAACGCAATATGTGTGGCCAGGCTGTAAAAACGGCTTATAAGAGATATATCAAGAATGGCTTAGAGCATTAAGTTGAAACTTTCTGGGCATGTCGAGGGGGATATTAAACTATCCATAAGGCTTAGAAGATTCATTTGAAGAATTTCAGGGCATGTTAGAGGAGATGTTGAACTAAAAAAAAATTACACTAAGCATGCAAGTTTTCCAAAGGTCCGTATGAGCAATATTTCAGGGATGGCTGAGAGCATTACTCTGAAACTTGAAGGTACGTTAAGGTGAACAATGTTACTTACATAGTTAAATTACATAGAAGGTACGTTAACTAAAATGTACAATGTTACTTACAATATTGTATCAGAATTGATAGGGTAATATAGCAATCTCCCTGGAATTATTTAGGTAAGTAGTATATAGTGTGAATCTAAAGTCATTCTGTTCTGAAAAATTAATTTTAAAAAATATATTTCTTGTGCAAGTAAAACCAAAGCTAGAAGCTCAACACCAGCCAAAATTACGCAAAATGGATGTAAAAGCTAGCTGTAATGAACTAACTAGTGTTACTTTTCAACATTTGTAAAATTGCGATAACTAGCGCTCGGCTGAAAAAAGTATACCCAAAAACAAGATTTTACCTTAGGAGAGGAATATTCCATGCCGGCAGAGAATAAAAAAGCAAATTTTTAAGTGTCTCGATTGTCTTTCAACAGCCAAGATATCAATATCTATCATGTGTGTAATTATGTAACTAATCAATGCTTGGTATATAAATACAAATATAAAAAAAACACAAAATAACTCAGCTTTCGGTAAAATGCCAGCTTTTAGAATTTCCCAAATATTACGAGTAAGTTTAGTTGAGCTAATCATGTAGGTATACCTTGAGTTTGTGAAGTTCTTAGTTTCAACTTCGGTATTTACTTCTGTAAGAAAAATCTTGTTTTTGTAATCCGTTTTTTCTCGTTTTTTAATATACACAACAAATCTTACAAAAAAATATTCTCTAACTAAAGCAATGAAATTAGTGAGGTCAGCTTGAGTTTTTGTTAAAAGAGGGCGTTAAAAAGATGTTTTACTTCTCGCTTAAACTTTCCCACGAGGTATGTTTTCCTTATCACATTGATAAAGAAACGAAAGCGTTTGTTGTCACTGGTACCTTTGAGAATTCGCACACAAATTCATTTGGTAGTTTCTTCTCCAAAATATGCTTTTTAGAATTCATTTACTGAGAGGACTAGGAGGGAGAGTGTACACGAGCCTATAGGCAAAGGGTTTTTGATAAGAGGCATTAAATAGTAAACTTGGTGTGCTTCCTTGGTGAAGCACCAAGCCCCCTGAGGTTAACACAGCTACGCACGTTTCTCCTTCATTTCGACTAATAAAACCTCCCTCTTTCCTCGCCCCCCTTAAAAGTTTAAACCCTTTTTTACGGCTTCTTCACAGTCCATTCAGGGACAACCTGCTTTTCGTTTGATCCTAGATAGTTGTCCGAAACAGACGATCTTTGGCAATCTATCACCCTTCATCTAAAAATACATGCTAGCCATCTCAACTTTTCTCTTGTTATGGCCTTAGAAAGAAGGATGGAACCACATTTTTCGTATAACTTCAATACAATCAGTAAAATAGGTACAAAAAAAGTATACAATTCCTCTAGAAAAAACCTGAAATATCTCTCTCCATATTCTCAAGTGCCCGCGTTTTCGAAACCATACTTGACCACTGTTACCGCTGTAATTTTCAATGTCCAAATATTCGTAAGGAGCAGCATCTTTCCATCCTTCCGAAGTTTCTTCAACTGTGAAAAAACACCCTCAGCCTTGGACTATTTTAACATCTTCATTATTCTTATTTTCTTATTCTAACACTTCTTATTTTAACACTATATTTATTAATAATGCTATCCAGGTAATTGCAATTATCGATTTGATCAATATTTTTGTTACCCAATATGACCTCATTTGCGTCACGCGCCTAGTCTAAGAGCCTTTCTTTTCTTAGCATTAATCTTCAAATATATTATTGCATTCGTCACTCCCATAACCTCCAAAAATCGTTTTTTCTATCATTTTCATCCACGATACTCAAATCATCAAAATAATCTAAAACCAAATGACTTTTACTTCACCATTTGATTCCATGCTCTCCTATAGGCTTTGCCGTGTCGATTACGTCAAAGTCCGTCAAAATGGTCCTAATAAAATGGGAATAGAATGCAGCCCTGCATTACTTCTGATTCTATATAAAACCAGCAAGTAACCTCTTATTCCTACATTACCCTCAACAATTTTGTTCTTGTACTTAAACTTAAATAATTGTGTTCTTGCGAAATTAAAACTAACGGAAACAACTCCATCCTTACGGTCTTCTCCAATTCCACTTGGGGGCAACCTAATTTTCATTTGACCCCTTGCGGATGATCAAAAAGGACAGTCATTGGCAATCTGTCATCCTATGTCCTCCTTAGTTTCACTTTTCCTAAAAGTTTCAAATCGTTTCTCCACCAGGAAACAAAATTTATTATTTTTTTTTTTTTTGGTTATGATTGGCAACTAACTAAGCGCTCATGCTTGAATTACTCCAGAGCTAAGTTTCATCTAACGTTCCACAGCCTTAAGTGATTGGCTACGTGTTAAGGACAGTCGACAATTAAATAAAGTAACATACAAGTAAGCTTCTGTGGAACTACTGCAGCTAAAGAAAAAATATATACCACCATTAGCATTGTGTGCAGATTCAATCCAAAAAAAGACAAAGATCATACCTGAAATGGTACTTGTTTCTTCTTTCTTTTATTAAATTTTCCTTTCACAACAAGATTAATTTTCTCGCTAGATTGACCGGCTGAAATTAAATAAAATCATCACATTTACTAAACTATTATTAATAGCACTCATGACTTCAGAGAGACAAATTATAGTATTATAAGATTTTGCTGACATTTATATAATATTAAGTTAAAACCATTTTTCCCAAAAATATTTTCAAAGTAAGTAAAGAGACATGTAGAAACTAAAACGAGTAGAAACAAAAACACGGAATGTTATAAACTTAAAATTAACAGAAATCACAGAGAATGAATCAATAACTCCAAAACGAAAAGAAATTAAAATGAATAATCTAGTAAAAGTTAAACGAACAAAAATGACAAGAAACGAGAGTAGGGATACTTCCACGAGGTGCCAGTTAGAGGTGTAGTTGGGGGAGGAATTTTCCCCGCCTCTGAAATTTGAAAATACTTTCTTTGTGATTTCACTGGAAAAAAAAATCAAAACACAAATTCGCTTATTTATAGATTTTGAAGAACTCCTTTTTATTGTATCCTTCTGAAAAAGCTATCTGTGTTTGGCTATCTGAAAAAGAACCTTTGCCTATCTAAATTTCCTTAAAATGGTAGCTCTGCAAGCCCCTATCTGAGCCCTTTAAAGGTTAAAGCGTTTGCGCTTTAATTGAAACGATCTGTATTCGGTTAGACTAGTTTATCATTCATCATAAAAGCAACAAAATAATATCAAAAGCCCAATCAAGGTGGGAAAAGCAGCTACCTAACAATTCGTGGTAACCAACTGTAAGCAAGGAGTGACTCAGTCAAAGAGTAACCGTAATTCTAAAAACTTAATTTTTATAGGAATATATTCACGAAAGGATTAGCTTTTTATGCTTATTTGGAATACATAAATTTCAGTAAGTTTAAGGTTTCCCATCCAAAGCTACAAACCTGAGAAAGTGTGTCTGATTTTCGAAAAAGAGTGGAAACACCCTAACAAAGTCAGGGAATCATAACGGAAGACGTACCATCAGATCTAGCGTATCAGATATTTCCTACTGTAGGATTTTCGAGCTTTTATATGCAAAAATTTGGATTTTTTTTTTTTTACCAAAAGAAAGGTCATGAATGAATTTTTTCCTCCAGGGTTGGTCGCACCGAATCTTAGGATACCAAGATAAGGTCCTTTCAAACGGAAATGAGCTCTTAGCTCTTGGGGCCTTTTTTGAGCGACTAAAAAGATTGAAAGGAAACTAGCCCCCTCCCATACCCCTTTCTTCCCCAAAGTCAACTGATTAAAATTTTGAGAAGATCATTTTGTTCAACATAGTTGAAAGATACAATAACAGTGCTTCTGGTATTACATGAACCCCACAGCCTCTCGAGTAAGAGCTGTAAGCTATGAAATTTGCCCAATGTCGACGCATTAATTATAAAAAAAACGAAAAAGAGGTTTTTAAAAGAGGTTGTTGAGCTTAAGACCAGCAGAACCTCCTTTACTAATCGTAAAAGTCACAAAACTTATTGTGTCATTTGCATTTTATTAGGAACTATATACATTTCGAACAATGTGCTGTTTTGAAAACAGATTTTTAAAAAATCACAATAACAATAAAGATGACTAAAAAAGCTAATGAATATAAACTGAATATAAAATGATATTAATCTCTTGAAACTCAGCAATTCAATATTTTTTTCCCTTTTTTCAAATGGTAAATACAAGAAAAAGTGTATAGTGTAATTTGTTTTCAGTGAAGCAAAAATGACACAGTAGGCTTTAGAACGGTTACGGTTAGAGGGAAAGGGCCCAGTAGCTAAAATCTTGCTTGAAGTAATTTTGGTTCGTTTTCAGTTTGACTTGAATATTCAATTTTTACTCGTTTTAATATTTAGTTATCCATCTACATCTTTATATGTTATCTTTATGTTTGATACGATCATTTATTGTAAGAACTGTTCGTTTTGGATTTCATTTATTATTTAATAGTTCTTTCTAGCCGTTTTGAGTTTGAATTTTTACTGGACTCTATATCTATTAATCTTAATTTGGATATGGATCTTTACTTCTCTTTGAAAAACTTATTTTTTGGATTTTTTTTTAAAATTATTTTCTATTCGGTTTGATTGCAAAAGTTTGTTGTTGGTTAGTACGATGAATATTTCTCCAGTTGTCATATATTTGGCTTAGTAATTAAAATATTCAGATTTCTTCCGATAAGTACAGCTAAAAAAGACATGGGATGGGGACTAGTTTCCCTTTTACAACTTTTTAACATCACCCTCAACATGCCATGAAAGCTGCAACTTGATGTCCTCAGCTGTTCTCAAGATATTGCAAATGAACTTTTTTTTAGTAAAATGGATGCGCATAGTGTCTTTTGATTTAGTTCATCATACACCTCAACATCCCCAAGTTTTATCTTAATACCCTTGGCTTTTGAGTGCACACCCAGAATAAAGTAATTCCCCTTTTGCTAATGATGCCTCCTGCATGTTAAAAAAGGAATTTACACGGGGTTGTGAGGGGAGTGTGGCGTCCATAGAGGCATAGTTACTTGACCTTTCGGATATTTTGTAAAAGAATTTGTTTTTTTCAAAATTTCAGTCAGTTTTGAGGAGAAGGGGCATCTACCTTGACCTTCTTGAGAAGAAGGCCAAGGACTGGCTAGCTGCCCTTCAATTAATACGCCCTTAACCAGAATGTAACTAGTGTGTTTAATTGTTTTCACTGTCCTTTTTAACAGCTGTAGAAGGTCATATCATCCCCATAGGCATAGTTATTTGACCTATAGACGCTTTTGAACAAATAAATAGTTTTCTCTATAAAAAAATATAGTAATAATAATTTTAGAATGTTCATCAGATATTTTTGAGAAAGGGCAGCAAAAAGGGTCATGGCAGGGAGGCTGGTAGCCGTACAGCATCTTTTCAACATCCGTCTTAATATGTCCTGAAAGTTTCAGCTTAGTACCCTAAGCCATTCTTAGGATATCACAGATCTGCCTTTCTGATAACCTGCGTGAATATAGTGTCCTTTCATTTAGCTCAGCATACCCCAAAACTCACCCTCCATACCCTTAGCATTTTCGGACACACCAAGTATCAAACATTCCCCGCTTTCCTAATGATAAATCCTACATTCAATAAATGGACAAATTGTAAAATTTACAATCCTGGACCTGGGAGGATGACATCCCTATAGTCATAGCTATTAGATGTTTCTATATAAAATAGCTGTTTACGAATTCTGTCAGCGTTAAGGGGCAACTAAATCGCCATTAGAGGGAGGGGGAGGCTGGTTGCCCGTAGTTTCTTTTCAACATCCCTCTCAACATGTCTTTAAGATTTTAACTTAACACCCTTGACCGTTCTTTAGTTATTACTGTTGTGCCTTTTGGCACTACTCTTGGATCTAATGTGTTCCCTCCCGGTATATACTAAAAGTTTTACCTTAATGCCAGTGACATTTTTGGAAACTAAGGATCCAACATATCCCCTAGCTTTCCCAATAACGATCCTTATGACTTATATAGCTTAAAATACCTGTCACAGCAGCTTTGCGGGTTAATTCTTCCCTGGAGGCGTAGTTAATTTACTTTTCAACTATTTTGAACAAGGTAGCAATTTAAAAATTTCGATCAAATATATTTGGGGGAGATCAGCTAAAAATAGAATGACAGAAAAACTATTTACCCTCTGGCCACTTTTTAGCATCAACCTCAACATTCCCTAAAAGTTTAAAATTAATAAACTCGGGTATTCTTGAGATATTGCAGATACACCAGTAGTGGTGCATAGATGGATACGGTATGGGTGCCAGAGGCTCTAATGATTATAGCCTAAAACTCATTATATATATCCTAAAATTCATCTGTGTACTCCAACATGCATATCATTAGCATTTCAAATGGGAACATAACTTGCATAATGCTATGAGGCCCTAGAAACCAGCCGTAGCAACCAGATCAAATATAACATTGGATTTTCAATGTATTTTATACTAGTAAGAAAGTAGAATTCACAGATAGAGCAGTTTGAATATATCTTTTTCATCAATTTTTTTTTGACAAGACTCACTAGCAAAAATAATGAGTGGTTGGTTTACACTATTGAAATTTAATAATAAAACTGGCAGCAGCAATAATACAAAGACAAGAGTACCAAACGTACCAGTAGAAGTTTTAAGAGGACCTTGACCAAGCCTTGCATGGGATAAGATGTATAAAAGATGTGTGATTTCATTGGGCATATTCAAATTGGAGGAGCACTTCAAGCTGCTTAAAATACAATAGTTCATTGAAGGCAATAGCTTGAAACAGTATGAGAAAAATGAGGCACACATAATTATGTTATTGTAATTACGAAAAAACAATTTGAATCAAAATTTGTTTTGTTAGATATTTTTATTAGGTTACCGTTCCTCTCTCGAAGTAGAAAAATCTTTGGACTTATTAGTTTGTCTGCAGTTAGCACTGAGATTGTTAGGATTAAAAAATGGATGGATTTATGAAACATAAAATCATGCAGAATCTTGCGATTGTGGGGAAATGTCTGGATGTAGATGATCATTTACAAAAGTTATCAATGCAAAAGAAAATATTCTCTCAAAGAATGCTTGATGATATTATAAAAAATAAATCTTCAACTTTGAATTATTGTATGAAGCTTATGTGTCATGACCCAAACGCGTTTACTCAATTTACAAACATACTATTCGAAATAAAACAAAATGATATTGTGGATTTGCTTTGAACATACCTTAGAAATCCAATGATGATTTAAGACTCTATCCAAATGATTTTTTCATTACAACAATAAACAAGTCTACAATTTAGAAAATCTTATCCAAAATGATTCAGTTAATTTGGATTGTGATGTCTCTGGATTACGTCTCCAATTTCTCTAGAAAAGAGCAGCCTTTATTGATCCTATACCAGTTTCACCTTGAAAGTTCAAGCTTCAAAACTGAAAAAAATTTCTAAACAAGTAAACTATATGTGTATACACTGGGAAGCTGGTCGTCCTGTGAGAATAGTACAGTTGTTATTGAGTATGATGGAAAATGTAGAATATGTAATCCGTGTAAATTGCATAGAGCATATGCAGTACAAATTAAAGACTGTAACTCCTGTCTTGAAAAGATTTGTAACTCTTCCACAAGAGGATTATTCTGTTGCAATTATCAGCAAGATAAATATGATCAGTGGGAGAATAACTATCCCGGCATGATACAAAAAGGACCCTAAACAAAATTCCAGTTTATTTCTAAGAGACTGGTACCGTCGGGGTTTTAAATTGTTTTGGGAGGAAGAATAAGGCCTACGCTAAAACTGTTGAAAATAACAAGAGAGTTTGATTTCTACGCCATCGCTGTACAGACAATGGCTAATATTACTATAAACCTACTGCCTCTTATTTGCAGAAAGCGGTTCTCCAATTCAAAACACTGCAAGCCGTATTGCTTAAAATAAGCAAATTGAAACACGCGAATTTTACATTTTTAATGAAAAAAAGTATCATTGACTTCACAAGAAGATACAATAAAATTGAAGTTACATTTTACTGTAAAAAGTATAACTGTGACTTTGCAAATCTAAACCAATGCACAGTGAATTCAGATAATTTGTCAACATTGGTTGTTCTTGACAGCTACCTATACGTAGAAGAAGCGATCTAAAGAGGAAAAAAGCTATTTCCATGTACATATACATTTTTATTAAAAAGCAAATTTACAAATGTTTGTAGAACATTTGACTTGTAGGGCAATGAAATCAATATTATAGCCTACAGGCATGAAAGTGTATTTTTAACTTTTTAACCAAGAAGGTATTCAGGCAAGGTTTTCCCATGCAAATATTGAGAAGTTCATTGCACAGCCACGACATTCGAAAACGAAATACAATAGTACATGAAAATTACAGCTTTTGTTAAATCCTGCACGCTCTTCTGGTTTTTAATAATAATTTCTCCGTTGCTTTCATTGAAGGTTTTTATTTATGGAGCGTAGAATGCGTATGGTAGACCAAGAGGATCAAAAAACTGTTTATTCTGCACTGTTTGAAATATGCATAACCAAATACCCGTCTTTGGAAAATCCAAGGGTATACAATAGAATTTTATTTGAACGTACCGAACCATAATAAATAAATTCATTATTTGATTTGTGCTCACAGTGCAAGGTCTAGTAAAACGCTGCCTTCGGGAGTGATTTCCCAGTAAGTTGAAAATTGATTTATTGAGATTAATACAATACTCTCAGCTAATGGCTCGGCAAAGGTACAGTCTAAAAGTACACTCCCCATTTGTACACTACACACATCTTGAGTGTCAGACAAGTCCAAAGCAATCATACCATGAGCTTTTATAAACATTGTATTGGTTATACCATTTTCAAATAGTTGTGAATTTCGATCAGGGGACTTGCATTGTTAACTCATACAAAATCCTATAGGATTTATCAAAGAATGAATTGTAGAGTGGGCTTCCATTTACTTTACACAAAAGAGGGAAAAGTACAAACACTTAAAGTTTTTACGGGGAATTTCTTCACGATCCAGTAGGGCTAGCACTTTTTACAAATGCCAATCCAAGTTTGGAAGAAATTTTGCCATTGATAAATGAAGAGGTGGTGCAAATCGTGAACCCGTGGCAATAAGCTACTGAATGGTGATTGTATGAGGAATCAGCACTTTGATATCATTTCCACTTGCTGTCAGATTTCCCACTGTCAAAGCAACAGAACACATAACAAGTTGCTTTCGTACATAAAGTATCGTAGAGATGAGAGAGACTGTTACATAGGGCGTTGTAGCAAGTACCTTTCGCAAAATGAAATTGGATGGAGCAAACGTTAATTTTATCTCCACCTTAAAATTTGGTGGTAACCAATGAGGTATATGAAATATGTCAGAATCTATTTTCCCAACTAAATGTAATTCACTAATTGTTGCCTCTGTTATTAAATTTCTAGTGTCGATGTCTCTTTTATATTCATATCCATTGGCTGAGCCCCTCAGATCATCTTATGACTTTGCTGTCATCAACATGAACTGTATATAGTTCGTATAATTTGACAGATTGTCGTTGGTACTCACCAATGTTCCATTTATGTAAATACTGATTTGTTGAAATAAATTGTGTAAAATATAATTTTCAAAGGATATATCATCAGTGAGACTTGGCATTCTATTGTCAGATTTCTTAACTATCACATGTAAATCTATAAATTTGAAAGACAAACCCATGAAATAGTCTTCATTGGAATAAATTTGAAAATGTATGTTTTCAGAGAGTGGTTGCTGAGGGTAGAATTGTTCATAGTAAGAATATTTTAGAGTTACATCAACGTCTTCAGCATTGAAAAGATTTAAAGATGAAGTGATTGATGGATGGGATTCCATGTCTGGTAGAAATACTATTTCAGTTTAGAAAAATAAATTCTTTTCTGAAGGAAAAATTTCCTTCCTTGTTTCCTTGGTTTCTTCTACTTTCACAAGTGATGTGTTTCATTTCTTACCTGAGCAGAGAATGATGAGTGATTCAATATTCCTCAGCTTTTTTAAACCTTTTCCACTTTGCTGAGATTTCAATCGCTTGCTGAAGGATCGTTCTTCAGACCTGAAATTTACCGAAACACTATTTTTAAAATCCATGCCAGGTCCCCGATCGTGTAATGTAGAGGATGCAGTACCCGCGGTTGCCAATACAATATATTTTTATCCAAGGGTAGTGCAGGCCAAAACAACTTAACAAACCAACTGCCAAGACCCTAGCCCGACTTTGATGAGTGACCTTTGAAATAGTCCATTCCGTGACCCATCTGTCTTGGACCAGGAGCAGCAACATAGCACTCAATACCAGGACAGACATACGCAATATTTCTATTAGATATCTTGCTATTGAATAGGTCGAAAATGATATTTAATCACGGCCAAACCTTTTTCTTATTGCTAAAGGATCACCTAATTCAGTTCTTAATGTTAACTGGTAGAGTTCCAAATACAAAGTGTTTACAGGGATATGTTGAAGATGCTTTACATTATAATGATGAATTTGATCTTGAGTGGTTTTTTCTTCAAAAACACACGGGAGAGGAGAGTTGCTATTGCCAAATCTTGTTGTTCCAACGAATGAAGTTTAAAGAAATATACTACTTTACAGGTAGCAGTCGGCGAAGATGACACGATCCATGCCACTGGTGCTTCCAGCACTTCTACTATTGACTATATTTTTTTTAAATCAAAAACATCTGTCATATTATCGCTGAAAATAACCTTCCCATTGTTAATGGGATATGAACAATGTAGATATGAACCTGTTCCATTGAATAAACTTTGACGACTGGACAAACATAAACCCAATCAAGTGAGACCAGCCAATGCAAGTGCCATTGATAAAAAGGAAACAACTGTTCAATGTTCTGGAACAACAATACGGCCATAGAAGGAAGATTTAATATTGTCCAAGGTTTTGTCCAGTGTTGGAGACCTGCTTCCGCACTAATATCGTGAACAAAGTAAAAGAGTCTTGACATATCTCACAGAAAGTAAGCATATTCATGTTGATAGTAGAGGGAAACAGATTATAATTCAGAGGAACATTTATATTCTACCTGATTTAATATATGATGTGGTTAAAAATCGTAAAGGACTTTTATCATTTGACAGTCATCTCTAGAAATTTTTAATTACATTAAACTTCCCGAAAAGTTTTATTACCAACAATGAAATTCAAACAAAATTAATGGAACATAATAGCAGTGATCTAACATTAAAGGAAGAAGAAAAAGATCTTAAATCAATCTTTGAAAATTCTAGCATACCTACCGCTACTTGTAGCAGTAATAGTAGAAACAATGATTTGATGACAACAAAGGTGGTGAAACAAAAGTGAAGACGTGTTTATATCAACTCATCCCCATCATCATCACACGCTAGTGTGCAAAAGAGTAGAGAACACTTTACTGAGTTTTTGTGTTCAAAACGGTTGAAGTTTTGAAAGGTGTTTATGAGTTTTCTTTTTCATCTCTTTCTTTGAGCATTCTCTCATAAAAGTCGATCACCAAATATTGTAATTGGAAGTTTATGAGCCCCAGTTGGAGTTGAAAGAGATGAAGTGGGAAGTTTAAGTTCCCCTACTATACTTTCTGAAGCAACTCAAGTATTCTTGACCAAGATTGCTATAGAAAAGCTCAAACGGATCGAGGAAGTGAATTAGTTAACCCACATGTACATAAGGTATTGTTGAAATATAGTACAATGCTCTATCATGGTCATAGTCCTATAACGGCTGCGTTGGCCGAATGATTGATAAGAACTATCCGACTTTTCATTTCAAGATATTGTACGTTAAAAATTTTGCTGTTCTTATTCAAGATTTAGATACAATCATGCAAATTTATAATCAAAGCTCCCATCAATCTTTGCCAACATTAGCCCTGAGGAAGTTCATCGAGAAGATCATGATACACTTGACACTTTTCTTAAATAGTATTCAAGTAAAAAAAAGTTGGGAAGAAGAAAAAGAAAAAATACAATTTTGGTGATACATTTCGAACTAATAGAACTACTAATATTTTTGAAAAGGGGAATTACTTATGGTCCATTGAACTTTTCAAAGTGTCAAACATCCTAGGCAATAAACCTGAAACATATTGTCTACGTGAAGCAAAAGATGAAAAGATTCTTGGCGGTTTGATGACTATGAACTTCCAAAATTTAAAAGTAGTAGAGAAATATATCAAATTGAAAATATATTAAAGAGCCGTACACACAGGGGCAAGAGACGGTTGCTTGTTCGTTGGCTAGTATATATATATGATTTTTATCCTTGGGAGCAGTTAAGGACGTATACAATGCCAAACGATTTTTCAGTGTCACTTACAATGATCACATACAGTATTTTCAAATGGAGAATCACTTTCTGTAACAGCCAAAGAAAAGTCAGTTGGCTTATGATCATAGTAGCCATTGTCTTCGGGGCAATGACATAGAAACCAAACTCTCTTGTTATTTCGACAGTTGACGCGTAGTCCTGATTCATCCTCCCGAAATAATTTAAAACCACGAAACCATGAATACCAGTTTCTTTGAAAAAACTAAAATCTCGTTTAGGATTCTTTCCCATCGTACCAGGATAGGTATTGTCCCACTGATCACACTTATCATAGTTACAAATGGGGCATAGGAATCCTCTAGTGTGAGAGTCAGAAATCGCTTTAAGACAAGAATTACAGTCTTTTATTTTTACTGCATATCTTATATGTAATTTATACGGATTGCCATAATCCACACGTTTCATCATACTCATCAACAATTGTATAATTCTCACTGGACGACCAGATGCCAAATGTAAAAGGGAATAGTGGACAAGTATAAAACACTTTTCAGTGTTGACAATCTAGCTACCAAAATGAAACTGACTTGCTATACATAAAGAGAGTCTTCTTTTCTGGAGAAAGAGGAAGAATAATCGATTGACGCCACAATTCAAATCAAATGAATTTGTTTGGACAGGATTTTCTAAAATTTTCGACTTATTTGTTATTGTCATGAAAAAAAAAGTTGAAAAGAGTCTTAAATCATCACCAGATTTCTCATGTAGTCTTCAAAAGCAATTTCACAGTAACATTTTGTTTTGTTTGATTGGTATGTCAATAAATTAAGTAAACGCATTTGGACGACGACACAAAAACTTCATACAATAAATCCAAGTTGGAGATTCATCTTTCAGAATGTCATCAAGGATTATTTGAGAGAATATTTTCTTTTGCATTGATAATTTGTAAAAATGATCATTAAGATTCGGACATTTTTAAAAAATCACAAGATTCCGCATGATTTTAAGCTTCATAAATACATCCATTTCTTAATTGTAACACTCTCACAGCTGACTACAGACTATATAACAAATTCAAAGATTCTTTCTATTTCGGGAACCTCCCTAGAGAGAGATCGGTAATCTACTGAAAATATTAAACAAGAAAAAAAACATTGTCAATTTAGAAACATTTAATTTCGTATTTGCATATATATATATATATATATATATATATATATATATATATATATATATATATAATATATATATATATATATATATATATATATATATATATATACATATATATATATATATATATATATATATATATATATATATATATATATATATATATATATATATATATATATAATATATATATATATATATATATATATATATATATATATATATATATATATATATATATATATATATATATCAATCATTTTTTCACATACTGATTCAAATTATTGTCCTCAATATATTTCACTATTTTATTTAAAACAGCTAGAAGAGTATGTATATGCATTACATTAAGTTTTACTTCAAAACATAACTGCTCTTCCAATTTGAAGTTGCTCAATGATATCAAATATCTTGCATACTTCTCATCCTATCCAAGGCTTAGTCGAGATCCTTCTGTAATTTCTAAAGCTGTTTGGCACTCTTGTCTTCGCATCAATGGTGCTGCCAGCTCTACTATCAACTTCTAATTGTGTAAAAAAATTACTCGAATTTTTGCTAATAGGCTATGTCTTGTGTAAATGAAAACATTAACGAAAAGCATATATTCAAACTGTTCTCTCTCTGAATTCTACTTACTTAGCAGGATAAAGTACATTGCAAATCCAACCTTATATTGGTTCTGGTTGGTACAGCTGATTGCTAAGTCTTTGTGGCTATATGTAAATTGTGTCCCCGTTTGAATATGCTAATGATATGCAGTTTGGAATATACGAATGAGGTTTAGGGTATATGCAATGAGGTTTTGGCTATAAGCATAAGAGCTTCATGCACCTCTTTCGTATCCATCTATTACTACTAAACTACTAATAACTCACTGCAGCACCAAGCCGCCTGAGGCCAACACAGCTACGCACGCTCCTCCTCCAACCTAATCTATTTAAAGCCTCCCTCTTTACACCCTCCCAGGAAGTTCCCATTTCCTTTAAATCTTTATTTATGACATCCTCCCAACCCAGACAAGGACGACCTGCTTTCCATGTAGCCCCAGACGGTTGGCCAAAAAGGACAATCTTCGGTAATCTGTCATCCTTCATCCGTAAAACGTGGCCTAGCCATCTCCACCTTTCTTTCATTATGGCCCCAGAAAGCGGGATTGAACCACACTTTTCGTAGAGCCTACAGTTTGAAATACGGTCAGTCAGCAGGGTACCAAGAACAATCCGTAGGCAATATCTCTGGAAAACATCTAGTAAATTTTCATCTACTTTTCGGAGTGCCCATACTTCAGAGACATATTTGACCACTGTCATCAATGTAGCTTCCAATATTCTAATCTTGGTTTGTAGGCTTATCTTTCTATTCTTCCAAACTTTTTTTAACTGTGAAATAACACCCTGAGCTTAGCTATTCTACTTTTAACATCTTCGCTGCTCCCACCATCTTTACTAATAATACTACCAAGGTAACTGAAGCTCCCAACCTGATCAATCTTTTCGTTACCTAATTTCACCTGTTCATCTTCACTTATTCCTAGCCTTAGTGACTTAGTCTTCTTAACATTAATTTTCAAGCCTATTTTAGCACCCTGAACTCGTAAAACCTCTAAAAATTCATTCATTTTGCTCACACTTTCATCTAATATGCTTAAATCATCAGCATAATCTAAGTCCAGGAGCGTTCTTCCTCCCCATTTGATTCCATGGTCTCCAATTGCCTTTCCTGTGCTCCTTAAGACGAAGTCCATCAAAATGATTCATATAAAGGGGGATAGAACACAACCCTACTTAACTCCTGATTTGATACAAAACCAGTTGCTAACCTCATTTCCTACCTTAACCGCAGCAGTATTATTCTCATACATAGCGCAAATCACTTTAATGTATTTTTCTGGTATACCATATAACGATAAGACCTTTGTTAACGCTGTTCTATCAACAGAATCGAAAGCTTGCTCATAATCGATAAAACTAAGGACCAAAGGTGTTTGACAACGAAGGGACTTCTCAATTATTAACCTAAGAGTGAAAACATGGTCGACACATCCTCTACCTTTTCTAAAACCGCATTGTTCTTCCCTTAAAACTTTGTCTACAGCATGTCTCAGTCTAAAAAGTATCATATTACTCAGTAATTTGCTACCTACGGAGACCAGACTAATGCCTCGATAATTACGACACTCACTCTTGTCACCTTTCTTATATAGTGGTTTAATTAAGGTTTTCCTAAAATCATTGGGTACTTCCCCTTTTTCAAAAATCATGTTCATAATCTTCAGTAGCTTATTCCTAACCTCAGAGCCACCATATTTAAGGAACTCATTAATCATACTATCAGCACCTGGGGCCTTATTATTTTTATAATCCTTCTAGTACTGTCGCTAATTCTTCCTCACTAAACAAATCTTCCTTCACATCCAAGGTATCACAAACATTTTCATTTTCATCTATATCTTTTCCTGCAACTGTATCTCGGTTTAGCACATTCTCAAAATGTTCCACCCATCTTTCTTTAACTTTTTCCTTATCACTAATTGTGGCCCCATTTCTATCTTTAACTGGGACTAGTCCGGATTGGCTACTCCCTTTCAATTTATTAACATGCCAGTATAATATTTTACTATTATGCCGTCTAGCCGCATCTTCCAGATCCTCAGCAATTTTATCCATCGCCTCCATTTCACATCTCCTTAGTTCATATTTTAATGCTTTCTCCACTTTCTTTACATTCCTTTTGTTTTCATACGACCTATCACTCAGATAATTCTTATACAAACCCCTTCTACTCTCTATTAAACCTAAAGCTTTTTCACTAATATTCCTAGTTGCTGTCTTAGCACTCTTCCCTAGGACACCATCAGCAACTTCACAAATTGTTTTTCTGAAATTATTCCATCCATCTTCCACATTGTCAAATTTTAAACCCTCAAGTTTAGTACTCAACTGTTCCTGGAATTTTTTTCTCAAATTTTCATCCTGAAGTCTACCGAAATCATAACTTTCCGGGAGGGAGTTACCCTTCCGAAATTTCAGCTTTAAATTAACCTTAGACACTACTAGATGGTGATCTTTACTTTTAACATCAATAACGGCACTCCTATACACCCTAGTATCTTGTATTGATCCTGCTAGTCTTCTGTTTACAATAACATAATCAATAAGGTTTGCTGTCTTACCATCACGTGAATACCATGTCAACTTATGGGCCATTTTGTGACCAAACACCGTATTGGTTATAACTAGGTTGTTATACCTACAAAATTGCAAAAGCCTATAGCCATTACTGTTTTCTTTTCCTACACCAAATTTACCTAGGCTAGGATACCATCTATCCCTATTTCTACCAACCTGGGCATTAAAATCTCCTAGCAAAAACACCACATTTCTACCTTGTACCCTGTCTATTTGCTCCTGTAACTGTAAGTAAAATTCGTCTGAGTCACTAGTATCTCCATCAGTTGGTTCAATGGGGGCATATACTACTATAACTGATACCCTAAACTTTTTAGTCATAAAATGAGCAATTAGTATTCTATTATTAATACCTTCCCAGCCCAAACAAGACTTGGCAGCTTCCTTATTCATCATGAGCCCTACTCCCTGTCTATGTACCCCATCCTTCCTGCATGAGTAAACAAATTCTATGTCACCTAATTTCATGCTTCCTACCCATGGGATATGAGTTTCTGAAACTCCTAATAAATCCAGTTCAAACCGTCTGAATTCGTCAGTTAAAATGTCGATGTGATAGTCATTTTTTAACTTCGTAACATTCCAAGTTCCAATTTTGATGTTCTTTAAATCTTTGAAATTATTTTGGCCTCAAGAAAAGCAGTGATCCCGGATACCAGTGCAGGATGGGGACCAACATATCTTCTCAAGTCTACTATCCATCTATGCACCACTACTTACGCCTTTTTGAAAAACGTGATGCACATAGTATCTTTTGATTTATTTCAGCATCACCTCAATATTCCTCGAATTTTACCTTAGTACCCTCAGCCTTTTCAAACACAGCCAGAATCAAACATTCCTCCTTATCCAAATAATTAATGCTGTATGTAAAAAAAGAGTGGATTGCATAATTTACAATCTATCTCCAGAAGGCTGGGGGGTCATCCCCAGAGGCATAGTTACTAGACTTGTCTTTTATTTCAAACATTTTTTTCAATGTTTTGATCAGTATCTAGCGGCCCTTTGCCATCAACAAGGGCAAGGGGGTATGGTTGCCCTCCTATAACTCTTCAACGTACCCCTCAATATACTGTGAAAGTTACAATTTAGCAATTTCAGCTGTTCTTAGATATTGCTGAAACACCCTTTTGAAAACCGACATGCTCACAGTGTGTTTTGATTATATGTTTTGATAAGATAATAATTATGTCCATGGACATAATTATTTAACCTTCAGACTATTTTGAACAAGACGATTTTAATTTTGATCAGATTTTCTTAAGGGTGGGTAGCTAAAAAATGGGAGGGGGCTTGCAGCATCACAATCACTTTTCAACATCTCTTGACGTATCCTGAAACTTTCAACTTGATTTGCTCAGCCACTATTAACATATTGCTGATCCTTTTTCTTGTAAACTAGATGCACATAGTGCCTTTTGACTTAGTTTGAAATAACCCTTAGCGTTTTCCAAAGTTTCACCTTAATACTATCAGCCATTTTAATACGATGAGCAGAAGGGGTACCTCAAAAGAGCAAGGAGGGGATGGTTGCAATCCAATCTCTCTTTACCATCCCCCTAACATACCTTGGAAGTTTCATCTTAATAGCCTTAGCTGTTCCTTAGGGATTGCTGATATTCCATTTTGTTAATCGGCAAGCACAGAGTTGGTTTTGAGTGTGTTCGGCATCCCTCTCAAAATATCCTTGAAGTCTTACCTTAATACCCTAAGCCTTTTCTGGGACCCCTTATGAAACAAGTCCTCTATTTCCAATATAAAAACAACCTTATATGTTAACAATGGGCAACTGGCATAATTTACAGTCCTTGTCCTGGAAGCTGTGTGGGGATGGTTTTCTGCCTCAGAGGTACAGTTATTTGACCTTTGGACTTTTTTGGACAACATGGCTATCTAAAAATTTTGATGTGATGTGTTAGGGAAAAAAGAGCATGGGGAGGTGGGCTGGATGCCCTTCGATCACTTCCGACTCTTAAAAAGGTCACTAGAAATTTCAGTTTTGAATCGGATGAGCCCTCTGCAATGTTTACACAACCAAAAGTTCCATAAGAAGTTTTTCTGGGAAAATTAAAACAATGATGATACTTTAGAGCCTTATGGCCTTTTACTACAGGCAACGTCATGGCGTTGTCTATTGATTAGCATTTGTTATTGGGAAGTATATATGTATTTCGGGGGTATTTCCGCAGGAGGATTTCTCATGGGAAAAATTTTCCATGGGGAGGCAAGCTTCTGAGGATGAAATTTGTAGAGAAAATTTTACAAGGAAGAATTAGCAGGAATTTCTATACAAAATCCTTTTAATTTGGCTTACTTTCTCTTTGGTGACTCAATATTCCAGGTGAATTATCTGGGTTAAACTTTCAGTGGGTTCGGAGGTTTCTGGGATATTTTTCTGTCGGTGGGGGGATTTCCAGAGGAAAAATTCTCCATGGGGGAATTTTCTTTGGAACCGTCCATTGCGATGGGGGGGGAGGGGTTCCGGGATGATTCGATAGTGAACTTTTAAGCTTCAACTTCATGATTTGAACTTGATATATTTTACGCGAGAGGAACTCTCCATGGAGTAGTTTTCCCATCATTAGTTGAAGAATGATCAGAAATTAAATAAAAAAAAACTTTTTTTTTTAACTTAAAAAAAGAGCAATATTAATACTTAAAACAAACAGAAATGATTCTTTATATGAGGGGGGGGGGGTTGAAAACCTTTGATTGATTTTGGTTCAAATAAAGTGCAATTTGCCTAGTACCTGTAAAATAGTTGGTGGTGTGGGAGGGGGATTGAAGAAGAGAGGTCCCGTTTTGACTTCAATATTACAGATCGAATTTCCTCGTGCGATTGTAGCTCAAACAAGTTGCATTAGCCAATATTTTGACTAACTATTTGGTGAACAGGCGGAAGGGATAATGAAAAGTCTGCATACTCCTTTTGGTTGAAGTTTGGTTTGACAGAAATTCGAATTCCCTAAATGACTTTGGATTCAAACAAGGTGCAATATATCTACATTTTTCCTAAGAAATAGGCATAAGGATGGGAGCGGATATAGAAGACCAAAGCTCAACTTTTTGCGTCCAATATTGTAGATTAAAATCCTGTGTTATTCTGATTGAAACAAAATGTATAAGCCTGCTTCTTTACTAAGCGTTTATTTGGAGAGGCTGAATGAAGGAACCATGAGCATTGCTCCCACTTCTAGATTGCTTAGAGGCATCATCAGGTCTTTGGTTATTTTCTACAAAATCTGGACATAGCCTGTATAGGGAAGAGCTATTTTCCATTTTCTTCTAAAAGGTTCCATTACAGCCAAGTGGGAAATTCTAAATTTTTTTAATTTTTAACAAATTTTGTGCAAAAAAATTTTCCACAAAAATAATTATTAGAGATTGACACTTTAGTTGAAAAATTATAAGATTTCTACAAGAATGCAAGAAATAAGTATATCCTAAAATGAGGCCTGTAAAAAAGAAAAAGAAATGACTTCAAAGCAAAAGAAAAATTTACTATGATGTCTTAAGGAAGCAATTAAAAAATACCTTTGCACCAATAAATTCCAGCATCTTTTAATGATACATCATAAATGAGAAGATTCCCTGATTTTGTAACCTCAATTCTTTCCAATTGCTTTATTCTAGAACTTCCTTGAAACCATTTTACTTTTGATCTATAATGGAAAGACAAATAGGACTTGAAAACTTAACACGTAAGTAAAGATGTGAAAGGAAATGGGATGGTTGGTGTCTTTCTTTTATTGTATAAAATTTGATAGTTTTTGTATCTCTATAAACTAGATGTCAACTTTCTATGGACACATTCGAGATACATTGCATTGTCTGCCTTTTCTTTCTTTCATTGATGCATAGGCACTCTAAACTAAGCGTTATGTAAATCACACATTTTTATAGCTTGAATTTAAGGCCTAAAATACCAAATAGTATAAGTGTGTAGTATATTTTCAGTATTCGTTCATTTTCGTTTTCAGTATTCATTCAGACTTCGTCCAGTTAAGTTAACCAGTGTTGAAAAAAGATTATACTTTGAATAGTGATTTCAGTGTTACGCAATAGAGCAAACTTATATGTTTTGTAAAAGTACTGGATCTAATTATTCAGTGACGAAGAAATTAAATCTTTTGGATACTTTCTCTGGATAAATTTAATGAGAAACAGACGAAAGCTGGCACGTCTGTAAATAAGAAAGGCAATTAAAAGGTATTTTTTTTAATTATCCGATATGCCTGGAGGATTCGAAATTAGAGGACTAGCGTTTGTAAAATTCAAAGGATATCCAAAATGGCCGGTTCGAATTGTGGATACTGTTCAAAAGAAAAACGGATAACACTACACTGTTTTCTGTTACGGCACGCATGAGGTATTAAGGGTTCAAGAATCTCAGCTTGAACCATACCAAGAAAACTTTGATGAAGCTGTGAAGAAAAAAAACACAGGAGTAGCAAATGTATTCAGCGAAGTTACAACTTTTCCGGATATTTACTTAGAAAAGTTAAACTTGGATCAGGCTTCTCTTGCCTCCGTTGTGGACAATGCTCAAAAAGAACTTGAAAATCCACGAAGCGGTTTGAGAAATGAAATTGAACAAAGGGTTTGTGACAACTTGAGCACGGTAACTTCTACAGGGCTAGCATCGCATCGTCAGTTACAGAAGACATCGTTTGTAAAATACATGATTCAATCTTGGTTGATTAGATTTTTGCCTTAAAATTTCATATCTATTTTTAAAATCAATATATTACTACAAATCCTTGCATATCTAAGTAACTGTGAGTAAAATGCTGAATATGTGATATTTGAGTGCATATTACTTTAAGGGAACGGGAAATTAATCACTTCAAAATTCAAATCATCCGTTTTATTATACATTTTAAAACCTAATTAATTATTATCAGAAATATTAATATTCAAATCTAAAAAATGATCTTCTAGACCAATGCCATTACTAGGTTCAAGAGTAAGCTCTGATGGATATATATTCTTAGACATATCAATAAATTCCTTATAATTTAAAACCAAAATATCATCTAAATATCTTTCATTATTTGACAAAACACGTTTTAAATTATTTAGATTATTCTTATCCATCATATATTTATATTCGAGTTGACTTAAAAACAAGTCAGCTATAAATGGGCTGGTATTCCCTCCCCCCATGGGAATTCTCACGATTTGCTTGTAAAAATTACCGTCAAATCTTATATAAGTATCATATAAAACAAATTCTAATAAATCAAAAATCATATCTAAGCTGTAACATCTCGAGCTAACTGTAGTCTTAAAGCAGTTTGTCCATATAGCTTTTTTATTATAAGTGTATATTTTTAAGAACCTCTTGCTAGATAAGAGGAAAGATTTCTTGACAAGCGTTTCTAAATTTTCTAACACTACATTAAGTGATAATTTAGTATACATTGTCGCAAAATCAAAAGACTCAATTCTTTTAGCTGAGACCATTGTTAAAGAGTTTATCACCTGCAGTGAATTATTAACACCCCAGTATGGATTAAAATTCGAAAAGTTTTTAATACCAGAACAACTGGTTTTAAGTTTATTTATAGTTTCCTTTAAAATTAAAGAGAGGTCAGTAGCAGCAATGCGGGTTGGACATCTAGCTGCTCCAGCAATAAACCGTAGTTTAGGGGGATTCTTATGAAATTTGACAGTCCAATGTAGCAAAGGGAACTTTTTATCATTGTCATTAATTCTAATATTAAATTTTTTAAAAAGCATTTCTTCAGTTTTTTCAATTAAATTTTCATCCTCTAAATTCACCTTTTTGTAAACATTAGTCGTGCATAACTCCCTTGTTAAGACATCAGAATACAGCTTCTGACAAACTATGGCAAAATTTTTATTAGCTATTTCCACTGGCACAATTACAAATTCATCCTGTAGATTAGCAATTGCTTGTTTTATCCTAGCATTATAAAATAATGATTAGTGTTACTATTTGTTAAGTTAGCATATATTTTATTTTGTATTCTACTAATAATTAAATTCTTCCAACTTTGAAAACTCTCTTTATTTTTATTCTCTTTCTTACATATAATGTAGACCATGTCACAAGAGAACATATTAGCCCTACGGCGTACAAATTACCCCTTTGGAGAAACTTGGCGCAACTTAAAAATTTCAATGGCAACCCATTTTAACTTTAAACCTTCGGAATCCAAACAGTATAAAAAATTAGGTCTTTTGGAAAACAAAAATTAAGCTTTTTAAAACTGTTCAAATCTTAAAGAGTTATTTGGCAAGTTTTTATCCAACTAAAGGAAGCATTAGAAGCCAATATGTATGTTAAGTATTCTTCAACTAAAAAATAAATGATTATTACAAAATTTTATATTTTCAAAAATTCCATCGACTACCTCTAAAGTAAATGACAAATATCCCTATTAGTGGGCATTGAGGACAACTTTGAAAATGTTCAATAATTTCATTTTGAGACAACTCGAATTGACATCATAACCATTTAAGAATGGAACTAAAAACACTTCACCTCCTTGTTAAAACTAAACATATCTTTTTTTTAAATTTGTCAGAAAAATATGAATTTCTTATAGTCTGGGTGCCGAAGTTAAAAATCTGGCAAAACACTGAAATACTTTCTTTTTGCTTTTCTTCCCTATTTTTTTATAGCAAGCACTAATAAGATTCTATTTTTTTAAAGAGGAAAATTTTATGTATAAATTAGGCTATTAGGTTATTAGGTATGGATGGGGGGGAGGAGTAAATTGAAGTTTAGTAATAACATGGTAAATAACAGCAGTAAGAATATTCGTCTTTCACCGCAACTACTTGGCTTGGGCATCATGTTAAACTATCATGCACACTCCAACCGTCACTATTTCCAGAATGAAGGCAATTAGCAGGTTCAGAGTTATCGGTTACAAAATTCGAAACTCGCATACCAAGATTTTTTTTTTCAAATCGTTCTTCGATGACTGCAACTTTTGTTACCGCAATAAGAATAATTGCCATTATTGCGGTTATCTTCAAGTTTTTGTGGCTTTTTTTTTCAAAACTTACCTCAGATCTATGAAAACTTACCAGACAAAAATACTTGTTATGTGTTACTGGGCAACAACATTTTTTTTAAAATATAGGTATCAAAAGGTTTAATTACTACACAAAATTACACTTCTTACATACGAAAGAAATTTCAAAGGCTAAACAAAGTTTTTTCTTTGAATGTGTTATACGTGTAGGAATAGTTCCCTATTATTACAGCTCTGCTTTCCCAAAGTTTTATTTTTATTGTTTTTAAAGTGACTTAGAGTTATTTTTGCAGGATAACTTTTACTTTGCCAAGAGAGTTTCTTTGGAATATCAATAAATCATTCGAATGGTAAATATTCCAGATCAAGGCTCGCTCCAAATAAAAAACAAAAAAAAACATTTTTATAAAATAGTTACTTTTACAATTAAGTAAAAATCCCTAAATCAGCAAAAAAAAAACATTTAAGCTGTTGCCTCTTTTCTTCTGGAAAGCAGTAAAAATAGTTTTAGTTTTCGACTACCTAGGGCTTTAAAAGATGCCTAAGGACGTTACTGTGAGAAGATTGAAGGTATTCTACATCCAGTAACAGTAGAATATGAAACTGGAGAGATAAAACTTGACAATGTCGAAAATGGATCCAACAACTTTAACAAAATAATTAGCAACATGGTAGAAGATATCATATTGTGAGAAGCTGAAAACGCAGATGGGAATATTAGTGAAAACAGTTTACGTTTAGCAGAAGAGAAAAGAGGTTTGTACAGTAATTTTCTAAGAGATAGATCATACGACAATAAAAAGAAAGAAAAGGAAGAAGTAAGGGAATTGAAGTTAGAAGTAAGGAGATCTGAAATGGAGGGCATGAATAAAAATGCAAGGTATCTGGAAAATGTAGCCGGATGACATAGTAGTTAGACTTTGTATAGACATGTAAAAAATTGAGAAGAAGCGGCCGGCTAGACTTTTTCCCGTGAAAGATAGGGAAAAAGCCACAATTAGCAATAGATAGTTGTAATATATGATTTAGAAAAAAAAATCACAATTTGGATATAAAATATTATTTATTTTCCAAATAGGAGCTAGAGACAACCCTAAGAGGAATGGAAAAAGGCCTCGGATGCTGATGGTGTGGCAAACGAATTTTCAAAATATAGTGATTGTAAAATAAGGGATAAACTACTGAAGATTGCGAATATGGTTTTGAAAAGAGAAAGTACCTAGAGATCTTAGGAAAGCTGTAATTAAACTGAGTTATGAGAAAGGTAACAAGAGCGAGTGCGGTAATTACGGAGGCATTGGCTTGGTTTCTGTGAGATGAGAACTGCTTAGCAATGGGATACTTATTAGAGTAGAAGACGCTTAAGATAAATTTTTAAGAGAAGAACGCATGGGTCTAGGAGGGGGAGAGAATACTTTCGGGTTAAACGTAGCTATTTTAAGAAAACCTTCTTTAATGCCTCTAGGCCAGGTCATAAATGTGAGTGTGATAGTTACAGAGACATTAGACCAATTTTTGTGGGAAGCAAATTACTTTGCATGATTATACTTATTAGAGAAGAACACGGTTAAGATAAAGTTTCAGGAAAAGAACAGAGTGGTTATAAAAAGAAGAGAGAATACGTAGGGAAAGTTCATAGTCATTTAAAAAAAAATCAACCCTACCCCAACCCCTAATCGAGGTCATAATAATCGCCAGACCCAAAGTTTGAGCTCAGTATTTCAATTGGTTGCAGGTTTAACAAACCCTCTTAGAACACAATAGAGATCACAAAGTTTCTCATCTCAATGCACCGTCTTTATCTACAGCACCACCGCTATAGTCATGAGTTCTACGTAAAGTACGTAAGTACGTAAACTACGTACGTAAACTACGTAGTACGAAAAACTACGGTCTACGAAACTAAAGTTACACTTGTTGCGCAATGTAAAGTTCTATGTTTTAATCCCGTCAATTCAGATGAGAATGTTATAATTTATTTTAAAGCTTTGGAACTTTGAACCTAAAATTGTAGCCCAACTACATTAAATTACCCAAATTGGAATTGTAAAAAAGGAGTTTTCAAGTTGTCAAGTATGTCTACCATAATATAAATTCAAATTGTTACAAGAAATTGATGAATAGATTTTCAACATGTTATGCTTTCCTTTTGATCTTTGCCACAGGTGCAATGACCAGAATCCAAGCTTCACATGAAAATTTGAATTTAATAGTATTTCAGCACTCACCTTCCTTCCCGGTTGCAACAGAAAATAAACTATACGAACTTCAGGTGAAACAGTTAATACATTATGAATGCATGGCAAACATTTGAACTTCCTTTCTATGTTTATATTTCAAAAGTTTTCAAAATGTCAGTAGTGCTTGAATTGTAATACTTGAAATCCCTAATTATAATGCTTGGAATCTCCCATTTAACTGGATTCTAGTAAAAAATAATGTATACCATATTTGGGCTAGATATAGTTCCCACTGAGCATGCCTTAGTAGATTTGGGTAAGACTTGTAATCAAAACTTTGATTTATTTTATTCCACTAAATATCTTATTCCAGTTTCATATATTTTATTCCAGTAAAACATATATTTTATACAGTAAAATGCTTGAGTATACACCGATTTTTAGGGCTATAATGATAAAAACGACGATATGGCTAAGACATATTCTTCAGATGAGGGATGACCGATTGCCAACGATTGTGTTTGTAGGACAACCATCTAGGACCGAACGAAAGGAAACTGGTCCCTGAATGATATGGAAGGATGTTGTTAGAGAATATTTAAGGGAAAAGGTAACTTCTTGGGAGGGTGGAAAGAAGGAGGCTTTGAATAGATTGAGATGGAGGGGAGCAACCGTAGCTGTGTTGGCCTCGGGTGGCTTGGGGCTGCAGTGAGCTGTTTGTAGTAGCATATAGGAGACAGACTAGGCAGTTATATTTGCACACATGGAAGATCAATTCTTATAGAATATTAGGGGGCCCTCCTTCCAGAAGCACTGTGATTTATAAATATAGATCCTGTGCTTTTCACCCTATTCACCCTCAGAAAAATTACCTTTCGTTAAGGGTTGAATAAAGTAACAATTCAGCTGACCCTCTCTTCTGAACCAAATGCAATAATAACAAAATGTTTACTTCATTACGTTAAGAGGCTTTGTATAGATAATATTTTCAGTCACTTCCAGATTAACTGCATCCTAGCCACTCTCCCCCCTATTACCTGTATATAACCATTGGTCAGCGTTTCCCAAACTCCTTGGATTAGGGCCAGGTATGAGGTTCAAAATTCTTCACAACCCATTTTATGAAAAAACAAACAATTTAATTGCAATCAATTTTTTGTTGTTGAAATCCAACTGTTTGTGAATTTATTTTAAGCACAAAAAACTCCAAAATAATTTTATGCTAAATATATGTAATTGGAAAATTAAAATTATATTCATTTTAAACATTATTAAATGAAGTAAACTTCAGTTCCATATATATTGCCTTATTATGAAGGATAACATATGATAATTACAAATTCAGTTGTAAGATCCCAATTTTATTCTCAAACTAGGTTTGACGTCCAGTCTTTATTGATACTTATATTTAAGTCTTTATAACTAAGATTACACATTTCTTCATTTTAAAATTTAAAATTTAAATTTTAACACAAGAAGGATGTCTACCCACCAACACAACCCAATTCTTCACAACTCACCTTATAGAAAAAAAAATTAATTGTAATCAATTTTTTGTTGTTAAAATCCAACTATTTGTGAATTTATTATATGCACAAAAAAACTCCAAAATAATTTTATGATAAATATATGTAATTGGAAAATTAAAAATTGCATTCATTTTAAACATTATTAAATGAAGTAAACTTCGTTTCCAAATATATTGCCTTATTATGAAGGATACCACATGATAATTGCAAAGTCAGTGGTAAGATCTCAATTATATTCTCAAACTTGGTA
The DNA here is from genome assembly GCF_032884065.1 of Artemia franciscana. Lineage (NCBI taxonomy): Eukaryota > Metazoa > Arthropoda > Branchiopoda > Anostraca > Artemiidae > Artemia > Artemia franciscana. Next base: position 18,171,650 of record NC_088879.1, on the reverse strand, counting down.
TGACTTCTAGTCTTTATTGATACTTATATTTAGGTCTTGATAACTAAGATTACACATTTCTTCATTTTAAATTTTAATACAAGAAGGATGTCTATTCTACATGTTTTTTTTTAAGTAGTAGCGGGAAAATAATCTTTAAAACGCAGCTTAGACTCGGAAAAATGTTCTTGAAACTTTTTTTTTTTTCTATATAATTCTCCATTTTTGTAGTTTGTGGTTGTTCATGCGGAAATAATCACACTTCTTCACAAAAACAAATTTTGAATTCAAATGCCCATTGTGCATTAAAATAAAAAAGCTGCTACTTTTATATTTCGAAATTTATGATAAATCCAAGTGCTAATTTACATAAAGCAAGATGCGGCCTATTTTTTTCCAAGGGCACCAGAACCAGCAAGCTGCTAATCGACTTTAAATTCGTTTGGGTCCTGAAATAAAAAAGAACACTGTCCCAATTTTGGATCAAACAGAGCGCTGATCCGGGTATCGGAGGCCTGATTTTAGTGAAAACTTCCATCTTCCTTCTTAATCATAACAGAAAAAAAAGAAACCACGAAAAGTTCAATTAAGACAGTTAAAACGATACTAATACACAATATACATTTAAACTTTTTATCCAGAGTTTTATTTCACAAGTTCGCTCTTGTTTTCTATTAACAAAATTACTCCGGGGCATGAACTGAAAGAAAAAATAAATACCAAAGATAAAAAATTCTTACCCTGAGATTTTTTCAAGATTTTCACTCTTTTTCAATAAAAACAGTATTTGAAGAGAATTCAAAGGGCTTGATATTATTCTATTTTTATTACCGTCTAGTTAAAGTATTCAAGGGAAATAAAAGTGGTAAGAGACAAACTAAGATTAAATCTTACCGGCTAAATCCCCTAGTTGGACATTTGATGGTAAGCCATGTACCCTTGTACACTTCAGCAGTACCACCGATGGTAAGTAATACCATTTTCTTGCTGGGTTTCTGGTGAAAAACATAATCTTTTCGGTTGCCTTCTATTACCACTTCGTTTTTCAACGATTTCCTATTTGAAATACAAAATAAATATAAATATAAAATTTGGGATACACTCAACGTGCGACAAATAAACTTTTTACATTATTTATGCCTGCACACTTGTTTCAACTTTGAAACTAAAAACTAGAAAGACAATTCCATTCCGACATAAGCCATAAGCCGACATTAATAAATAAGCAATAAAATACAAAAGAAAAAGTAAATCCACAAGGTTAAGAAATCTTAAAAAAACTGCATTACGGAAAAAAAACTTATTGCCATCAGTTTCCAATAAAATAATAGCATTGGGGAAGTTTCAGTTCCATCATTTGTTGATTTATATTTAATATTTACTTTAATAATTTTTTCTCATTTTATTATTCAGCCGGATAGAATATTTGTTCCCGTCGTAATTTTCATAATAGGCTACAAGCAAGTCTTAACTTAGTGACGACAAAGTACCCAAATATTGGCATTTTTATTGCAGGAGACGAAAACGGACTAAGTCTTGATTATCTGTGCAAAGATCAGAAGCTTAAGCATATTGTTAATTTCCCTACTACGAAAGGTGGAACCAGTTTGGACGTTATTCGCACCAACCTTAAAACCTTTTAAAATCCTCTAACTACCTTTCCCTCTGTCAGTGGTAGCTATAATTTCATATTACATTTGAAACCAATGCTAGTTTTTAAAACAGATTACTCAGTTCCTGAATTTTTGTGCCGTCTAATAGCAATTTAAGGTTCATTGGATTTGGGATATTGGATTACGTCTGAGAGTTGGGATGATGTTACGTCGTGTGTAAACCTTAATTCAAATGTTATTTTGTTTCAATCCAAATTATTGAAAAATTACCAAAACTATTTCCCGAAGGTTACCAAGAAGGTATTTCTCTCAGATAAATTTTACATTAATAAAAAAATAAAAGGCCTAATCCATTTGCAACTAAAACTTTTTTTGCCTTGGAAAAAAGATGATGCCTTAGCCCTCCATAGACAAATAAAGAAAGAAATACGTCGTGCTATTTCTCTTTATGGTAAGAATAAATTAAATTGCTTAAAACAGAGAAAATCACAGCAATGGCTTAAGAAAGTAAAAGAAACAGGAAACTGCTCGTGCTAGAACCTTGATTTGTTACTGGATCAACCACATGAATACACAGCTAATGAACTTAATAAACATCTAGCTAACATTGTGCAATCGTTTCACCCTCTATCAGAAAAATCTCCAAAAGACCATGGAAAAATTCCATGCTAGTGTGTTTAATGATATTAGTAATTACGGATGCTACCATTCGTGCTGGAAGCTGGGCTATATTACTCCAATCCAAAAGAAGGGAGGCCTCAACTATTTTATTAGAGTACGACCAATCAACTTGACCCCAGTTTTTTTTCAAAATGTACGAGGGTTTCTAATCTAATTGGGCAAAGGCCACGACATTATTCATGACATTATTGACATACAACACCTTGGAAACCTTAAGGAAGCATCTACTTCACACTACCTTGTTAGTCTTCTTTATACCATTCTAAAACCTTCAAAACCCCGATACTTGGTCGAGCCTTTTGACAACTGATCTTCAAAAAGCGTTTGCCCTGATTGACCATAATATCCCTTCTAAATAAACTGCTGGTAGAGTTTCAAGTGAGTCCATTTTTAGTTAAAATTGTTGTCGGTTTCTTAACAAATCATTCTCAATTGCTTAAATATAAAAATATTTATTCCGATCCCCTTCCTAACTTTCATGGGGTTCCCCAGGGAGCCCTGATGGGTCCCATTTTATTCCTTATAATGATTAAAAGCCTCATGAATGACCACTCATATCGATGGAAGTATGTGCACGACCTCCCCGCACTTGAGCTTTGTCGACGAAACATTAAAAGTTTAATTATGACTTTACTCGACGATGTCACACAGGAAACTTCTTTGTCGAAGATGAAAGTTAACACTAATAAATCGCTAGTTATGACTGTTAATTTTTTAGATCACCTCGCTCTTTTACAAACCCCATTTCTCCCAAAATATCCGTTATATGCATTAAACTACTTGGGATGACATTCACTGCAGCCTTGAAGTGGGATCCCCATGTCCAAATGTCCTGAAACAAGCTTCCCCTTTGGTTTACCCTCCTAATACTTTTGATGAAATTTTTTGCTCCCCTCTGGAATCTTCTCCAACCTTATTGTTATTTTATCCGGCCAATGCTGGAGCTGCTTGTAATTTGTGTCATTTCAGTTTTTCTTCAGAGCATTCTTATAAGATTGAAAATGTAAAAAAAAAACTTAGAATCATATATGGAGAAGGGAAGGTTCAAACTCATAACGTCGGCGGCGGGAAGGAATTTACTGTGCCTCTATTCCGGTACCAAGACCCTGTATGTTCTTCGATTGCTTCCCCTCATTTCCAAGCCCTACGTTCCCTTCTGCGACAGACCATCCCGTATAAAGTCCCAAAAAGTAAACATAAAAATATATCGCAAGAGTTTTGTTCCGATTTTTTTTGCATTGCATAATAGCCAGGAGAACTAGTCACTAATTCTATTTTTGTTTTTTGATTTTTTTAAACGAAGTTTTGAATCATTTTACTTATGTATTTTGTACTGACGTGAACATCAGCGAGGACAAAATTTTTCGATACTATGCATATGTATTAGTGCTATTTGTGACATTAAATTCAAATTCAGCAACCATGCTGTTAAAGAATTTCTTTTCTTTTTCAGAGAAGTAAGCGGTCATTCATTAGATCACCTTTTATTTTATTACCTTACCTTTTATTTCCTTATACTTTTATCCTTTTCTTTTTTTACCTTTTCTTTTATTACCTTACCTTTTATTTTATTTTATTACCTTTTCGTTCTGCAATCGCTTCGTAAGCAGGTCTCACTAGTCACTGGCCTTGGAGGCTTACACAGAGATGTCGAAGCACTTTTCCATACATTCAAATCCATGTAGAAGGCACATGTTACTTGTCGTTTGCGTATGCACTTGCGCCTCGATTTTTGACACTGAAATAGGTAAACATGAGGCCCGTTCCTTGCTGTTATTAAATAAAAAAAGAAGTTTATTTTTAACAGAAAGTAAGGAGCGACATTAAAACTTAAAACGAACAGAAATTACTTCGTATGTGAAAGAGGCTGCTTCCTCATCAATGCCCCGCTCTTTACGTTAAAGTTTGACTCTTTCTCTTAACTCTACTTTTTAAAACAGTAAAAAAATTTAGCGTTAAGAGCGGGGCGTTGATGAGGAAGCAGCTCCTTTCACATACGAAGTAATTACTGTTTCAAATTTATTGTAATTTTTAAATTTTTATTATTTTAAATTTTATTGTAAAGTTTTAATGTCGCTCCTTACTTACCGTTAAAAAAACTCTTTTTTTTATTTAATTTCTGAACGTTTTTGAATCAATGCATATTTTGATTTTGGCTCTCCGCAGATGAATAATTAAAACGAAATTTGCATATTTATTTTTTTGGCTAAATGGCTTTCTCATAGTTTTGATCGAACGATTTCGAAAAAAAAGGAGCGGGGGAGGAGGCCTAGTTGCCCTACGGTTTTTTGGTTACTTAGAAAGGCGACTAGAGCTTTTAATTTTTTACGAATGTTTTAATTAGTAAAAGATATACATAACTTATAAATTAGCTTACGTAACAAACTTCTGTATTCTCATGACTTCGTAACAAACTCATGTCTTTATTACGTATATGAGGGGGTTCACCCCTTCGTCACTACCTCGCTCTTCACACTAAAGCTTAAATTTTGTCCCAATTTCTTAAGAATGACCCCTGAATCACAAAAGCCGTAGAATAAATAGTTGAAATTACTAAAAATACTTTAGCGTAAAGAGCGAGGTATTAGGAGGAGGTGAGCACATCATATACGTAATAATTTCTGTTCGTTTTAAGTGGTTTTAATTCTGCTCCTTACTTTCATTTGAAAAAACTGTTTCATATTTATTTTTTCATTTTCTTTAAATAATGCTAGAAAATCCTGCGCTCCCTTTATGGAAATTTTCTTCACCCATGATAAATTCCTCCAAGGAAAGTTCCCCTAACATATCCCACTCTTTTCACCCCCCCCCCACCCTAAACCAAAAAATCCCCCTGAAAACGTCTGTACACTTCCAAATAACCATTACTATATGTAAGCACTGGTCAAAGTTTGTGACTTGTAGCTCCTCTCACGGGGACTGTGGAGGAGTTAGTCGTCCCCAAAGACATATTTTTCGACTACGCTGAATAAAATGGCTATCTCAGAATTTTGATCCGGTGACTTTGGGAGAATAATTAGCTCGGGAGGGGCTGCCCTCCAATTTTTTTCGTCACTGAAAAAGGGCACTAGAACTCAAAATTCCAAATTTTTGTAGATAGGAGCTTGAAACTTCTACAATAGGGTTCTCTGATACGCTGAATCTGATGGTGTGATTTTCGTTAAGATTCTGTGACTTTTAGGGGGTGTTTTCTTCTATTTTATAAAATAAAGCAAATTTTCTCAGGCTCGTAACTTTTGATGGGTAAGTCTAAACTGAATGAAACTTATATATTTAAAATCAACATTAAATTGTAATTCTTTTGATGTAACTATTGTTATAAAAAATTCTTAGAGTTTTGGTTACTATTGAGCCAGGTCGCTCCTTACTACAGTTCGTTACCACGAACTGTTTGATCTATAATATCTTGTGGATCTATCACAGATTTTCTATTTTCTGGTTATATATATTTTTTTTAACGTCTGATTACTCGAGATCAGACTATTCTTCAACTGAATTTCTTCGACTAACAAGTTTTTCAGATCAAAATTTGAGAGAAGACTTGCAAAATTTTGCAAGTCTTAACGAAACGGGTGAATAAATATAAAAAAAAGAAAGTATCTAACTGTGAAATACAGTGCTTTAAGAAGTAGCGTAAGGAAAGTATGTCATTTTGATGAATGGCCGCTGATAAAAACTTGTTGATAAAAAGCTGTTAACTAAATAAACATGTAAAGAAACTTACACCAGTTGTCTTATTTTGTTAATACTAATTTAGTGGCTAAGGCTCTCATTACGTCAACAGATTATAATTTTTTTTCTTTTTTAAACGACACTTACATTGGACCAGTTTCCAACACGCCATTCGGGTTGACATTCTTCCATATTGCAACTCTGTGATCTTGATGGTGCTGGAGACGGACACTTTTCTTCAGGAACTTCAACGCTTATACCTTCTGCAATGTCCTGAATACAAGTTACCTAGGAAATAAATTTTATTAAAATATAAATCTAATAATTAGAATGCTTGAAAAACATCAACCAGCAATAATCAGATTATATTCTATTTTAAAACAAGCATAATATTGCCTAATTTATTTACATCGATATTTCGACCCGATATTCGACCTCGATATTTCGACGATATCGATATTAGACGATATGTCTAATAATCACATCCCTTTGATAAGGTGTAATAATTTTTTTGTACAAATGTAATCATATCATATGTTTTAAAACACAATTATTGCTGAGGATATCGTTTAAAATAAAAGAATCAGTGGAGGATGTTTGGATCAGAGTCGTTCAAAAGTATTTTTAAAATAAAGAAATTTGAACTTGTGTTACAAGTTTAGCATTGATTCAAAAGGGAATATGGGTCACCCACATTGAATATTTGGCCTTGTTTCTCTTAAAGATGCTACATTGTCCAGAGAACAGCTTTATGATTGTAAATAAGCACACAAAGAACATTGTATAATTAAAGAGGACTATCTATTCCTAGTTTAACAAAATTTTCCATTCTTTTTAAATTCTTATGGCGGTAAATTTTTGCACTATTTATATTATTACCATCCAACCAGGTATGTTCATTAAATAACAGGTTGCCTATTGCTTATGTGCTAGTAGGGATAAAAATCTGACAAATATTTCACTGCAAAAGAACGCAAAATCTTCGAAAGGATCTAAGTTCTCTTGGTCTTAGCATGGCTTTTGGCCAACTTAATTCAAAAAAGACTTATTTTTTCACACTTACATTTCTTTTTTGAATTCCAGATCCACAAGTCACTGAGCAGAGACTGTAATTGCTTGTTTTCCATCTTGGAGGACATGGTCTAGAGTTACATATATGGTAGACACCAGGTGGCTTTTCTTCGCCACATAACTCCTCATTTACTGTTATATTATTTGGAAGTTTTACGCAAGAGTAAAGTAAGTGATGAACTCCTGTAAAATCCAAATTACAATCAGTCTCATTAGTTGACTTCAACAGTATTTATCTAAACATTCCTTATTTAATGCTCCCATTATAATTAAATTTTATCGGGGCCCACAAAATTGTGTTAACTTAGCAGTAACTTATAAAAACCAACAAAAACTAAGGTTTATTCAAAAAGCAAAGAGAGAGCTTAAAAAAAATTAGAACAACTTAGCAGTAACTTATAAAAACCAACAAAAACTAAGGTTTATTCGAAAAGCAAAGAGAGAGCATAAAATAAATTGGAACAGCCTGTATGTTGTATACGAAAATATGTTGTATATGTATGTTGTATATGTTGCATATGTTGTTGTATATGTATTGTATGTTGTATATGAAAAATAATATTAATTAACGGTAAAAACCTCCGTGGGCTGTGGTTAATACTTAAAATTGCTACAACATAAAATTTATGAAACACACACCCTAAAATCCAAATAAATAATTGAAAAATTACAGAAAAAAGTCCCTATATGCCATACCTGTGCCTACCAAGTTTCTTAACTTTTTAAAACCCGTAAAACTACTTTTGCTTGCTATAAAATTTAACTTCTCAAAAACTACGTCCTTCAGCCCATTTAATTAACTCATCATTAACTAACAGCCATTTAATTCAGCCTTCAGCCCATTAATTAAAAACCATTTAATTTAGTCTTATATAAAAATAAAGTTCCTCGCCTATGCTTCTTAATTTTGGTGTACAGAGAGAAAGAGAGAGACGGGCGATATTACCCCAATGTGCCATTTCTGGAGTTCCTGCTTCTCTAAAATAATCCTTACTTGTTTGGCTACCAGCCCCCCTCTTCTTCTAGTCCTAAGGCTGTCCCATTATTCAAAACTGCCCAGCTACTCCGAAACTTTATAAAATCTATATCATATGGTAGAGTTTGTTTTAAGAACCTTTCTTAAAAAAGGTGTTAGCCTAAGAACCTCGTCTCCTATCTCTTATATCACTCTTGGTATACTGTCTTTAATAGCATATGTTCTTGTAGAAATATAAGTATCTCACGATGCCTACCCATGCTAGTTAGGCTATTTACTCATACAGCTATTTAAAATCGCCGTATTAAACTAATCCATTGAATTTATTGCTTAGACCTAACAATTTCGGAAGAAAAACGTAACTACATCCTCTCTAACTTTTCCTCTTTTGTTTTGATTATGATTAAAATGAAAAAAATAGTATATTTCATGGAATCAGACGAAGAAAGAAGAATTGAAAGGAAAACAGCAAAAACAGGATTCAACCTTAAAACGAACGGGAATTAGCACAAATAAGTATGTTATTAACATTCCCTCCTTCAAACCCCCTAAAGGCTAGAGTGTCGTTTTCAATGGCATAATATGCATAGTTAGTTTGTTTTTCTATACATTTCAAAAAAATGCGTTCTAAAATGAGAAAACAGTGACTAAAGAAACGGTCTTCCCAAGTTGTAAAACTAAAAGAGTAATAATGTTAGTTAAAAACAAAATCTAAAATAAATTCAAAAAGCTTTTTCCTTGAAAATTGATTCGATGTTTTTGCTCTTTATGTCTGGTTCTCTTCAAAGTAGAGATATCAGTTTAGCCCTTAGTGGGGTCGGAGGGGAAGGTCTCCTCGTTCGGGGTAGTCTATTTTAGTGGATTTTTTTAGGTGTATTTAATTCTCAAAACGGTGATTACCATTTTCACCATTGTTTTGAAAAAGCAAAACTAATACGCAAAAAGCAGGGGATGTAAGAGTGGTGTCAACCCTCTATATTTAGAATAACCTAAATATAATATTAAAAACGGATAGAAATTAACTAAAAAATAAGTACTTTATTAATGAATACAAAAGTAACCATAAAATTAAAAACGAGCAAAGATTATACAATATATGGGAAAAGATCGCAAAGCCCTCCACTTTTATCACGAAAGGTTCTATATATTATATAGTTTATTTAACTCGTTTAATCTCGTTCGTTTAGTCTCCTTTTGGTTCGTTAAATGTTTCAATTTTATTTGAGGAAGGCCTTTGACGTAAAAAAAATTACCTAGGTACCAAGATTCATCTGGAAAAGTAATGTTTTTAATAATGGCGAACAAAGAATTAAGTCAAAACGCTACTTTAAAGTCACAAAGATGGCACTGATTTCTCAAATTAATACAAAACATTGGCATAGACAGATTTTATTCTTCAAGGAACAAAAGAAAAATATTTCATTGAATTTACTTGAAGAATATAGAGAGAGGACCTGAGTGACCATGTAGTCAAGAGGGGTCCGAAATTCATCTCATCATCATCATCATCATCTTTGGTGAGGAAATTTGGTGTGCGTAACCTCCTGAGTGGAAACTAGTCTAATTTGGCTTTAAATATATTTACGACGATCATCACAAAATAGTACCGCCAATATCGCCAAGAGACATTGCCAGATGATTCAAATATCCCGTTGCTTTTCTTTGGTATGATTCAGGCTTTTTTTATTTTATCTATACAGATGACATGATAATAAACTAAGCTATGTTATTTATGGTCTTATTTATTCTATTTATAAGGGCATATATCTTCAAAAATCGTTGGAACATGAAAACAAACGTTTTGAGAAATGAGAAAAAAACCAAAGCATAAGAAATAAAGAAAACAATATATAATATATCATGAAAAATCAATAAAAAAGAAAGAAAATAAAGATATTAAAAAATAAAGAAAATAAGCAAAAGTATCCAGGACTTTAAAATCTACCAGAATATGCTGAACTTAAATGGATTTGTCTACGCACAAACTTGATGTATGCCTACCTTCAGGTGGAATCTTTTAGAAGAAAAGCAAGTTTACGAGGATATGTACAAATCCTATGTAATTGGCAAAAATAACAGGCTTACCTCCAAGACATGATGCTGAACACTCTGAATACCCTAATGTTTTCCATTCATAGATTGTTACGTCTGAACTTTGTCTGTCAAGTAGATTTTCTAAGAGAATAGGTGGTTCGACCTCATCAGAGTCATATTCGTATTCGGAAGAATCATAGCTTTCTAGGACATCATTTGTTTCAACGTTGGAATAAAATGGTGACATCAACCTATAAAATCATAGGGAGGTTGAAGATTTAGATCACTCTATGTGCGTAAGTTTAGTTGTCCGAGCTACCTAAGAACACATATCTAACGCATGAATTTAAGGAGCAAAGTACCTTATTCAATCTGATAAGTAACCTGTGAATGAAGTTTATTTGGTATGATAATGATTACTAAAAAGGACAGGGTCTTAGCAACAAATAAAATGGTTTTCGACAATTAACAAAAAACTATGTAGTTTTCATACGATTGTAATAAACTCAACTGTAGGGTGTATCCAAGTGGAATCGGGGTAAGTGGGTTTAACTGCTCTCTCCCGCCCCGAAATTTTTAACAGACTCGCAAAAACGTAACAAAATACAAGTAAAAAAATATTTATGCATATTACAAAGTTCTTTTTGTAACTCCGCCCCCTGAAAAAAACCCTCCTCGATTAGAAATCCTGGATGTGGCGCCACGCAATCGTATTTACATAGAACATGGTTTAAAATACTTTGGATTGCCAACCTGGTTCTTTGCAAGGTCTTGAACAGCCTCTGAAGTCTTCCCAGCCATTTACTTTCACTATGTATGCTTATAATTACGGTTACTTAACGCTCCCACTTATTTAATTTCTTAGATCCTTCGAAGTTTCACATTCTTACTTCGATTGAAAGACACTTTCATATATATTGCCACACATTGGGAATGAATGCGGGAAGTCTCCGTTCTGAAATTCGCAATAACTTTGCTTCTTCGTTCCCAAGAAAAAAAATATTATAAATATAGGGAGTGTGCCTCTTGTGCTTGGGCAAAAAGGTTTTTTTGCAGAAATCTTCTTCTTTTTGTGTCCTTGTGTTTAGGGTAGAATCTGTCAAAATAACACCTATAAAAAACATTCACTGGCCAGATTTGCATTTTAAAGATCGAAGAAAACTGAACAAAAGAACAATAAGTTAATACGATCGTGCTGATGATAATCAAAGAAAATCATTAACTTGAAACTGTAACACCACTTAGAAAACAATAAAAAAAAACACCACAAAAATAAAAAGAAAAATTAGAAATGGTAACGCTAACTATGATAAAACAAAAACCTGAAGCGTCAAAAAATAAGCAAAGAACGAGGAAATGGGAGGTAACCAAAAAACCGAAAAAAAATATGAAGATGAGTTAGTAATCTTTAGAGTTATACATGGAAAAAAAACTTTTCATCGAATCATGAGGTAAAGGAAAGAATGGGGATAAACTATGAATAGTGTAAGAACAAACAGGATGAGCAGATTCCATTGGGGGAGTGTATTTGGGGGAGATATTTGGTACAGGAGTTCAGCAGTATATTTTTGTGCGGAATGAAGACACAAACTAATTCTTCCATACTGTATTGCTTTTAATAAAATGTTTAACAGAGCGAAGTACTGTTAAACCTCTTCCTATATTATTGACAGATTTTTTTTTCGAGACTTTTGGTTTTTATACCAAACAACATGTTTTGTTCAATTTATAAACACACTTACTGAAAATTTTCTGTTTTTAGTTTTTAACAGTGTTGTATTCCACTTTCAAGGTCTAGTACCAGGAGACCGAACTTCACTTGATCCCTGGTACTCAGCGCGTGGTAGGCTTGTATATATGTGATTCTTGCTATCACTTTTCTTTTAACCACAGATAAAGGTGAAGTCTTTTTCCGGCCTTTTCCCCAGTAATTATTTTTACTTTCATTACATTTTTACAGCATTCAGAAGCAACCAGGCATGTTCTATTGCACATATCCTCTGAATACTAAGAAGTAAAATAAAAAACTAAAAGAAAAACTAAAAAAATAAAACAGAAGAAAACATCTAAAAATAAAAAATAAAATAAAAAACAGACAAAAAAAAAACACCAGAGCAACGCAAAACCAGGCTTGCGGCTCAAAGAGAAAAGGCCAGATTAGGAATGTCCAATTTACGTCATCAATTCGATCCAAAAATGACATAGCGGTGCCGGGACCCAGAACACAAGGGACCATGAGAATCCATACATAGAAGCCTGCCGCGTGCCATGCTGGGGCCCAGTGGCGAAGCTACCGGGACCTAGCACTGTCAGCGGTTAGAACACAAGGGACAATGACAATCCATATATAGAAGCCTGCCGCGTGCCATGCTTGGTCCCAGCGGCGAAGCCACCGGGACCCAGCACTGTCTGCGGTTAAAACACAAGGGACAATGAGAATCCATATATAGAAGCCTGCCACGTGCCATGCTGGGGCCCAGTGGCGAAGCTACCGGGACCTAGCACTGTCAGCGGTTAGAACACAAGGGACAATGACAATCCATATATAGAAGCCTGCCGCGTGCCATGCTTGGTCCAAGTGGTGAAGCCACCGGGACCCAGCACTGTCTGCGGTTAAAACACAAGGGACAATGAGAATCCATATATAGAAGCCTGCCACGTGCCATGCTGGGGCCCAGTGGCGAAGCTACCGGGACCTAGCACTGTCAGCGGTTAGAACACAAGGGACAATGACAATCCATATATAGAAGCCTGCGGCGTGCCATGCTTGGTCCCAGTGGTGAAGCCACCGGGACCCAGCACTGTCTGCGGTTAAAACACAAGGGACAATGAGAATCCATATATAGAAGCCTGCCACGTGCCATGCTGGGGCCCAGTGGCGAAGCTACCGGGACCTAGAAATGTCAGCGGTTAGAACACAAGGGACAATGACAATCCATATATAGAAGCCTGCCGCGTGCCTTGCTTGGTCCCAGTGGTGAAGCCACCGGGACCCAGCACTGTCTGCGGTTAAAACACAAGGGACAATGAGAATCCATATATAGAAGCCTGCCGCGTGCCATACTGGGGCACGGCGGCGAAGCCACCGGGACCCAGCTAGTTTAAAATAAGACGTGTATTTCTGCTTAATAGGTCATTAAAGATTTATAGCACTGAAGAAAACATTTGTATTGACCTCATACTTATCATAGGATCAACAAACAAAAATTTAAGGCATTCACTTATAAAAGGTGTTTGATAGTTTGATCATCACAACAAAACAATTAAGAAAATGTTTACGCTTGGGTAATATGATTTTACTGGCAAAGAAGTCAGCAAACTTACAAAAAAAAAAAAAAAAAAAAAAAAAACAACGAGAATAATCAAAGGACCGAAAAGAATTGATGGGAGCTATCACATCTTTTATGCCACGATTGCAAAGAGGCATTTAAACTGGAAAAATGAACTGCACGCAATACCTTGACATTGAACATGGTGACATAAAACATGGCTCTGACGTGGCTGGGCGCTCACCAGTACATTCTGACTCAAGAACTTTTATATATTTTTTGGATGCAGATAAATAGAATTGACAGTTTACTTCTCGACTACGGATTCCTTCGCCACAGGTTACTGAACATGGTGCCCAGGGACCAGGAATAAATCTGAAATAAACAAACAAGAAATATTACGGCGTTTTTCTTTCGTGGTAAAACTAAACCAATTCAACCTTTTAAGGGGGCCCCTAATATTGCAGAAGTATCACAATCATTTTAAAAGTGGGACACATAGAGTGCTTGCATAATGCCAATGCGCCTCCGTAGGTATGGTGGGTATTAGAAACTGTACCGAAAGGGCCATTTCCGCATGACGTAAGTTTCAACTAATCAGAGGCCTATTCCACTGACTAAAAGTTATTGAAAGAAAAAGCTGTATCTTACGTCTCTAGTAAAAGTGTCACTAATATCCAGTGAAAGCCACTTTTTGTCGAGTAAAGTCTGAATTTTAGCATCCTTATGGCTAAAAAATAGCCACATCCGGTGCAGATTGTAATGCTTGCCATGCTTGTACACGTGCATTATCAGTGCGCTAGTGCGCTAGTTCAAAATAATGAAACTTGGGTGTGAAGTATATGAGATTTTTGGATCATATCACTTCCCTATTATTGTTCATAGCTTTTGTCAAGAACTTAATAGATTATTCATTACGAATAGGTCTTAAAGTCATTAATTGGTCTTATAATTGACTTCTGATTTAATGGCCAACCTGATATATTATATACTCAACTTCGAATCTTGTTTTCAAAATATAGTAAGAATCGGGCAAAGAGAGAAAGGCCCTTTGCACAGAACTTTACGTAGAAATTTATTAAGCATATTTGAGGTCCCAGTGATTATTAATGGCACAGTATTGGATATACACTGGCATTTCTTAACAATATCTTTAGGAAAT